>NC_021163.2:52011850-52096976 GCF_000331145.2 Cicer arietinum | reverse complement strand
ATAAGCGCTGTAAAAGACCTCTTTATTTTCTTATGTTATATGACTGTTTTTTTAAAGGACCTTTTAACTTGGTATAAAACAAAGCTTTGTGACCTCCTTAGTTTATATTCAGTTTAGTTCATGTAAATTACCTATATTTGAATTTTTTTTTCAGTTCAGTTCATGTAAATGACTAGTTTATATTCAGTTTAGTTCATGTAAATTACTAGTTTATATTAAATTACATGAACTTAGTATAAAACACTAAGATCAAGCTAAATATAAGCAGAAAATCAAATACAGGGCTGCTTATATAAAACAATTGAACATGTTCAAACAAATAAATTACATGAACTCAGTTCAAATTACATGGCTTATATAAAACAATTAAACATGTACATTAAGATGCACTTCTTCTTTTCCTGGTGGGATTCGCATTTGTTTGTCCATTATTAACGATACGAAATGATGGATTAATCCAAATTCCCTCATCATGATCATCTCTAAGATATAAACCATCATCAGTTGAATCAATTTCATGTGGTTGTGATGTTGCAAATAAAAAATCATTACCAACATCTTCATCATTATTGTTATCATCATTTATTTTATTGGTCGATAGGACAACAGACCATTTATCATCAGCATGATCAATGACATAAAACACTTGTTGAACTTGCGACGCTAAAATAAAAGGCTCGTATTTGTATCTCACCCTATTAAAATTGACAAGCAAGAACTCTGACTCATCAATCCGAACACCATTATTATTATCGACCCACTTGCAACCAAATATGGGAACACGAAACATTGTGTAGTCTAACTCCCATATGCGCTCGATAACCCCAAAATATGATAGATTTGCATATATTGGGTTTTTGTCTTTTGCACTTGAGACATGCATCGCTTCAGCTACGAGAGTGACTCCGCTATTTTGCACAGTGGTCTGATCATCTTGTTCTTTGGTATAAAATGTGTAGCCGTTAATAACATAACCAGTGTAAGAAAAGACATGTAACATAACCAGTCTTTTACAGCGTTGTAAAACATTATGTGACGGTGCTTCATTTTACAACGCTTGTGTAAAAGTGCTGTAAAAGCCTTGTAAACATTATGCGCAAACGCTGTATGACCCTACAACAGCGCTTGTAAAAAAAACACTGTTATATGCTCCGTTATTTTTAAAATATATTTAAAAGTCGCGCTATAAAATGTCATTTTTGGCGTAGTGAATACACCCATAAATTTTTAAAACTATTCGTTTCATAATGGAAAATGCTAAAAGATTACTAACAAAATTTCGTGATTAAAATACAAATGAAATGGACACTATATAAGTTGACTATTTGTCTCTCTTTCACTTATTATAAGCTTAAAAATGCAATAAAATGAAACATGAAATGGAACCATTGAATAAAAAAAAACACAAATGAAATATATACAAAACAAAACACAAGAAAACTCAAAGGAACAAATCAATATAGACAAACGTGACAAAAAAAAAGTACAACAAATGACGAAAGATGTACTAGTAACTAGTAGGACTACAAATAAAAAGGCAAGAGATCACTTACCAAGCAGATGAAGAAAACATCATGCAAAAGTACAAGAAACCTAGAGTAGTAAGCACCAAAGAAAAGACAACGATAAAGCTCTAATATAAAGAAAGACTAACAAATAACCTAAATGTTTAATATTCCAATAAGGATAATTTAGGATTTCAACAAAAAAAAAAATTAGGGTAATTTTATCAACAAAATAAATTATTTTTAACATTTCTCTCTTCCCCTCCAAAGCCTTGGGGGAACCAAAAATTACTCAACGAAGGATTATGATCCCCCCACCTCCAAAAAAATCGAACAAAACAACCATCATTACAAATGTCATCTTTTGTCCCCTCCCCTCCAACTACCCTCAACCAAAGAGAACCTTATGAAACGAATGACATATGTGATATAATGTCTCATAAGTGTTTCAACAAATAGGACAAGTTGCACTATCAACATTCATTTTCTACATTTGGTCCTATTTGTTAGAAGATCGTCCTTAGCAACTTTCTACAGATGTAATTGAATTCTTATTGGGACAAGACATTTCCTAATATTTGAGTAACCAATTTGTTTCTCCTGTATGTTCAGGTTTAGCAAAGACTCATAAGCAGAAGCATTAGTGAAGATACAATTGTTTGTCTTATCCTAAAAACGTTATCCTCCCTTTACATTTTGGGGGAAAAACAATAATGATTCAAGTGAACTTAGGCATCTTCATTTAGAGGATGAACTATCCTTCTAAAATATAACACCCCATGATCATTGATCAAGTTAGCTAGAAGTTGAGATTCTTCAAAAGTCGTAGCCTCTTGACCTTATAACTCACCAAACTTCTCCACCTTTGGAAACCATATATCATTATTCGAGACCTTATTTCACGTCTTGCAGACTCCTCGCCATAGATTAAAAACCTAGGCTAACCAGCTTGAATACAAGGGATCATATCCCTGCCACACTTATACTTACGTATGTAGAGAGTTTTTCAATTAAAAGTGTTCACATGTGTATTACAATCCATGTCACCCAGATGAAGTTGGAACATCAATTGTAGGGATGGGCAAAGTTCAGTTTTATTAATTTGTTGGAATTTTTTTAAAAAAATATTTTTAAATTAGTTTTTTGTTTTAACTTTTTATTATATTACTATTTATTTAATACATTTAATTTTAACTAATTTGTTTTTAGTGGGTAGGGCTAGAGGTAGAGATGGCAAAACTGTAGGAAGAATGAAAGAATTCGTCAAACAAGTAGAAGACGTGATTTATGATGTATTAATTATTAATTATAATGTATTAATTATTATGATATATTAATTATTTATGGTGTATTATTTATAGTGTATTAATTATTTAACGGTATATTTATTGTATGTTAATTAATTATTATTTATGTTATATTATTATTTATGTTATATTACTATTTATGGTATGGTGTATAAATTAATATTATTATATTGATTAATATTTATAGTATAGAAGAAAAGAAATTGTGTGTACCAGATATTTTTCTTAGAAAGTTTTCTGGACTGTACGAAAAATATTTTCAATGATATTTTTCGGTAGTATAATTTTTTCATTTTTGTTCCGATAATCTTTTTAAAATTTTTTCGATAAAAACCTTCTCTACCGAAAAATTTTAAAAAAAAATTTCAGAAATAAGTTGTGTATCGGAATCCTTCAAAAAAGTGTTTTAGAAGTTATTGAAAAATTTTTACCTATCAAAAATCTTTTTTCTAGCTCCGAAAAAAATAAAATAAAAACAAAAAAAACTTTGAATTGGTAAAATAATATATAAAAAATTTGAAGATATAATTAGTATTTTTATAAAATTATGAGGATATAAATGCAGAAATGGAGTATAAGATAAAACTTTCAAATTGGATTACACATAAAGGATCAAGTCAATCGTGGCAAAATAAGAGCAGTATCATTTATCTTTGCGGGTTGACTTTGGTATAGGTAGTTTTTTTTGGTTCTATGGTATAGCTATTTGTTAATTAATTTATCTACATTTCAAAATTGATTAATGAAATTTTTTTTTATCATGCCAACATCTTCTTTATTTATACGTGAATAACTAATACTACTTTTTTATGACATTGAATGAAAAACTAATATTGTTAACAAAAGGATTAGACCTCCTTCTAAAAAAAAAGATTAAACCTCAAAGTGCTAATTCTGTTGAGTTTGGGGTTTTTTTAGTAGATTTTAGCTAATGATTTTAGAGATGTATCTTTCTCTCGTTTAATTTCTCTTTGTAATTGTTTTCTTTTATTTGGGCCTCGGCTCCGTTGTTATAAAAAGAATGTTTTGTATGTGCAATCTAAGTGCACTTGGCCTTCAAGTGGTGAGAGGATCTAAATTTTATTCTATAATATAATAAAATCTTTTGAAGATAATATAATATAAAGATTTAATTGATGAATTTGTTTTAAAATATATTACAATGACGATTCTTTTTAAGTAGTTAGAAGTTGATATTAGATTTAAACTATATTGATATGTTATTTATAATATAAATAAAGTAGTTTGAGCTTTTTATGATTTATTTGATAAAAAAATATAATAATTTGAAATAATTTTTTATTATTAAAAATTTATTTATTTTATTAAAAGTTCAATTTTTAAAATTAAAATAGATTCTTCAAAATATTTCACATGATTTAACTCGAATCTCATACTAGTTCGTCATGTTGCTCCTTGAGGCTTGAGGAATCACTAGGGCCCTACAACCCTTTCACTCGAAATTATCTAGGGTGTACAAGACCCGATCCTTCTCGCAAACCCGTTTTGTCCCGTAAACAATGGGATAGGTCTGACCTGATCCTAAAAAAATAAGGACAAGGTAGCAAAGAACCAGGTTCGGGTTATCCGTTCTATCCAAGATTAATTTAAGGACAAATGATTGTTTTAGGTTATTATTGATTCACCCTCTCTAAAAAAACAAATCACTAACTTAGTAATTTATAATTTGTAAAATAATATTATGAGTTACTACTATTGAATAAATTGGCAAGTGGTAACCATATGTGACATATTATGAATTTCTTTATCTTTAATTATTTTTCTAAAAAAAAGTTTAAAGACTATTATTTGACGTCTCGTCTTGGGACCAACTCAATCTCGTCTTTATTTCTTCATGTTCTTAATAAACCTGCAACTAATCAAGTTTGATTGAATTAAGGGACATATTAGAGTTTAAAATTTTACATGATCAATTATTGAGACCGAATAAGAGACACACAAACTCGTCCTTTGTACCCCTAGTATTATCCACCACATCCATCTTTTAAATTGAAATGCCTCTTACTCTAAGGGATGGTAGATCAAGTTATTCCAAGAATAACTCTAATTTGAATTATTTTATTTAATATTTCATTATAAAAATTTATCAATTCAACATTTACGTATAAAATTTTTATTGAATATATTAACTCTAACATTATTGTAATATTTAAAAACTAATTAACATTTCATTGAATAATTTAAATTAATGTATTGTAAACGGTTTTAGCGTATAAGAAAATCTTTTTGTCAAATTATATTGCTATAAATTTTAAATTTATATATAACATCGTGTTTAATCATCAATATAATATTACAATAATTAAAAGTTGAATTAATGAAATTTAATTGTTATCACATATATTAGGATGAGTAAGTTAACTCGGAGATAATCTTAGAATAACTTGTTACATTAAAGATTGCAATTAGTAATGATAAATACGTGAGTAAAATACTTATTTTGAAAAATTAGGATGAAAAATGCAACTATAAACTTATAAATTAAGAAGAAATTACAGTATATTTAATCCTATCAATTATTGTATACCAAAAACATAATATACATGAATATATATATATATATATATATATACATTCATGTATACAGATTATAGATTCTATTAATATGAGAACAATACATTTAAAGTTGTTAAAATAAAAAAGAGATTAATCTATTAAGAAATTTACCACATTTTGGTTAATAACAAAAAAAGATAAAATAGCAACAAATGTGACAAATTATTAAAGTGTCTATAAATACTTGTTAGATCTTTTGTTCGAGGTATGTTGTAAATCTTAAACAAGAAGAATATGAAAGTTGTACAAATAAATTCTAAAGCATGTGTATCACGCTAAACTTTAGGTTCAATTCGTCTCCACCAATCTATGTATAATGGATGCAAACGGGTTAACCGGCGAACCTTTTTCAAGATACTTTGAAATCCTTGAAGTGAATTGCACATTCACATCAAGCCTATCGATCAATGATAGTTTATAGAATGAGGTTCCTTCATTTACTCTCGTGCACTAGAGAAAAGAATAAATGACTTAAAAATATTTTTGACCGAAATTTGACTCATATAAATATGAAAATCATATTCTATTTTATGTCTCTAAAGTGTATCTATTTATAGAGTAACTCATGTCACTTGATGAAGAAAAATAACTCTTAGATAGGTTTTATTTTAATGTTTGGTCAAATGGTTGGTGCTCATTCATTTTGGTAGAGATGTTGGTTCGAATCCAACTATTGCAATTTATTGCAATTTTCATTTTCATTCCTTAACAATAGATAAAAATTCAAAATATTATTCTCAAGATTCAAACCCACGCATAGTGATTAACATCAATTAGATTTATTCAGTAGACTATAAACAACACCATTTTGTTATCCATCAATGAAAGTATATATCAAATAATTGAGTTAATTATATCATTTATATATATTTTGAAAATATCTTTCACAATCACTCATCATTTTCAAAATATATCTAAATTTATTATTCTGGAAAATCTTGTGATTTCAGATAAAGATATCTTACGATTTGAATCATTACTTAAATTATGTTTTCACTCATCTCCGAGTAAATTAGTAGATAAATTTTGAATCAACCATTCATTAGAACAAGTGTGCATAACTCACACATGAAATATCGGTATTATTGATCGAATTATAAAGATAACACATTTAACAAGGTCTTGTGCCTCATATCTTTTTCATGAGAATTACGGGGTCATTCATTTGAACTCTATGAAGCGGCCTACTTCATTCTCATATAGGTAGATTATATCAGAAATGCATCAATTATTATGCATTTTAGCAAATATATGTTATATGTCCATTAAAAGGAAAAATCACCCTACCATATTAATTCTTATGATCCAAGTATTTTTACCCTTTGAGATGTATTTATTGTTGAATATTTCAGCCGCTTTAATAGTATACGTTCATCATTGAACTCAAGACTTGATGTTAGTCAAGTGTGAGTTGATCATTTTCACCATTGATGATTATTTAGATATGAACTTGTATCACATCCTTAATAATATCTTCAATGACTTCAACATCATATCCGAATTCACCATATCATTATCAACTCTTTCATCAAAGAATTGCAAATTCCTTTCAACTTTAATAAACTTTGAATATGCATTAATCATCCACCTTTATATATTTTTGATAGTATTGACCAACTATGACCAAATAATGACACTTTGGCCATTTAATCCCTTCACATTGTATCACATACAATTATAAGCATCTCAACTATCACATACACAAATTTGTATGTCATTCTACCTTTTACGATATTTAATAAGCATCTTGATTTAAAATTTTAATTCTCTTTTCAATATATCTTAGCCCAAAGTATAATACATTGAATATATTAAATATATATTTCCACAAGCTAACAAAAATGATCATAAAAATTTCTCATAATCAACTATCATAAAGTGGATCCAAACATGTAAGTCATCTATTGTTTAACAAATAAGAATTCATTTTATTTCTACTAAAGAAACTATTTCTTCATAGTTATATTATAACTAATACATGTATCTTAAATTATATTTGTTAATTCAAGTTTCATATTTAAATATGTTCTATGACAAATTCAAATAAGTATCACCATAGAAAATAAACAATTAATAAAATAATTAAAATTTTCTTTTACTTTCTTCCATGAACATTTATCAACTTACAATAATTTTAAAACATATACCCAAATTATTTTTTAATATTAAAATAAACAAGAAATTGACAGTTACTTTCATTCTATCATGCACATATAATATGAGTTAATCAATTCTACATGTAACAACTTCTTACTTGAAGTAACAATTTGAATTTAAGCATAAACTTGATATTTGTAAAAATTCATGCGCACTAAAATTCTCAAACTTGTAGTTTCTAAATCATTTATTTATTTGTCAAAAAATTACAGAATATTAATATACAAGAGTCATAATATGAATTTGGTCTAATTAGTATATATATATATATATATATATATATATATATATATGTATATACTACACTTCCTTATTCTTCTTTCATTTTAAACCATAAATATTTAAACAACCAATACTCATACCATAAAATGCGAGTATGATTTATGAACACATCAATCAAAGAAAATTTGTATTCTAAATATATTTGAGTAGTTCTTTTATATATATATATAAAAGTTTCTTTAATATAATTTTTCCCCATTTTTAATTTGTTTCAATACATGAAATCCAAGTTTAACATGTAAAAATTATTTAGAGTCAAATGTCGAAAACAAATACGTAATTATACATGATGAAATAATAAGGCAGTGCATTATTGATATCCATGCATATATGATCAATATTGTACAACAACAAAAGCAAGTATCATATTTTCATATATTCATGCCATGAACATATAATTTAATTAATTGTGTATTTTTCACCATAGTCAATAAAGTCTATCTCTTTTAAAAGTTGCGGTTATAAATAAATTAGATAATCAAAAATCAAATCTAAAAAGATTAACATCAATTAGATTTAACCTCTAACCATAAGCGACACCATTTTGTTGTCCATCAATAAGAGTATATATCAAATAATTGAGTTAATTAGATCATTCCAAATATATATATTTTGGAAATATCTTTCACAAAACTCACGTCTATATGATACCATAACATTGAGACGCCAATATAATTGATTGAATCTCTATAATGGAACGTAACAAGTCTATTAATATGAACCAAACAAACACTACAACAAGACAGAAAATCAAACAATATTATACTAAAACTAAGATGATTATCAAAACAACATCGCGCTCAAATGATGAAATCAAAAACAAAACACAAAGAAAAACTTAATCTACGTGAAACCACTTTGCTGGATTCAACTGTAAGTGGTGAAGTCATTCATCAACTAATAACGTGATAAATATTAGATATATAAGAGATGTGACTAATATAATTATTGTCTTAAAGTTTTGGATTGAGATGTGATGTGAAAGTCTTTTATATAAACTTGAAGCATTTGACATATTGTTACTCTCACACTCTCTAACACACTCATACCGAGATAAAAGGAGAGAAAAATGAGTTAAATGAGTAATTATAGAGTAAAATAAATGACTCTAAACTATCCTCTCCGAAGGAAGAAGGAGAAGAGAATTTTGATTTTCTTTAATACTACCAAAATTTTAACAACTTTAGATTTTTTTTCTTCGAATTTTTTTACAATTTTATTATTTATGATACATATATATCTATTATATTATTGAATGCCAATCATAAATTTTTCAATCAAGAGTTGACTTCGGATTATATCTCTTTTTATATTTAAAGACTTCTTGTTCATCGATCAAAAAAGTCTATCTTGTGTGACTCTCCCAAAAATAAAAAACTTGCCATATCTGAAATTGTCTAGTGTGCTTTCAGCAATAAATAAAAAGAAAAAAAGAAAATGTCTAGTGTGCGAACCATTCAATAGTTGTTAAAAGAGTGTATCTAAGTTGACCATAAAAAAAGAGTGTATGTAATATAATACTCCTTTCTTATTTTTTATTTTTTTATAATTAGAAGTTCATTAAAAAAGTATATCTAATATCGAGTATGGACTTCTAAAAAATAGTTTAAAAGTGAACTATTGCTATTGTTAGTAAATTTTAATAAAATATTACACAATTTTATCATATTTTATTATTATAAAATTTACTATTTTATTCAAAATAATAATTTATATTTGGATTATTTTTTAGAGGTCTATATTAGAAGTACTCTTATTAAGATGGTCGACAAAAGGCTAGTCAAAAATAAAAATAAAAAATAAAAATCATCTAATAAGAAGTTGTAAAGATAGAAATAGATCAAAGAAAAAAATAAAATAGATTTTATGTATTAATTACTAAATATATATACATAGAAGAGAAAAATGTTAATTTTAAATCTTTGATGAGATAAAATCAATCACACCGTCCATAATAACACTTTTTGATATTATCCATTTTGATTTGTGAAAGGACATATCAAACTAATAGAAGACTTAGACTAAACCAATCAGAAGCACTCCTAACACTCCATACACAAAACACACATTTTGACCATTTCCTATGGATCACACCAAAGTTGTTCAGTGTGGACTAGTTAGCAATTTCTTCTTATAATAATCCTTTGGTGATTGGTTATATGTGTATAGTTTGGTACGATTTAAAATAAAATAATCTAACTTATCATAGTTTTATATTAACATATGTAATTTTTATTAATTTTTTCATATGTCAATTTGATTTTATATATAATGTCAAATATCATAATGATAAGGATAATAATATTAGTAATATATGCTATGTTCATTTATAGTAATATTGATATATCTAATGTATTCACAAAATCAATATTATATCATATATTCAATATTATTACAATCATAACTTCTATTTAGTTTAAATTTTGGTTGTCTTTTATGAAATCATGCCTTAGTAGAATTACAAGAATCTCATACATATAAGTTTTGTTTGGCAAAGTCATATAAGTTTAAGTTTTGTTTGGTATAGTGATTTATGAGTTTATAACATTTTTTGATAAGTAAATTCAAGTAGTTTATGAGTTTATAACATTTTTTGATAAGTAAATTCAAGTAGTTTATGAGTTTATATTTTATAGCTTACAACTTATTATTTTTATTTTTATTATTGTAATTAAAATTCTTTTTCATCTTTTATATTTTATTTATTATAATTTAAAAATTTAAACAAATAATTTAAAATTTAAAATTTAAAATTAAATAAATAAAAATAATTTATTTAATATAGTTTAAAATAAATAAACTAGCTAATGAATAACTTATTTATTATAGTTTTAAATTATTTATAGATGATTTAAATTTTAAAATAATTAATCTTTTCAAGTGAATAATTTATTTATTTTAATTTAAAATAAATAAAAAAATATATCAAATAGATAAATTTAAAATTAATAAATAAATAAATATGAAAAACTACTTTTAAAATATTTTAAGTATTAATTAATAAAATTTATTTTTAATTAAGAATGTCTTTTTAAACTGATTGAATCACTAGATTTACCATATACTCCTTCGCTTATAAACGAACTATCAGCTAATTTTATTTAATAGAATCATAATATTACACATTTATAAATAATGCTAAATAATTATTATATTTTTTATTTGATATTGTTTATGCGTAAAAAATTTATCTTGTCATTTTATTTTATTTTGTTGTAATAACCAATTAGAACAATGTTGAAATCATACAATTTTATGGAGATATTTTTTGTTACCATCTATAATAACTTTATGTTATCAATTATTATTATTAAATTTTTTTTTTATATTAGACAGGGTCCTACAATCAATATATTGGATTTTAAATAAAAATAAAAATATTTTAAGTCAATCATATTTCTATCTAACAGTAAAAATATTTCATACAAATGTTTTAGATCAATCATATTTTTATGTAATAAAATATCATTGATTTCATCTTTCAAAATGATTATAAAATATAACTTGAGCGACTCATTTATAGATTTACGGGTTATTTTTGTTTTTCGAACATTACATGTATATTATTTGTATTTATTATCTGTAATCTTATCAAATTCTCCCTTATAAGTATAATCGTAAATATAATTTGTGGTATATATATATACATATATATATATATATATATATATATATATATATATATATATATATATCATACAAATTTCTATCATATAATCTTATAATAAAGTGAGATGTGTATTTTTATCTGCAAATATTTTCCCCTGCATGATACGACTCTCACACTAATGTAGAGTGATATTGAGCATCAAAATAATATTAACTATTAACCAGTTTTATTAATTTGGATGATTTATTTTATCTTTTTTTATACCAAAATGTGCTAGAGAGATTGTTAATTACTAGTTTAACTTGTATTCTTTCCATATTACACAAACAATATTAGCGCTTCAAATATAAGAAGGTGAATTGGATTAAAACTTCTAATAATTTAATTTATTTTTATTTTCAAAAAATAATTTTATCGTATTCAATCAAAATATTTTAAAAAAATTTATGATAAAAAAATTTGAAAGAATATAAGTGGCCAATTACAAATTACAGTATTGGGATTGACCTGTGTGTGACCTAGGAAAAAACCATGGGATGGTAAGGATGGCTCCAAGTCCCTCTCTCCACCCCAATTTTAATATATTTTATATAGTACATATTTACTTTTTATATTGAAAATATTTCTGATGTCTAATACTGAAATATGTAATTATATTTAATTATTTAAACTTTTTAATATTATTATTAACGTGTTAATGTCACATGCATATCAATATTTTATAATATGATATATAATTATCATCGATAATTTTTTTTTTTTTGTAATGTCAATGTAATATACAAAATTATTTTGTACTGTTTAAACATACAAATTAATCTCCATCAATATTACTTTATACATATCGTATAATAAAATTTTATGTAGTATTTATTAAAAATAACTTTTTTTAACCTTCCGTATAATTGATTTTTGGATCCATCCCAGTAAGGATAGTGCAAATGGTAAACCAAACAAAAACTAATTCGTATATGTCTAATAATTTATATATATAGTTTTTTTTTTAAGAAAATAATCTATATATAGTTAAACTAAGAATTTGTCACACAGTTGATCTAAAAAGAGTCGAAACTATATAATATAATAGTAATAGTAATAATATATAGATAATGTGTGACGTGAGATTACCAAGTCCTCCATGGGTAAAATAGAAAAATTCAATTTCCACTAGACTCACTCAAGCTTGTATATCTCATCACTCTATTCAAAAATTAAATAAAGAAACCAAGTTGAGCCAAAAGAGAAAGAAATTTTCAAGGCACAGAAAACTTCAACTATTTCAACATGACAAATTTCTTAGCCTATAAATACAATTGCTTCAACACAAGTTCTCTTCACCAATTAATTAACAACAATGAATATGCATCAAATGGCTTCAAGGTTGGTTTTGATAATTATATCTATTTCATCATTGGCTTCAGCATCTAATCTTGAGGTGGGTTTCTATAGCTACACGTGTCCATCTGCTGAGACAATAGTGAGAAGCATTGTTAATAAAGCTGTTTCAGACAACCCTGGCATAGGTGCTGGATTGATCAGAATGCATTTTCATGATTGCTTTGTCAGGGTGAGTTCTACATCATCACAATTTTCATACATACACTAGAAGAAAAAAAAAACTAAAATTATCCACTGAAATTAGAAATTAGAGATAAATGAAATAAAATAAAATTGGCCGTTGATTTGGTGTCTCGGACACTAAAGATGTCAAAAATATATATTGACCCCATTAGATTGATTTGTTTAATGCGTTATTTTAAATGAATTGAATTAATATATTAAATTCGATTATTTAAATTAATTTGTTCTATTTAACTCATTTAAAATATTAGTTGATGGTTGAATTCGACTATTCAAATATTTATTTAATGAATATTCACATGAGAATTTTAATTTTAATGTTTTGTTTCAAGTTTTAACAAAAACTAGTGTAATTTACTCATATTTAATTCTCAAGTTCTCATGGTAACATAAGATATCCGACCATAATTTTTCAATCATGCATCGTTTTTAAATTTTGTCTTTTATTTTTAAAATTTAAAATTAAATAAATTTTAAAAATACATCTAAAAAATTTAATTATATATCAAAATATTTGACATATAGCGTATGATTTTAATCCTTGAAATATATACTATATTTCATAATAATTCAATTTTTTTTAGCAATTCTTAATTTTTAACTAAAATATCTTAAATTTTATTTTTATATATAGGGTTGTGATGCATCTGTGTTACTAGCATCAATACCAGGAAATCCAACGGCTGAGAGAGATAGCTTTGTCAACAATCCATCATTACGAGGCTTCGAGGTAATTGATGAGGCTAAGGCTGAATTAGAAGCCAAATGTCCGCAAACAGTATCGTGTGCGGACATTCTTACCTTTGCAGCACGAGATAGTGCTCTCAAACTTGGTAACATAAACTACAATGTACCATCAGGACGAAGAGACGGTCGTGTCTCTATCGCTGATGAAGTGCCACAAAATGTACCCGGACCTTCCTTTAATGCTGACCGACTTATAACAACTTTTGCTAAAAAAGGGTTATCAAAAGATGAAATGGTTACACTCTCCGGAGCGCATTCAATTGGTGTATCACATTGTTCTTCTTTCTCGAATCGATTATACTCATTCGATGACGCAAATGCTATAGATCCTTCTATGGACCCTTCATTTGTTGAATTGTTGAAAACAAAGTGTCCTAAACCACCAAGTAACATTGATCCAATTGTGGTGCTTGATGCTATTACACCTATTCGTTTGGATAATGTGTATTATGAGGGATTGATTAACCATCAAGGCTTGTTGGGTTCAGATCAAACACTATTGAGTAGTGAATCAACAAAAGAAATTGTGTTAAGTAATGCTAATTATGGTGCTCATTGGGCTACTAAGTTTGCGGAAGCAATGGTTCACATGGGTTCTATTGATGTGTTAACTGGCTATGATGGTGAAATTAGGAAATATTGCAACTTTGTAAATTAATTAGCGTTACTCGTGTGAAATAAACGTTTATTTATTAATATGTTATGTTAGTAGTTAAAGTTTGAATTATCAACTTGGTAATTCGAGTGACTATAATTGTTTTATTTTGAGTATGGTTAATAGTCAACACAATCGTAAAATCCCATTTGGGTGTATCTAAATCAATTTGCAAATAATTAATTTCAAGTATGATTTTGAGGTATATATAAAACTAAAAGTAGGACTAAATCCAAAAGCATGCATAGTATTCGAATTCCAACATGTAATTAATATAGCTCAAATATCCCTGCTTTTTTTGGTCAACTATATCTCTGGATTAAAAAATTCAATTTATTTTTGTAAGGGAAAGTTCAATGTTGAAATTGGCAACAATTAATTTACACATCCAACTATTTCTTGTTATATTACAATATCATACCAACAAGTGTCTTAAGACACTTGTGAAATAAATAAAAAATAAATTTTGAATAAATTTTTTTTCCTTTTATAATTCTAAAATTTAAATTATACTATTCTAAAATTTTCTTAGATTCTTTAAAGTTTTTTTTTATTATCTTGTGAATCAGTATAATTTAAGAAATTTAGAAGTTTTAATTTGAGGACAAGATAAAAATGAGGAGAAAACAATAAAAGTAATAATGAAGGAGATTTGAATTGTGTCTATTTTAAAATTTAGTTTTGAAATTTAACTGAAGCTTTATTCGAAATTAAACTTAATAAACAAAAGGTAATTTGTAAGCTTTAAATTCACCAAAACATTTTAGACAGATTGTATGAAGTTAAGATATTGTAAATAAAAACAACAATGGTGAAATGTGATCTATAAATGTTGATAATTAAATATACAGTCCAGCATAAGAACTTTTTGTTTGCTCTATTTCTCTTGATCAATTACAATATGTATTCGAATAGCCTCAACAGACTTACAATTCTTCTCCTTTCAAACTTAAAAGGTTTTACAAAAAAACTTTCAATCTATAACCTAAGAGATATACTTGAGACAATTACAAAATGAATGATAAAAGTGTTTGAGATCAAACGATTCTCAATTATTTATTTGAGATAACTAAAGACAAGCTAAAAAATATAGTGACCCACAAATATAGTATATAGAGCTAGACTTTGCTTGATTGAAGAGCTTTTGATTTGTAGTTACTTGAACAATCTTCTATTTATTGATGATAAGAAGGTTGAAGATCAATTTAAACTGAGTATAATAGTTGGACACACTTCTCATGGTATCATGCAATGTTTTATATTGATCTCTTGAAGAATAGAAGAAACTAGTGTATTAATGAACAAACTATTATCTCTAAACTAGAACATTCTCTTCATTGATATAAGGCGAGGTGAACCAGAATGCATGTTGAGTTGCTTGTAACTATTAACAGTGATTTCCTTTATTGGAAATTGTGCAAGTGCTACATCATTAATACTTTAAAATGTACTTTTGCCTTCTTTTGCAAGTCTCTTTATTATCAATATGTTCTTCATTTTTTACAGGTTGATTAGGACAAATATTCTATCATTTAGGGTTCAAATTATTTGTCTTAAATTTTCTCATTTGAGTTGCATTTAATCCCATGTGAATTAATACAAAAGAATCACATGTTGCCCATACAAAAAGACATTTTTTTTTTATCAATTGTCCTTTAATGATATTACATGACCAATATGTTGAATATTCTTCCAACATTCTTCCGATGAATGATATTCTTGGAAGATTTTTCTAAGTTGTGTATGCTTCATAAAGTTGATATTTGCCTTTTAGCTTGTATGAGACAAATCCAAGTTTGATGATGAAAGCATCTTTTATCATGCACATGAATTGCATGGATTTTTCATGAGATAACTTATATGTTAATTTCTTGTCTTTAATCAATATACGCAAAAATACAAGTCAATTAACAAACAATGAGATTAGAATCATGATTGAAAAATACAATTAAGATGTTTGTTATCTTTAAAGCACCAATTAAGGTCTTTGCTTTAATAAATGGTCATTTCTGACGATAGTTTGGATAGGGGTTAAGTTATCTCTTTTTTATTTTCTCAAGAATAAAAATTGCTTTTATTTTAAATCACTAAATTGGATCTCACATATTTATTCATGGGCTAACATGAATCTTACTCTATTATTTATTGTTGGTTGTAGAAAAAATAGGTCAAATAATTAAAGGTATGTTAGTATAAAATGTAATACATTTGAAAATTCAAATGGATCTTAAAAAAGAGACAAAAAGTTCTATATTTAGAGAAGGAGGTAGTATTATTTATTTGATGAGAAGATGTTTATTTTAAATTAAGAATAATGTTAGATGAGATGGTCCTTGTAACACCTCGATTTTTAACAGCGCGGGTGTATTTTTTTTTTTCTTTTCAAAAGCAATTAATAAAAATATCATGTTGTAACACAAACAACAAAAGTCATAAATAATTACATCATAATATACAATCGGCCAAAAATAGTTTGTTTCAAATACATAAGTTCCATTGTGACAACAACATGGCAATAAGGAAGGGAGAATAAATAAAATTCATAAATAAAACCATAAGCTAATCATTAATCTAATTGAGGGTGACTGGGTACTGAGGATCCACAAGCGGCATCAAGTCTCACTGCTTTCGATTGCAAATCAAAATCATCGTTATCCACGCCTTCGACGTCGTTGCAATTCCAACACGACTCCAAACTCTAATAACTTGGGGTGTAAGCCCGATCCACAATAATGTAAAGGGTCACCAACCGAAATTAACAAATAACACTTAACACAATTCTTATGTTTCAAATGCTCAAGAGAACCTTTCGTCTTAGCATACTCCTTGAAATGATTTTCATATGTCAAAAATGCATAAACAAAGTCGAAAAATAAAGTTTTTAACAAAACTGTACTGTCGTATTTGAATACAGCATTGTCGTAGTCGAATACAACTGAGAAAAATGTAGATTTTCAGTTCTAAAATGGCTCTGAATCAATTAACACTTCAAACATTCATAATATCAATTATGAACACATAATTCACACCAAATTAATCTCCACAAATTCACACCTCAATCACACATCAAACATTCATAACATCAATTATGAACACATAATTCACACCAAATTAATCTCCACAAATTCACACCTCAATCACACATCAAACATTCATAACATCAATTATGAACACATAATTACATCGAAAACTTAATCAACCCAAATTCACACCTCAAATCAATTACGACACAATAAACAAACAACAACCGATCATGTATATACAATCATCATAGTATAACAAACATGACTCACGTGCCAAACACCCTAATGCAATGCGTATATGTTAATGCGCATGATTCCAGAATTTCCAAAAAAACCCTTCCTCGAAGGGGAGTAAATCATAATTGTACCATTTATCACATGCCTTAGTACTAATTACCGAGGTGGAGTCTCTCACAGGCTAGCACAATTTACTAGAGTGTAGCCTATCACATGCCTTACACATCAATTAAATTATCGTAAGGATAAGATGAATCAACTGTCACATGGAACCACCTTGTGACCTATCACGGTCGCCACTTAACACTGTGGCCCATCGCGGTCACCACTGACACTGTGGCCCATCACAGTCACTACAAGCTATGAAATGCATGAGCATACTCTGACTCTTTTCACCACAATCATTAAGTAAATACAGCTATTAAAAGATTCCCCATTTTTAATACTCATTTAACACTAACGATTTTTTAAACTTATCACAAAGTATACTCAAAACATATTTTCCTCAATAAAATTCATAACACACATATTATCAGTTGTGAATACATAATCACATCAAAACTTAATCACCACAACAACATTAATCTATCAGAGTTCTCCCCACCGCTAACTCGGTGCCAACGACCTCGATTCATTTTCGAGACTCAATGAGCTAACTACATAAACATAAATATTTATAACAATTTGTTCACAACTAAAATTTATCCAACAACAATAAAATTCCCAAAATTATATTTTTCTCACACACCAAACTTTTAAAACCAAATAATCTACATTATTTAGTTAAAACTAAATAAAACAAATATTATCCAAATCACACATACACACACTCGACTATTAAAGCACCGAAATTTTGAGTTAATAAAATACTCTAAACTTTTTCTTTTTAAACTCAACCCAAGAGTAATTAAAATAGTAACATTTTAAACTCTAACCATTTTAATTTCAATCTAACTGTTTGCTCAAAATCTTTAACTTAATTAAAATTTGAACATTTTCACAAGTTTAAATTTTTTTGTACAATTTCAACTTCAGTTCAAACTCATTTATTTGAAAATAACTCATTACGTAACTCAAACACATCAAATTTAATTTTTTTTAACCATTACTAACAAAATCAACAACATTAATCATACATCAATCACACATATAGAATCCCTATATGAAAACTAAAAATTTGAAATAAGCTCTTACCTTTGTTATCGCTTTCTCAACCGTTTTCGCTACCCCGATCAAATACGATGAAAACTTTCGCTCACATCGACACTACAAAAGTTAGCTCACAATCACCGTTGTGTGGAGAGGAGTAATTTTCCCTCCCGACACTTCTCAAATGGAAGTTTAGATCTAGGAGATAAATAGAAGTTTGTGTTTGTTTAAAAAAAAAAACACTAACATTTTTTTTTCAGTACAAAGGAGGAAGAAGAAGGTCTCGCGTGGCACAGGAGGAAAAATGTTTTTTTTTCCAGCTTTCTACCTTCCTTTCTTTCTCACGTGAGTGTATATATATATATATATATATATATATAATTAAATCAAATAAATATCTAAACTCTTACACACAATACTTCACTTACATCTCAATCTAATTTTATAAAAATATCTACTCTCATCGCAACTCAATTGACAGATAAATTTTTTTGCAACAAGTGACATTTAAAAAAAATATATGTCCAGTATTAAATTCTTCGTAACATATTTAAATTATTCTTCGACAAATAATTTTAATCGAGTCTCAATATATATATATATATATATATATATATTAAACATATTACAACTCTAACAAAATATATTTTTGGTACTTAATTCACCAAATAAAGTAAAAATGGTTAAATGTATCGGCAATTCAACACAAAATACACTAAAACTGTATAAATTAAAATTTAAAAATTAAGAGTCTTACAGTCCCAAAGACTTTAGAAAATGGATTAAATAGAGCCCTTACTTTATTAAAGATTTTTACAACATCAGATATTTTGTAAAAACGTATTTAGCAATACTATTTATTTTGGAAATTTTGCACAGAAAAACATAGAGTAATTGCCATTATCCATTTATAGTTTACACACTCTAAAATAAGAAAATATTGATCGATTCACAAGTGATTTCATCAATCAAATAACATATATAATTAATTTTTAAATCATAGTGGATGCCACTTATTGATAGAAAAACTTAATCAATGAAAAAGTTCAATTTAAAGACCATTCATAGTGATTGAACATATTCTAAAATAAATTTTCACAATCAAAAAAATTCAAAATTGAAAACAAATATAAGTTTCTATACCAAAATAGAAAACAACCTTTAGAGAGATAAGAGAAAGGAAAAATCAACACAATATTTATATTAGTTCCTTTACTTGTCTTTGTTAGGTAATGTACATTCAGTCCTCATTCAACATGAACGAGAGTTTCTTTCTTTATTATAATACAAAAGTTTACAAGATCTATGACATTTATTTACAAGATCTATGACATTTCTTCCATAAACGCTAATGGACCGAATTTCTTGAAAAACCACTCCAAACCAATATGAAGACCCCTTTAAAACATACAAGATAGAAACACAAGAGTAACTGTCAACTCTATATTTAAAAAGAACATGCTCTTAAGTCTTTACAAGGTACATCTATTTACACCAAAAACTCACTTATGGAATAATTACCCCATCTATATTGTTTATCTCTCAAGAAAACTCAATAACATAAGAAAAAAAATCAGAGATTTTTTAGACTGGAGGTAATTTTTGAATGAATGTTCGATGAAGATTGAATGAAAGTGTTCACTGTAAAATGAAGGAACAAGTCAATATATAAAGATAACTAATTTATAATTGTCAAAACTGAATTCTACAAGTCGTATTAATTGATTCATAGGTGTACGAATTGATTTATAAGTTTTCCAAAACCCCAAGATTTCAACCTTCAACTACATAAATTGATTCATGTCCTCTTGTAAGTTGATTTATTAACTTCTAGGAAGTTTGGTGAATTGATTCACACAAGTGAGTCGATTCTTCTGTCAAAAACATCTTGTATTGATTTTAGGACCTTTTAAGTTGATTCACATGTATATGAGTTGATTCTTGAAGTTAAAAATCACTTTAAAAAAGTTTTTAAAGCATTGTATGACTTTCAAATATATTTTTAAATGAAGTTATGAAAATAGTTGTTTTGATTTAAGAACATTTGTGGACATTGAGAATTGAAAGGTCAACAAAAACATACAAAATCATCTAATTAAAACCTAATTTTGACATACATCAAAACATTATGTCTATCTTAAAAAAACTTGGATTTACAAATAACACCAACAATATATAAGAAAATTTTCCTAAGTTTTATCCTTCAATAAAATATATAGTACTACGTTTGTCGATAAATAGAAAACCCACTTGAATTTTTTTTTTGTCGCTTTTTAGAAAACCCACTTGGATTGTCTAACTTTGTCTTCTCTACCTTTCCCTACCTTTCTCTCTATATCTCTCTACATTTTATTTTCTCTCTCATGATTCTCTCTCCATCATAAATATCATACCCTCCTATTTTATCACAAAATTTGCCTAAAGTTACTCTACCTTTAACAAACCAAAGGTAGACAATCCAAATCCCTTATATACATTATCGGTGTAAATATTTTTTTTACACTATCAATCAATCTCAATCGTTAGATCGTTAATAATGTTTGACTTTTACCATAATAATTATTAAAGTCACCTACATGATTGATCATGATTTATCAATTATGTAAAACTTTTTACATTGTCAATGCATGAAAATTAAACTCTTAACTAATTCACTCTAGGGTGCTCAAATAAATCAAAAATTGAACCAAATTGCATAACTGAACCGAACTGTTTTTGAACTGAACTGATTTATAAAAATTGAGAACCGAAATGTTTTCGAACTGATTTTTTAAAACTAGAACCGAACCGAACCAGTTTTCAGTTTAAAAAAACCGAATCGAACTGGTTTTCAGTTCAAAAACTGAATCGAACCGGTTTTTAATTCGAAAAAACTAGAATCAAATTTATTTTTTTAGAAGTAATTAAGGGTAATTATGTAAAATTTAGTTTACAAACCAGTTCAGTTCGATTCAAAAATAAACCGGTTCACCGGTTTATAAACCAATTCAGTTTGGTTTTTTGAATTGAAAATCGATTCGGTTCAGTTTTCAAATGGTTCTAGTTCAAAACTTAACTATGTCCACCCCTAATTCACTCAACTAAAGAGTAAACTTGTAAAACTATATCAATTTTCAATAAATTTAACAACTCAATCAACTTTCTGAATTTCCGTAATTTACTTAAAGAGGTAATACTACAATATAATTTGAGCATCGTCTTACATTAGGCAAAGTCCAACATGCACAAGGAAAAGAAATAGTGTGTGGTACATTAGTGACGTTTGACTAAGTGTGAATTAATTATGGTCGTTGATTAAATGAAGTTTCAAGGTATTGTGATGCTTATTGTCAATATCCAATTCTTTTTTCATTATCGCTATCATTCATTCCCTCTTTTCCTTCTTAAAGCTACTCACCGCCTAAACATCCTCTCTGCATGTCTATGCTTTCTGCGCACCACCATCGTGTTCCCGCCCATGTGCATCATGCCTTTTAAAATTCATATGTCCGTAACACATAAGAGTCCATCCACCATAGATCTAGAAAATCAAAAATTGAGAAACACAATTTACTTCATGTAGTTTGATATTAGTGGGACAATATTTTCCCTGTAATCTCACAAACAGACACTAAACAAAGAGATAACAATTATTCATCACAATTCTCTACAACCTTTTCGACCGCTTGATTTCCAGATCTCGTCAATGGACTCAATATTTTCTTTTTTGTTGAGTTCAATGGACTTTTTATTTGGAATATACAATATGTTATGATAAAGGGTGAAGAGAGAGATTTGATCTTTGTTTGAATCCCAAAAATTCTATTTTGAATATGGATCTAGAGTTGGAGTGGCTAAGTGTTGCTGAGAAATTTCTAGAAGTGGTGGAGAGAAGTGGACGGTCGAAAATCGATGAAATATGGTGGGAAGTTGGTTGGTGTGTGGGATATCACGTTCTTTCTGTAGAACGAAATGAACACAAGAAAGAGGAAGTTAAATTGTGTTTTAAAAACTTTTTACGTGGTTATACTAAAGTAAAAAAAGTAATGCAAGTGAATGAAAACAAAATAGTGAGACATAACAATTATTTTAGTTCACCACCAACACAGTAGCTATGTCTAGTCTCTTCAACCTAAAAGATTTAATCTACTAGATTATCATTGAATCAGACTTACACTTGAACACCTACTAGACACACTAACTGTGTTCAATCTTCTTAACTTTGTAGCTTAGTACAGTTAAACTATTGAGGAAGGCAACCGCTACTGGGATAGGTTACAACAAAAATGTTTTGAGTTTTTTCTGAATTAGCTCTCGCAGAGAGTCTTTACAAATTTTTGCTTCATTAATTCTCTTAGCACTAATGTGAAAATAGAATGATATCAAGAGTGCATACGTGCTTATCATTTGTTGCTTGTATGTTGTGTATTGTTCTTGTCTTTCTTCGTTGAGGAAGAGACATCTTTTATGGAGTACAATTAGGGTTTCTAGGTACTGTCCTGATTGAGAGAAATCAACATAATTCATGGAGTTTTGTATCTTTGTGGAATTGATCTTGTACTGATTCAACGTATCTGTTTGAGATAGTTGGGAAACAGAGGGAACGATGATCAAAGTATGTCTTAAGATCTTCAAACAAGTAGTTGATTCAGGATATGTATCAGATGATGAACAAATTATTTTGTCTTCAGAGTGTTGGCTTTATCAAAAGATGAAAGTTTAGAGTCAAATAATGAGACACTTGATGTGATTAGTATATGCAGAGGCATAATAATTCTTGTCAAGCTTATCAAAGGCAGAGACAAAATAAAGAATCCATGTTGAGTTCATCAAAGCCAAATAAGCTACGACATTGCTTTGCATTATCAAAGGCACAAAGAAATGATAAGTCGTGTTGTATTACGCTGAGTCTATTGACCGAACATATGAATTTAAACTTATGCACTTAATTTCAATGTTAAAATATTAAATTATTCTCCCAAACGTTTTTATTATTACAAAACAAGCGAGAAGTATATTTCTTTATAACAATTTGGTTCCAAAAATTTCTAGTCGAAGTGATGAGTAGTTGATTAAAAGTGTAAGAAGAAAATGTAATCTAATGTTGCAAGATCGTAATAATATCCTATGACATGTTTTAATCCAATGATAAATAAAGACATGTATGGCTAAGTGAAGGAAATGAATGTCTTGCACCCTAGACAAAGCCATTACATTATTTATTGACTTTTTCTATATAAATATCCCTTTTTTAAAAAAAAAATTCTTAATTGTCCTACTTTAAAAATTATTTCCCCAAATGTTCTACTTTTTATTTTCAGTAGGAGGTCGTTCTCTAAGGAAACGACCACTTGAAGACCAAATTTTTTTAACTCAATAGGATGTCGTTTCCTGAGGAAGCGACCTCTAACTGAGTAAATTCTTTTTTCTATTATATTTTAATATTTTTTTATTATTAGAGTTATTAACTTAATTAATTAAAAAATAAATATACTAACAATAAATTCAAATAAAATACATTAATAAATTATAAATAAATTTTATATTTTAATTTTATTATTATAATAAATAATTATTATAATTATAATTAAAAATTATTATAATTAAAATGATTAAATTCTATTACAAATTTCAAAAAAAATAAATTAAATGATAATAAAAATTAAATAATAATAACAATTAAATAAAAATAAATTTATATTAAAAATATGAAAATGAAACGAAATACATTAAATTAACGATAAAAATAGATCATATTTGAATATATTACTTCATCAACCATTATTATATGAATTTAATATATTAATAAATACTTATAATAAATAATACATTAAATTAATCATTTTAATTATAATAATTTTTAATTATAATTATTATTTATTATAATAATAAAATTAAAATATAAATTTTATTTATAATTTATTAATATATTTTATTTTAATTTATTATTAGTATTTTTATTTTTTAAATAATTAAATTAATAACTCTATTGAGAAAAATTTGGTCTTCTAGTAGTCGCTTTCTCAGAGAACGACCTCCTATTAAAAAAAAATAAAACACTTGAGAAAATAATTTTTAAAATAGGGCAAATAGATTTTTTTTTTTTTAAAAGGGATATTTATATACAACAAGTCTTATTTATTGTTGTCCTTTTAATATAAAAATATATAGGCGTGGACTTTGATGGACAAATGGAACAAATTGTCTATGATGGACTTTGTATATGACTATTGTTAGATATTCCTTCAAAGCGTATATGAGGTTAGTAGCCAATAGCCATGGTTGATTGGGATTTTAGGTGTTGACGTGATAAGGGTGGAGGAAATTTTGGGAAGAATAGTATGTGGAGGGTGTAGAGGATTATTGTTAGACTTTCGTAAATTTAAAAAGAGTAAATATTCATTGTCCACCGTGATTCATTTCTATTTGCTTAAAATATAAACATAAGTCAATAACATTTGTTTTTTGAAAAATATATTAAAAATTCATTAAAATTATTTATAGTTTTGACGAAATTAATAGTAAGGTAAAATAAATTCATAATAAAAAATATATAAATTTGTTTAAAAACATATTTTAAAAGAAAGAAAAAGATGTGTCTCATAATAGAATTTTTTTATAATTTATTGACGTCTATAAAGATTTATATTTATCTTTTTTTAATAATATTATCTAAAAATATTCACAACAAATTAAAAGTAATATAAATATAAGTTAAGAATATTTTGACGATTCAATAAGTAAGGTAATATCTTCCCGGTGAAAAAAACAAGTTAGTACTTTATTTTTGGAGACAAAACCAACATAATACAAACATAAGATAAAAAAGTCCTGTCAAATTATTGATTAATATAAAAATTTACGCAAGCAAACAACATAGTTGAGATAATTATAGATTTCACATTTCAGGACCATTATTAATTTATTAGCCTGCATTGCTTGCTTAATTTGTGATGATTGTTGTCGTTTAACGTAGGACGGTGCCGGTGTGTTAAATGTATATAACACTCCTAAATTACCAAATTATTAGTTCAGAAAGTGAAGATCAAACTTATCTATCGCACATGGCTCAACTATAAAACGGTGTACCTGAATTTTCGTTTCAAAATTCTAAATCGGTTAGCAGAAAAATAAAACCCATACTACTTTTTATCTTTTTATTTTCAGTTTATACAGATATAATATTTTATTTTGAGTTTATATGAATAAAAATTATATTTTTAGAGTTTATATGAATTTAGGTGAATGGAACCCATGAGAAAAAAAAATTATATAAATAAAAAATGTTAGTTTATGTTTTTAAATATTTTAATTAAAAAAATTAACTCTATTTTATACAAATAAAATACATTGTAATTTGTTCTTAAATCGTAGCTCAACTGACAAATATTTATATTATTAAGTTGAACGTCTTATCTTATATATTTAAATATAAATTTTTGCAGTTGCGTGAATTAATTGTAGTAATATTTATCATCTTTTTAATATTAAAAAAAATACATTGTACTTTTTTTTTCTTCAGCTAGCGCTTAAGATTATTTCTTAAAATATATACAGATAAAGGTGAAATAGATAGAATCTTTGTGTAAATTTTTTTACATGGTTAATGTTTTCAAATTTAATCATATTTGACCATGCTAAAAATAGAAAGTAAAACAAATATGGTTGCAACCTAAGTTATAAAATACTTGAATCATTTAGTAAGTCAAACGTGAGCTTGTTCCTCTTGTAAATATGGAGAATATGAGCTGAGAGATTTAAGCTATGTTACCATCAACTTTTACGCATCCAAATGCAATTTAATCGTTGAATTTTTGAAGTTAAAAAGTGTGAATGTGTATGCAAACATGGCTTAATCTTTTTTAAATAGATGTTAACTTATAAAATTTTGCACGATAGTACATTGGTTTAAGAAAATAAAAGATAAAAATATAAATAGAAATGATTTTTTTAAATAGTCATAAGTATGTAATATAATATTTAAAAAATCAGATTAAAGATCAAATCAATGATACCTCTTAGTCATAATTCAATTTATTAAAGTAAAGTTGAAAGGAATTATATATATATATATATTTATTTATGATATTCAAATGTTAAAATAAATATAGTACAATTAAAATAACTATAAACTGAGACATTTTTCATTTTTATTTTAAGATCAATATTAGTAATTTAGAGAGTCAAATACTCACCAACAATACACTTAGATATTTCAGAAACCAATAAGACGGTAATAAGTTAAAATCTTAATTTTAACAACTAAATTAGTTTATTTCACACATAATCAATGGTTAAGAATGATAAAAAATCTATAATCTTTAATCTCATATACATCTATGAAAAAAAATATTTACTGATGTTCACTTATATCGACTATAACTAATTTCTAAAACGACTAATCCAATCATGTAAATATAAAAATAAGTCATTCTCAAATATTTCACAAAATATATGTAAAATATATACAGTACACACTTAAAACTAACTAAAACTAACAAATAAACACAATCAAACAATAAATGTAAACTCCTCTTATATTGAAAACACTATTTTAAATTTTTGTTTGTTTTAGAAATCATGTATCAACATCATAATAATTATAATAATTTGAGACCTGTTAATATCAGGGCATCTATGAATTTTTAATAATAGAAAAAATGTATGTTACTAAGGTTATTAGCATTATTACTCTTTCCAACATTCATTATTATAGGATCAAAACAATTGAGTCTCACACTTTATAAATTAGTTCACACAAACTGATAAAAATTATACAAATGTAATATAATATAAATTTACTAAATTATTTTTTTGAATATCAAATATTTAATTATTAATAGTAAATGTTTTTTTTATTAAAATAAAAAATATTAATATTAAATAAATTATAAATAATTAACTTTTATTTATAATTGCGACCAATTTAATTATATTTTTTATTTTTATAACAGTAATCGATTATTGAAAGAAATATAATCTAAAAGTTAAGTTACTCAAATTTTGAACCACACCTGAGTACATGAAACATGGTTGATAGTCAAAAGAAATTTTATAGTAAAACAAGTTTAAACTTGTTACTTTCGTGCTTGTGAAATAATTTATAATATAATTATGATTGTATTAATTATTAATATTAAAAAAAGCAAATAGTAAAAGCTAAAAAGCTGGTTCTTCTTTCTCCATATGGCGTGGATGGTTGTGAAATAGTTTTCATTATTTTCTCTCTCTCTCTCTAAATTCTCAAATATACAAACTCAACTTTCTTGGAAACCAAACATACCTTTTGTCAGATACTTTCTCTCAACTCTCTCACTCACTCATTCTTCATTCTGCAAGTAACATCACTATCACCTTCTTCCTCTCTGTTACGTTCCTTTCTTCTTCTTCTTCTCTTCTCGTTTTCACACTTTTATCACAACAGATTCTTCATCATCTACTTCATTCTTCACTCACCGATCATGTACTAACTTTCCTCGATCGACTCAACTTCAATCGGAGATATAATCTAGGTTATTTTCTTTCAACTTCATTTTCATGCTTTTTTTTTTGTTGATAGTTGAAAATGAAATTAATTGAGAATGAGATTATGAGAATTGTGGTGATTAAGTGAGGTGTATGAACTCAACTAAACTCGTTACACGTTTTATTTTTGTGCGTGGATGATTGAAGTTACACATTTTGGAAATTTTTATGTTTCTGTTTTTGTATTGATTTTTCCTTTTTTTGCAATAGATGATTAGGGAAATTGAAGGATCTGTATGTGGAATTCTTTTTCTATTTGGTTTTTAAGTGTTTTTGATGATTTCAACTTTGAATGATGTTTAAGTTTCATGTTGATATGGTATGTTATGTCAGATCGGAAAGGTTTATGTTTGGTTAGCTTGAAGAAGGTGTTGTTGTTTATGATTGGCTTATAAGATTAGATTTAGTGGAGGAAGTGAGCGAGGCTTTGTCTTATTGAGTTTTTACAGATTAGGATAAGGTTACACTTACAGTTTCACTTGTCAATGGAAACTTTTTTAAGGGAGGAACATACCACTAGATTGTAGAATAGTAGAGTATGTATCTTAAGCTATGGTCCCCTCCATTATGTTTATAACTGATTTAAGCCATTCAATGGGACCTTGTTCAAAAAGTTTGAGAGGCACTTTTAATTGAAAAAGGAATCCCTTTATTTATTTTTTGATATATTTGTTTTGTTGGTAACCATTTTTGGTTTTGTTATGGCAGAGCTATTTAAGGAAACAGTTGATGGCATCCAAGGTTCTTCCTTCTCTTCAGGCTATCAAATCTCTGCCTCCTGGTTTCAAGGTTAATGGTAATACGACTCTTGATCTAATGGAAAACCGAGGAGACAATAAATTTAGAATCAGTGGTGTTGTTGGATCAAGTAGTCCTGAAAATTATGCTCTGATCGGAGATGTTTCTGAAGAAGCTCATGACCGTACGGGTGGCATGGGTCTTTTCAATGAGGACTTAGCGTATAGTGGAAAAGATGTAATATTAGAGGACAGAGCATCTATTGCTGATGAAGGCTTGGAATCTGTTCTTCTTCCTTTTCAATCAACTTCAGTGTCCTCTAGGGAATGGAGGTGGGGCGACACAACACCTTGTGCTTCAAAGAAGGTACTATTAGCTTCAGATTCCAATTTAATCTTATTCTGGGTTTTGAAAGTGCTTAAAGATAAATGAGATTATAGTTATTCAGTTGGATAAATAAGCTGATTTTTCTCGAAGGACGATCTAGAAACGAGTGCATTTTTCCAAAAATATTTTTAATTGGAAGTTTACAGCCCGAATTTTTAAATTTATGACGGTGGTTATTGTAGCTTGCTTAATTATATTGTCATTAATTTTTATATGATCTCTCACAAATAAACTCCAGAGCTTCAGAGTACTTATGACTTGTCAGTCCTTTAGATATACCATAACTGATCCTAAAGTCATGAGTGTTGGTTAACAGCAGTAGATGAACTTTATATCTTTATTGAAATTTGATGTAAGTTTGTATAATAGAGATTCATTATACAAACCTGGCGTCAGGTATTGATCTTGCCTTCTATCAGACAACTTAGAATCCATTGGTAAAATAATTCTAACAAGAAACAAGGAAAAGATCAGGTGTTACAGGTTAATAAGAGCTGTCTGGAAACAAATGATTTTTCTCCTTCATGTTCATTCTGATTGATACTTTGTAGGGTTTCATCTTTTCAAGGATTAAAAGGAGCTGATCTTAAACAAATGTGTCTTGTTTGGCTTATAGGTTTTAGCTTTTGCAGCAGTGGTTAATAAAGCAAGCTATATACAAGTTTCTCTAGGAAAGCCTATCTTAGCTTCAAATTTGCATCCTTAAGAATTTGTACTGCATAAAATTCTACTTTTCTGGAGCAGTAGCCTTAAAAGATCATATTTTATTTTTGACGGGAACAAATTCTTGTTATTAATGATGAAAACAAGCGTCCAAGTTATATTTCAACCTCAAATTCATGTTATTAATGATGAAAACAAGCGTCCAAGTTATATTTCAACCTCCCTGGAGGAGGCTTGGTCCAGGGAAATGTAATATTTCTTTCTGTTAGAATTCAAAGTATGATTTATTATTCTTTAACTGTACAATTTCCTAGGTTCAATGGTAGAAGTTCTAGTCAAATACAAGTCCCTAGTATTTGAATGTAATTATTGTAACCTCATTATAAATAGAATGTGTGTGATCTTGTTTGAGACACACAAGAAACACAACAAATCACATATTTTACATGGTATTAGAGCAGGTTCATCCTAGGGCTGCTCTGCCTTTTCCAACTATGCCATAACCCTTTTATTTTTATTTTTTTTTCTCCTTCAAAATTCTGTGTTCCAGCTGTGCTTTTCCATTCCAGCTGTGCGTATACTATTCTAGTGCAACCCACCACCACAGACCGCCGCGCAACCCTCAGGCGAACACAATGACATTTCTTTTTTTGTTTTTGTTTTTTTTGCGCTGCCAAACTCCAGCGAACTCGGTGACACATCTGGCCACCAATTTTTCAAAGTCAGCCGTCGCTCAGGGCCTTACGGCACATTCCAAGGTCATTTTTCAACTTCTGGTGATTTTTCAACATCTTTTCTTCTCTTTCACCTAACGTTGATCGTCATGTCCAACACCGGATCTGCTGCTGCCTCCTCTTCCGTGTTCAGTTTCACTACGCTTCCTTTGATTCCGTGCGAAAAATTGGTAGGTGCAGCCAATTACGCAGGATGGGCAGCAGCCGTTGAACTTTGGTTCCAAGGACAAGGTCGTAAAGACCATTTGCTCAAACAGTCCAAGGAAGTCGCTGCCAAAGATCAAGACAATTGGAAATAGATTGATGCCTCTCTATGCAGCGTTCTTTGGTTTTCAATCGATGTCAAACTTCAATCTCAATTTCGCTCGTTTAAAACATGTTATAATGTTTGGGAAAAAGCAAAGAAGACATACTCCAATGACATTAATCGTTTATATACTGTAGTCTCTAATCTTATTTCCATGAAGAAACAAGAAATGGATATGCAAAGTGCGGAATTTTCTTATTTTATTTTCTGTTTCTTTACAATAATACAAAGCAGAATTTATACAGACTAGGAGATTAAGGCTGGGCGCTGATCTAGCCTAGGAATTAGGGAAGTTATTCTCCTCATAATTGCTAATTCTAATAAGATAGGAAAGGCTAGGAATTAGCTAATACTAATCTATATTTAATGGACATACAGCTGTCATAAAACTGTACAAAACAAAATCTGTTGATTCTCCTTAATTAGCGCCAATCTTCAACACTCCCCCTCAATCTGGGTGGTAGATATCTATCATACCCAGATTGGACCTGATAGTTTCGTATGTGTGCCTTGAAAGTGCCTTTGTTAGAATGTCTGCTGTTTGTCTGTTTGATGAGATGTGGTTAACACTTATGATCTCATGATCAATTTTCTCCTTAATGAAGTGTTTGTCTATTTCCACATGCTTTGTTCTATCATGGTGAACCGGGTTTTTTGCAATACTTATAGCTGCCTTGTTGTCACAAAGTATTCTCATAGTGTAGTTAGTAGGAATTTTGATCTCATCCAACATTCGTTTGAGCCAAATCCCTTCACAAATTCCTTGTGCCATAGCTCTGAATTCAGCTTCTGCACTACTTCTAGCGACCACAGATTGTTTCTTACTTCTCCATGTTACCAAGTTTCCCCATACAAAGGTGCAATAGCCTGTGGTGGATTTCCTGTCAGATAAACTCCCTGCCCAATCTGAGTCGGTATAAACTTCAATTCCCTGGTTGTGGCTCTTCTGGAAATAGAGCCCGCAGCCAGGTGTACCCTTTAGGTATTGAAGGATTCTATTTAGAGACTTCATGTGAGTCTCAGTTGGGTTGGACATGTAGCGACTAGCCAAGCTCACAGCAAAACCAATATCTGGTCTAGTGTGAGTTAGATAGATTAGTTTTCCAACTAAGCTTTGGTATCTATCCTTATCAGCAGGTACACTTTCTTCTTCACTTTGTTTCATGGGTTCTACCGGAGTATTGACAACTTTGCATCCAAGCATCCCTGTTTCTTTGAGTAAATCCAAAGTGTATTTCCTTTGAGAAACACAAATACCATCCCTTGTCCGAGCAATTTCCATTCCTAGAAAGTACTTGAGTTGGCCCAAATTTTTGACTTCGAATTCTTCGGTTAAGATACTCTTGAGGTGGCTGATTTGATCATGATCATCTCCTGTAATAATAATATCATCAACATAGACAATAAATAAGGCTATTCTTCCCTCCGGAGAGTGCTTAACAAACATAGTGTGGTCTGTTTGGCATTGGGCAAAGCCATCTTCCCTGACAACTCTTGTTAGTCTATCAAACCATGCTCTTGGTGATTGTTTCAAGCCATAGAGGGATTTATGGAGTTTGCATACCATGTTTGAGGTGTCATGTGATTCAAGCCCGGGAGGTATTTGCATATACACCTCCTCTTCTAGCTCACCGTTTAGGAAGGCATTCTTTATATCTAATTGGTGTAGGGGCCAATCTAGATTTGCTGCCAATGATAATAGGACCCGGACTGAGTTGAGTTTTGCCACAGGTGCAAAGGTCTCTTCATAGTCCACTCCATATGATTGTGTAAATCCCTTTGCAACTAATCGGGCCTTGTACCTGTTTATACTCCCATCAGCATTGTGTTTAACCGAAAAGATCCACTTGCATCCCACTGGTTTCTTCCCTTCAGGTATTGTGGTGATTTCCCATGTGCCATTTTTTACCAGTGCTTGGACTTCTTCAGTTACAGCTGCTGCCCATTCAGGTTTCTGTAGAGCTTCTTGAACATTCCTTGGAATTTCTATGTTGTCAATGGCTGCTACAAATGATCTGTAGTTTTGTGATAATTTTCCATAGGAAACACAATTCTCAATAGGGTGTTGAGTGCAAGTTCTCACCCCTTTTCTTACAGCAATAGGAATATCAATATCAACAGTGTCAAGATTCACAAGGAGTTTAGAGTTTGGGACAACGTTACCTGTAGGGATTTCATTTTCTGGAATCTGGTGAGACTCATGGCTTTGCGGTGGAGCTGTGCTAGGCTCTACTTCCTTCCTCCTTCTTCTTTCATAAGTTTTCCAACTTCCTTCGTGTGTACCTTGATTATGTTGGGTTGTTCCAATTTCATTGTTTTTTCCATTTTCTGCCTCGGCCGCTGCTTCAGTTTCTGTTACAACAACCGGTTCAGGTTCTGTTGTCCTTTCAGCTGGGGTAGGGGCAGTTTCTGTTTGTTCAAACATCCAAGGTTGGTATTCTAAAGTTTCAATTGGATATGTGTGTACTTGCTCCCCCTGAATGCAACCTTTGGGGTAGTAGGGTTGGTTCTCAAAGAAGGTTACATCCATGGTGTGGTAGAATTTTTTGGTGATGGGTGAGTAACATCTGTACCCTTTTTGGTGAGGTGAGTAACCAAGAAAAATGCACTTGATAGATTTGGGGTCAAGTTTACTACGGTGTGGGTTGTGGACGAAGGATGAGCATCCAAAAATCTTTAAGGGAATGGAGGTGAGTATTTTGCTGGTTGGGAAGAAGATTTGGAGTGTGGAGAGGGGGGTCTTGAGGTTAAGGATCCGGGAAGGCATTCTATTTATAAGGTGTGTTGCCGAAAGGACAGCTTCCCCCCAAAACTGGTTCGAGACATTTGTGGCTAACATGATTGATCTAGTTACTTCCAAAATATGTCTATTCTTTCTTTCTGCAAATCCGTTTTGTTGTGGAGTGTCCACACAAGAGCTTTGGTGAACAATGCCAACTTTTTGTAGGTAGGAACTTAGAATCGAATTATAGTACTCACAACCATTGTCAGTTCTAAGCACTTGGATCTTGTCATGAAATTGAGTTTGCACCATGTTGTGGAAAACCTCAAAGATCCTTCCTACTTCTGATTTCTCTTTCATTAAAAATATCCAGGTAACATGAGTGTGGTCGTCAATGAACGTGACAAACCATCTAGAACCAGTAACATTCTTAATGCGTGATGGTCCCCATACATCACTATGAATTAGGGCGAAAGGTTGGGATGGCTTATAGGGTTGGGGTGGGTATTGGCTACGTGTATGTTTGGACAATTGACAAATTTCACACTGAAAATGCTTCTGATTTTTATTGAATAAAGAAGGAAATAATTTTTCCAGATACATGAAATTTGGGTGGCCTAATCGATAGTGCCATAACATTACAGGATTGTCACTACTTGGAACACTAGCTGCTGCATATGACTGGTTCTTGAGTCCTCTTTCTAATTCTTCAGCTTGAAGTAGGTAGAGTCCAACACACTCTTTAGCACTGCCAATCGTCTTCCCCGACTCCAAAATCTGAAATTCACACAAGTTAGGAGAAAATTTAGTAACACATTTCAAATCTCTTGTGATTTTGCTAATGGACAGCAAGTTGCAATCAAGTTTTGGCACATATAGAACATATTCTAGTGTAATATTAGGTGACAAAATAATTGATCCTGTACCCATGACCTTAGAATGTGTGCCATCTGCTATTCGGACAGTGCAGTTAAATGGATAAGGAGAATAACTAGTAAACAATCCATGACTTTGTTTTTCCCATGCTAGTATTTAGAGCATGTGAGACATTACCTCTCTGAGCCACTACAGCCGTACCACCTTTTTCTGTAGAGAGCATGGTTTGTTTGAAGATTTTTTGTAAAGCCTCCATTTGTTCCTTGTTAAATGGAAATGAAGTAGATTTTACCTCAGCTTCTTGGTGGTTAAAAATTGCGTTGCCTCTGCTGTCCCTGCTTTTGAATTGCTTGGCTTCTGGGGGTTTTCCATGTATAACCCAACATGTTTCTTGTGTATGGCCTGGTTTCTTGCAGTGATCACACCAGGGACGATTTTTCTTTTGAAATGGCCGAATTTGGTTTCCTCTTGCAGCCATTGCTGAGCTCTCGGTGGGAGGTGTTGAGGTGGCATTTCCCAACATGAGTTTCCTCCTGCTCTCTTCTCTCCTTACTTCTGAAAAGGCTTCCCGAATTTTGGGAAGAGGTTTGGTTCCAAGGATCCTTCCACGGACTTCATCAAGGTCCTTGTTTAGTCCCAATAGGAACATGTAGATTCTGTCCTTCTCCACCAGCTCTTTGAATTTTTTCTTATCCCCTGGACAGTCCCATGTGACTTCTTCATATACATCTAGTTGTTGCCAATGTCTACTAAGTGTATTAAAATACTCAGTAACAGAAGATTCTCCTTGTCGAAGGTTGTGTAGAATGCTTCTTATCTCAAATATGGCAGAGGTATTGTCCACATTTGAATATGTTTTTTTCACAGCATCCCATATTTCCTTTGCCGAATCATAGAACATGAAATTTTCACCAATTTCGTTGGTCATGGTGTTGAGCAGCCATGACATTACTTGGCTATTCTCAAATTTCCATTTTTGAAGGGTGGCATCTCCTTCTTGGGGACATTTTGTGTCTCCTGTGATGTAGTCTTCTCTCTCTTTTCCTTGAAGGAAGATCTTGATTGATCTTACCCATTGGGTATAGTTTTGACCATTTAATTTATGGCCAGTGATGAGATGACTGAGCCCATCATGTGAACTGGTCGAAAATGATCCAGTTTCCATCTTTGGCTGTTCGTCGGAAGGTTCACCCATTGCTGGCGGCGCTAGGGTTTTCTTAGGGATGGATCAGATCGAGCTCTGATACCATGCGGAATTTTCTTATTTTATTTTCTGTTTCTTTACAATAATACAAAGCAGAATTTATACAGACTAGGAGATTAAGGCTGGGCGCTGATCTAGCCTAGGAATTAGGGAAGTTATTCTCCTCATAATTGCTAATTCTAATAAGATAGGAAAGGTTAGGAATTAGCTAATACTAATCTATATTTAATGGACATACAGCTGTCATAAAACTGTACAAAACAGAATCTGTTGATTCTCCTTAATTAGCGCCAATCTTCAACACAAAGCTACATAGGTAAGCTTGATAGTTTGATTGCTGATTTTGATGTGCTTATGCCCTATACTGACAGTGCCGAAACACATGCTGAACAACGTGGAAAATTCTTTATGGTTCTGGCCCTTGCGGATCTTACACCAGATCTTGATTCAGTTCGCAACCAAATTCTTTCTAGTGCTACTATTCCCTCATATGAAACTGTTTGTGAACAATTACTGCGTCTTTCGGCCCCTTCAGCTCCTGCTCCAGCCGTTGCTTCTCTCAATGTGCCAGCTGAATCTACTGCACTCGTCTCTAATTCTTATCAACGAGGTGGTAGAGGAGGAAGAGGAGGACGTGGACATAATCGTGGTCGAACTCGATGCAACTATTGCAATCGTTTTGGCCACGTTGAAGCACAATGTCGCACCAAAGCTAATCAACTGCAGCCTAGAGTCGCCAATGTTGCTCAAATTGAGGCCCTTGACACAAGTGATCAAGTCACGCTTTCTACCATAGAATATAATGAGTACATCAAGCTAAAGGCGCAAATGCAAACTACCACACAAGTTGCCTCTGTTGCTCAGATCTGTAATCCTATTGCCTTTGTTACACAATCTTCTTCACTTGGACCTTGGATACTTGACTCAGGTGCCTCTGATAATATGTCTAGTAATAAATTGCTTTTCTCATGTTTGACTTATATGGACACACTACCTAGTATTACTTTGGCTAATGGGTCACAAACCAAATGTCATGGTATTGGCCGAGCAAATCCCCTACCCAAATTCTCTTTGGACTCTGTGCTTTATGTCCCTAGTTGTCCATTTAACTTAATATCCATCAGTAAACTCACCCGTACCCTACCTTACTCTGTTACATTTGCTAATGGTTATGTTCTTGTGCAGGATCGGAGTATTGGGACGACGATTGGAGTAGGGCATGAGTCTCAAGGCCTATATTACCTTTCGGCACCTATAACGCCTATTGCATGTTCCGCCGTCGAGTCTCCACATATTATCCATCAACGTTTGAGTCATCCTAGCCTTCAAAAGTTGCATCTTATGGTTCCGAGTCTGTCAAAAGTGTCTACCTTAGAGTGTGAGCCATGTCAGTTCGGGAAACATACTAGGAGTTTATTTCCTGACAGAGTCAATAAAAGAGCTGCGTCTCCTTTTGCTTTAGTTCATTATGATATTTGGGGTCCGAGTCGTGAAAATGTTTGGGTTTTCAATATTTTGTTACTTTTATTGATGATTTTTCCTGATGCACTTGGATATTTTTAATGAAAAACCGCTCAGATGTTTTCTCAATTTTTCAAACCTTTTGCTCAGAAATAAACACACAATTTGGTACTCAGATAAAAATATTGCAAAGTGATAACGCTCGCGAATATTTGTCTACGTCTTTTCAATCTTTTTTGACTTCACAGGGAATCCTCCATCAAACTTCGTGTGCTCATTCCCCTCAACAAAACGGTGTCGCTAAGAGAAAGAACCGAAACTTGGTGGAAACGGCTCGTACCATGCTCCTTCACAATAATGTACCTCCTCGTTTTTGGGGAGATGCAATTCTCACAGCCTGCTACTTAATCAACCGCATGCCTTCCTCTGTACTTGAAAACAAAGTACCACATTCTATTTTGTTTCCTCAACAACATCTTTATACCCTACCACTCCGCATCTTCAGGTGCACATGTTTTGTTCATGACCTTACTCCAGGGAAAGGTAAGTTGGCTGCAAAATCCCTTAAGTGTCTTTTTCTCGGCTACTCTCGTCTGCAGAAAGGTTATCGGTGCTATTCCCCAGATATTCGACGATACTTTGTCTCTACCGATGTCAGTTTCTTTGAGACTCGCCCATTCTTTCTCTCTACTGCAAAAGAGTTCAATGATTCTGATCAGTCACAATCTCTCTCTCCAGAGGTCCTTAATCTCCCCATTGCACCCACCTCTGTCTCTAGCACCACCCTGCGCACCTACCAACGGAGGCCCCGTCCACCACCCGCTCCTCAAGACTCATCCCCTGCTCTACCTGACTCTCACTCTCCACATCCTACACCAAAGCTACCCATTGCTTTGCGTAAAGGTAACAGGTCATCTCGATATCCTAATCCTATTTGTTTCCCCAACATCTTTATACCCTACCACTTCGCATCTTCGGGTGCACATGTTTTGTTCATGACCTTACTCCAGGGAAAGGTAAGTTGGCTGCAAAATCCCTTAAGTGTCTTTTTCTCGGCTACTCTCGTCTGCAGAAAGGTTATCGGTGCTATTCCCCAGATCTTCGACGATACTTTGTCTCTGCCGATGTCAGTTTCTTTGAGACTCGCCCCTTCTTTCTCTCTACTGCAAAAGAGTTCAATGATTCTGATCAGTCACAATCTCTCTCTCCAGAGGTCCTTAATCTCCCCATTGCACCCACCTCTGTCTCTAGCACCACCCTGCGCACCTACCAACGGAGGCCCCGTCCACCACCCGCTCCTCAAGACTCATCCCCTGCTCTACCTGACTCTCACTCTCCACATCCTACACCAAAGCTACCCATTGCTTTGCGTAAAGGTAACAGGTCATCTCGATATCCTAATCCTATATATGCTTGTCATTTGAATTATAATCAATTATCTACATCCTATTATGCTTTTGTGGCTTCCTTAGATTCTGTGTCTATTCCGAAAACTACAGGTGAAGCTATGTCTGATCCTGGCTGGCGACAAACAATGATAGATGAAATGACTGCTTTGCACTCCAACGGGACATGGGATTTAGTACTTTTACCTGATGGCAAAACCACAATGGGGTGTCGCTGGGTCTATACAGTCAAAGTTGGGCCTAATGGAAAGATTGATCGCTTAAAAGCTCGTCTTGTGGCAAAAGGATACACAGATCTTTGGTCTTGACTATGGGGATACCTTTTCTCCGGTTGCCAAAATCGCATCCGTCCGACTTTTTCTTGCCATAGCTGCTATTCACCACTGGCCACTCCATCAATTAGACAAAAAAATGCCTTCCTGCATGGAGAGTTACAAGAGGAGGTGTATATGGCACAACCACCAGGCTTCACTGTTAGCGGTTCCTCTCACTTGGTATGTCGATTACGTCGATTTCTATATGACCTGAAACAATCTCCCCGTGCTTGGTTTGGGAGGTTTAGTACCGTGCTCCAGGAGTATGGTATGACTAGATGTGAAGCTGATTACCAGTTTTCTTCTTGCACTCTTCACCAACCACTTGCATCTACCTGCTTGTCTATGTTGACGACATCATCATCACAAGTAATGATCAGGTTGGCATTCATCAGCTCAAACAACATTTGTCTCAAAACTTTCAGACTAAAGATTTGGGGCCGCTAAAATATTTTTTGGAGATTGAGGTTGCTTAGTCTAAGACAGGTATAGCAATTACTCAGCGAAAATATGCCCTTGATATACTTGAAGAAACAGGCATGCTTGATTGTCGCCCGCGTGATACTCCTATGGATCCTAATGTCAAGCTCCTACCAGGTCAGGGGGAGCCATTGCAAGACCCTGGTAGATATCGACGACTTGTTGGCAAACTTAATTATCTTACAGTAACTAGACCTGATATTACATTTGCTGTAAGTGTAGTAAGTCAATTTCTGAATGCTTCATGTGATAGTCACTGGAATGCTGTGATTCATATTCTTAGGTATATCAAGAATGCACCAGGCAAAGGATTGCTTTATGAAGACAAGGGTAATACCGATGTTGTTGGCTACTCTGATGCTGATTGGGCAGGGTCACCATCAGATAGAAGATTCACTTCTGGGTATTGTGTCCTTGTTGGGGGTAATTTGATATCATGGCGGAGCAAGAAGCAAAACATAGTCGCAAGATCGAGTGCAGAAGCGGAATATCGTGCTATGGCTGCAACAGCTTGTGAACTTACATGGCTAAAACAGTTACTCAAACAACTCAAGTTAGGAGATGTCAATGTAATGAAACTAATTTGTGATAACCAAGCTGCACTTCATATTGCTTCCAATCCGGTCTTCCATGAGAAAACAAAGCACATAGAGATCGATTGTCATTTTGTAAAAGACAAAGTTTTTTTCAAAGAAATGACAACTTATATTGTTGGTTCAAATGATCAATTGGCTGACATATTCACTAAGTCACTTAGGGGTCCTCGAGTTGAATCTATATGTAACATGCTTGGTGCATATGATATGTATGCTCCAGCTTGAGGAGGAGTGTTAAAATTCAAAGTATGATTTATTATTCTTTGACTGTACAATTTCCTAGGTTCAATGGTAGAATTTCTAGTCAAATACAAGTCCCTAGTATTTGAATGTAATTATTGTATTTGAATGTAATTATTGTAACCTCATTATAAATAGAATGTGTGTGATCTTGTTTGAGACACACAAGAAACACAACAAATCACATATTTTACACTTTCTATTTCAATTTCTTTGATATACAGTAAGTATGGAAGCAATTAAGATTGGGGCCACAGTTTCATTTGTTTTCTTCTATCACTTTAGTCCAGTATTGCCTTTGACAGAATATGCTTATGCGGCAGTTTGAAAATTTAAGTTGATTCATTATTCATTTTCTTTGATATTTTTGCTTTTTATTGACTCAGTTCCGTTTATCCTTTCTGCTGACTGCTGAGAGTATCTTGATAAAGTAATTTATGTCAATTAAGAGATATGCTGCTGTTTGTTGTCTGTCATTATTCTATATTGTGGAAATAAAAGCATCTATGCTTTGTTATTGCTATCTATTTAATTAATGGTTTTGTTATGTGTGGGAAAATGTTTTGCTGAGGAATGCCATGCAATTGTAAGCAATTCTACTGGTACTTTGATTTAAATTTTGTAAAAGCATCAAAACAGGGAATACCATGTTACCGATTCCAGATTTGTCAAAAAAAAGAATGTTACCGATTCCAGAAAATAGTTTGATGAGCTTGTTTGAGTTATTAATGATTACGCTTTAAATTGAATTTTGTTAAGTCTTTCCCTTACTTCTGATATTGACTATTGCAGAAACTTCAGTCTTGGTTTCAACTTCCAAATGGCAATTGGGAGCTGGCAAAGATAATAACAACTTCTGGAGCAGAATTAGTCATTTCACTGCCCGATGGGAAGGTAAGATAAATAAGTAATGATATTTCTCAAGACTAGAATGCTATTCTTCATTTTTAGCTTTATTAACTGCATGTCTCACATTCTCTAGGACTTATTTATAGGTTTTAAAAGTGAAACAAGAAAGTTTGGTACCGGCAAATCCTGATATTCTTGATGGAGTGGATGACCTCATGCAACTTAGTTATTTAAATGAACCGTCAGTTTTATACAATCTACAATACAGATACAATCAAAATATGATTTATGTAAGCTTTTATGTCTCTTTCAAGTTTTTCATAACATTTTATCTGATCATAATTTTAACGTTTAATTGTGTAATGTGTAATACAGACAAAAGCGGGGCCCGTTTTGGTTGCTATAAATCCTTTTAAGAAAGTTCCTCTATATGGTAACAATTATATTGTTGCCTACAAGCGTAAAGCAATTGAAAGCCCTCATGTGTATGCAATTACAGACACAGCCATCCGAGAAATGATACGAGGTAACTATTTATTTCCTCATATGAACATATATATGGATGAAGTTTTAGAGATTAAGACTTCTTTCATTTATGTTAAGCAAGAACTTACTCTGATTCTTGCTTTGTTTTTCAGATGAAGTTAATCAATCTATAATTATAAGGTCAGTTATCTTTTGTTAAATTCGTCTTTAATAAGCTGCTACTCATGACAGATTGTACTAAATTTAATTTCTATACGCTGCTTTCATTAGAATTATATTTTAATTGCAGCTTCTGAAAATAGTAAATCCTGTATTAATAGTATTACATTGTACTCCTTTTATTCAAATTGTGAACTAAAGTTTGTCACGACTATTGAATCTATTCAAATTGGGGCATAATAATAGTTCTCATCTACATATTTAGTGGTGAGAGTGGAGCTGGGAAGACTGAGACAGCAAAGATAGCAATGCAGTACTTGGCCGCTCTTGGAGGTGGAAGTGGAATAGAGTATGAGATCCTAAAGACTAATCCAATACTAGAAGCCTTTGGTAATGCAAAAACTTTGAGAAATGACAACTCCAGTCGTTTTGTAAGATTCCTGACTGATAATATTAATTCTTGTAGTGGCCAATCTTGTGGGTTTCATGTTTTGATTCTATCTATCTTAAGACTGTTAATAGTATATTCTTCAATGCTGGAAATTCTCATAATTTGGTTGAACGTGTGACAGGGAAAGCTCATTGAGATTCACTTTAGTGAAACAGGAAAAATAGCTGGTGCTAATATTCAAACATGTAGGTTTTCTGCTGTTTAATGGTTGAAACTTGAAATCAATATGCCTTTGCTCTCTCTAAAAGTTTTCAACTAATTATGATGTTAAATGTTTGTATCTGTGTTGAATTCATGTGATGCTCATGGCCTGGCATCAACAGTTTTGCTTGAAAAGGTAATTATTCATTCTTTGGTGCTAATTTTTTGTTCTAAGCTTTGTCCACAATATATTAGTAGACACTGATGTTGTTTGCTATTGGACAGTCTAGAGTAGTTCAATGCAATGAAGGAGAAAGGTCATATCATATATTTTATCAGCTTTGTGCTGGTGCACCACCATCTATTCGAGGTAATTACTGGCTTGTACCCATCTACTTCACTTCTGCTAATATTCATTGCATATTGTGAATAAATGTTATTCTTTATCTTGTCAATGGTTGTTGGAAGGTATCTCCAATTTAAGAAGAATAGAATCTATTTAGTGCTCTATATATATGGATTTTTGTTTAGCCCTAAATATAATTAGTTTCCAACAGCAAGAAGTATTTGTAATTTGTAGAATATTAGTAAAATGGCATACTGGTTTATTGTAAAACATAATTCACTCATATATTGTGCACAAAGTGCATTGCACAAGGTGCTTTCAAGTGTTTCCCTGTAGCAATTGGATTGATTATAATGCTACAAACTTTATTAAGGATAGAAATGATTGCTTTTGATAATAGAACTCTGTAGCGTACATTAAACTAAAGAGAAAATCTAAGAAGGCCTTATTTCCACTTGTGGCAGTGTGAGGATGATCTTGTTTGGGTGGTGATTCTGACTAACAGGATTTTGTGATGCCCATAGAAGTAATATTTGGTAGGGGTAGTAGGCATTTATCCTGATTTTCTTCAAGTCTGGATTACCAAACTGTTCCAAGTAGGCTATTGCATGGCAGTTCAGCATGCTAGCCATGTCATACACGGTATGGTGTGAAAATAGCAGGCAGATTAGATCTTCTTTCAGAAAACCTATTCAATAGTCCACTGTAGGAGTAGGACACACCTAGTAAACACCAATGACCCAAAAACAATCTTTCTGAAGAATATTACCATGGCGTGCTCTGAGACTGAGTAACTGTTTTATGAGATGGAGCTTTAAATAACAAACATCATGGCATTGTGGTGTGGGCTCTGCATGTCTGCAACAAGTCATGAGTATTAATTTGAAGTTCTACTGTGATGCTGTCCAAAAGAAGGATTTTCCCTTTGGGGAGCCCTTGGATTTCCTATTCGGGTTGTCAAGAAGGAGGAATGGTGATTAGAAGAGTAAGCATAGAAGGATTTACATGCTTCTATCGGGGTAGCTGATAAAATTATGAAATCAAATAGATGCAAGTCTTGCTGGGTCTATACTTTGCTACTCACACTTCTACTCAAGCTTCTAAGGACTTGCTATGAGAACCATCACCTAGATTGAGCGGTTATTCGACTTGAGAGACATAATTGAGATGTAAACTTAAATGGAATGATATGAGTGGCAGTGGTTGCTAGTTTAGGATCCCACTAATTCTTGTTTAAATCATACTGTCTTTGTGTTAGTTGGTGAATACTGTTGATTGGTGAGATGCTGCGTGCTTTTCAGAAAATGTTGCTACAATCCGCAACAATAGTAATTTGCTTTGTAATACGGCTAATGCCCAAACCCAATATTTTGAATGTTTTCTTTTGTAACCCAGAGATTAATAAGATTACATGGAATTTGGAACATAATATAACATAAGCTTTGTGTATTTTTCTATAACATTTAATGTTCTTTATTCTTGTTTGTATGACTTACTGTTTGTTTCATTAATTGTTTGATGTTTGATTTATTGATTCAGAGAAGCTCAACCTACGAAATGCAGAAGATTATAAATATTTGAAGCAGAGCAATTGCTATTCAATTACTGGTGTTAATGATGCAGAAGAATTCCGTATAGTCATGGTACACTAATTTGTCATTTAAAGATGATTTTCCTCCAAAAGGCTTCAATTATTGCTCTTATCAATGCTTTGATTGACTTTGACATGATAGTTTGACATAAATATTAACCTTTTCACACTATTAACTATTTCCAGGAAGCTCTTGATGTTGTCCACATCAGTAAAGAAGACCAAGAGACTGTATTTGCTATGCTTTCTGCAGTATTATGGTTAGGGAACATATCATTTACTGTCATCGATAATGAAAACCATGTCCAAGCTGTAGAAAATGAGAGTAAGAAATTTCCAAAACCTCTACTTAATGCATTTTTTTTTAATAGTCATTGATCAACTTTCTTAAAAGCTGAACCGGTTAGGGTAGAAACTACAAGGAAGATATACAACGTGGGACTTGTTACTTGTACATAGATACATTATGATATGGACATGGGGATGCAACAAATTGTAAAAGTTATAGGATACAACATGACTACAATGGAACACATAGTTATAGTAGAAAGTCATTATAAAAACACATCTTTTAAATCAAAAGATAGAATTGATGTTTCAAAAGTCAGCATGAGAAATTATAGACATAATAAATGCTATCACTTATCCAACCATTGTGGTATTCTGACTTATATTGATATAAAAGTAGAAAACATTGAAGCTAAAAAACTGTAAATGCAGCGAAGAGCATTTGAAATGTCATACATGAGCACATGTTCGACCTGAATACAATTTCAATTTTAGTGTGTTTGTGCTTTCTTACTGCTAGTGTAGGTCATGGCGATGGCTAGCTTTCAACTCGACCAAAAGAAATTATGAAATTTATAGCTATTATTAACCTTCACTTCTCACTTTTTTAATGATTCATAAACTGATCTCTTTAATATCTGGAGAGAGAGAGAGAGGATAAAAATAGATGGGAAATTGGAATAAATAACATACCAATCTGATGACTGGTGTATTTCTAGTTAGAGTGCCTTTTCTTTCTTTCCTCCTCTACCTAAATCATATGATTTTAACATCGTGTCAAAGCCTCTATGATCAATTGATAAGAGTTTGATCCTGGTATTTCTCATTTCTCTAAATAAATTTTGAATTTCAGCACAAGATAGTCTAGATCTGTGTATTGTCCACACTTAAGTTGAAAGTGTCATGCATGAGGGAGTATGTTTTACAGAAATTATCAAACAATTCTTTAGCTTTAGCTTATGCCTTAGGAGTGTTGGTCCTGCATACACACTTCATACTTATCATTTTAGTATTTTGTTGTTACTGTAACTTGTTTAAACTTGATTACTGTAATTTACATATGGTAGTAGGAAAAGGGCTTTCTATTGGTGTTGTAACTGTAAATTACATATGGTGTATTAGATACCTAATGGCATAATTGTTTTGAACATATTTTAGTTGCCTTCAAGCGTTTCAAGGTATTCAATACATCCCTTAACCTGAATCTTTTTCTGCCTTCTAAAGGTTTGTTACACGTTGCCGAATTGATTGGCTGTGACTTTGAAGATCTCAAGTTGACTCTATCAACTCGGAAAATGAAAGTTGGTAATGATATTATCGTCCAAAAGTTGACACTACCACAGGTAAAATCGTTATTGTGTTAGAAGTTTATATTTCTCCAAAATTATGGACGGGATAATTGCAACTTCCTAGTTACTAGGATGGGATATCTTGGGTGCATGGATGTAATGCATCCCTCTTCTATACATATATTAGAAGGAAAAGGAACTAAAGAAATTTGCTGGTGATGAACATTGTATTTTTTTTTGTTTTTCTGTGGAGTTCCATGCGACATTTGAGTGTGAACAGTCATGTATGGGTGCATCGGTCTTTCTATGAAAAAGTCCATCCCCATTTGATACATGTCAAAGATCATGCTAAGAGTCTTGGTATGAGGATTGCTTATGTGCATTTTTACCAATTTGTGATTTCTTTCTGAAGTCCCTGGATAATTTAGCTTCAATACTTTGAATGATTTGGAAATAACTGAATCTATGAGAGTCTGAAAACTGAAGTGCTGACCTTATTTTTTGGGTTTGGGTTGTGGTGGTTTATATATTCTATATTTTTAGTCATGGTATCATGCAAGTCGTTGTGCTCAACGAATATAGAGGTTAAACCTCTGGCGGTTTGTAAAATGCCAAATTAATTGAAAGCATTATGATAGATATAATCTTTCTCAATATCTTAGATATCATATTTTGTCTTGCAGGCAATTGATGCAAGGGATGCTTTGGCAAAGTCCATATATTCCTGCCTGTTTGATTGGTTGGTTGAACAAATAAATAAATCACTTGCTGTTGGCAAAAGACGTACTGGAAGATCAATCAGTATTCTAGATATATACGGCTTTGAATCATTCAAGGTATGTTTATATTAAACTTTATCCCAATCTTTCTTAATATTTATCTGACTATCCTTTTCCTGTTTAAATTTTAAAGTATTTTGGCTCTTTGATGCTACATATCTCTGCAGAGGAACAGTTTTGAGCAGTTCTGCATAAATTATGCAAATGAAAGATTGCAGCAACATTTCAATCGTCATTTATTCAAGTTAGAACAGGAGGTATGAACCCCACAGAAACTGAAGGCTCTAAACAAGTATAGAATGCTTTTGTTTCTTAAAAGAAAGAATATAATAAATACACTACATACTGACCTTGGATACCAAACGTTTTCATATATTTGTGGATTGTTTTCAGGAATATATCCAAGATGGCATTGACTGGGCTAAAGTTGAATTTGAAGACAATCAAGACTGCCTTAACCTTTTTGAGAAGGTGCATAATTTCTGTGTTCCCTAACCCCTTTTCTTCACAATCTTTAGCGTCCTTGCAATTGAATGGTTGCAATGGGAAAGTGGTAACTAATCTTTTAAGTTCTAGTAGGCAATGGAGGGCTCATATATTCATTTTGATTTTCATCATATCATGTCTTGTATTTGCATGTGTAGTGTAAAAAACAATTTTGGATTTTCGAAGTGTAAGCTATATTTTTTCCCCATACATTGGTTTTAATAAGCAATTTATTGCTGCAGTTGATTCTTGGCTGCTGAGATGCCAACATAGTTGAATTGTCATTAGCCATTGTGATGCTTTTGCATGCCAATTTTTTCTTTGAAAAAATGAAATTCATCATGATGCTAATATTCTGTTATGTAAAATCAATGAACTGTTGATTGGCATATCTGTGGTAAACTGCCAATGTAGCTTTATATTCCATCAATGTCTGTGCCAGGCACTGTAAAGAAGGTTTTATTTAAATAATTGGTGGTAAACTGACAATGTAGCTTCATATTCTGTTAATGCATTTTTTTCTTGATTTAAATTCTTCAAACATTTACCATATTTATCTGATTATTGATGTAAACTGTATTAGTGCTGGTTTAGTTTGGGGGGATGCATTAGCATCAATTGTTTATCCTTTTTCCCTGATGTGAGGTACTGCAGTTAATTGGTGAACTGTAAATGGAGGAGTCTGTCGTGGCAACTACACTTATATTCCTTGGCGTGGAGATTCTGACATAATGATTAGAAATTAGAAATTAGAAATTCTTGTGTTGAATTTGATTTCTGAATTCTCGTATATTTGCAGAGGCCACTAGGGTTATTATCACTTCTAGATGAAGAGTCCACTTTCCCAAATGGAACGGATTTGACATTTGCCAACAAGCTTAAACAGCATTTAAACTCCAAATCATGCTTCAAAGGAGAAAGAGACCAAGCCTTTACTGTGTGTCATTATGCTGGAGAGGTAATCATCTGATCATATTCATAGAACATAGCCAACGCTGCCAACCACAGTTTAATTAAAATGTCGTACTGAATAATTTTTTACCGGCCGAACTCTATCTTTTTTCTTAAAGCAGAGGGTGACTTGCTGATTCAAATTTGCTCATCCTACCTGACTGTTGTTTGATAGTTCTTTTTTATCCTTTCCTTAGGTCACTTATGATACCACTGGATTTCTGGAGAAGAATAGGGATCTATTGCACTTGGATTCCATCCAACTTCTATCCTCATGCACATGTCATCTTCCTCAAATATTTGCTTCTCATATGCTTACGCTATCAGAAAAGCCAGTAGTTGGTCCTTTACACAAGTCAGGTGGGGCAGATTCCCAAAAGCTAAGTGTTGCGACAAAATTCAAGGTACATCAACTTCATTATGAAGTATCCAAAACATTAAGTATCATAAAATTGTCTAAATTTTTGATTCTTGCAGCCTTCTATTCAGTATATAATAAAATTTGTTATGCTATTGATGGTATTCAACTTGATCAAACTATGCAAAAATATTGCACTTACTGCCGAAATAGGCTGTCTCATCAAAATATTAAGTAGCATACTTGTGGTATGGCCTAAACCAAGATGTTTTAAATTATTAGTTAATAATAAAATGTCACAGTTCATACCAAATAAATATTGTGCGTAACTTGGTTTAGGTCATCAGAAGTATGAAAGGATACAAGATGCAGAAATTGTAATTTTGTTGCAGTGAAAATGTAAGTAGTATTGCAGGATAGAGTAGAGTAAAAATTCCAAATTATCAAACCATGCATCATATGAAAAGGCTAGATAAGTTATCAATTTTTTTTATCTATTGGCTTGCAGAGTCAGTTATTCCAACTGATGCAACGCTTAGAAAGCACAACTCCACATTTTATTCGCTGCATTAAGCCCAATAATCTCCAGTCTCCTGAATCATATGAGCAAGGGCTTGTACTGCAACAATTGAGATGCTGTGGGGTCCTGGAAGTGGTTCGAATATCCAGATCTGGATTTCCAACAAGAATGACTCACCAAAAGTTTGCCAGAAGGTATATAGTAGAAAGTAACTGATGATCCATATCCTTTCGATTACTTCCACCACCTACACAGTGACACCCCATCCCCCCTCTGCCCTTGTGTATTTCTTTTGTCTAACCTTTTTCTTATTGGCTTTGGTGTGGTGAATTAGATATGGTTTTCTTCTCCTTGATAATGCTGCATCTCAGGATCCACTTAGTGTTTCAGTTTCAATTCTTCATCAATTCAATATTTTGCCTGAGATGTATCAAGTTGGCTACACAAAATTATTTTTCCGAACTGGGCAGGTAATGTTTATCATTTGAATTTTATATTGTGAAATTTAAGAGATAGGATAATTTTTCTCAACTGCATAAAGCACTTAGCAGAGAGATATATTTATATAACATTAGATTTAAAATAATGTTGAATGCAATTTACGATGTCAAGAATCATGAGATAGCACTATATCCTAAGACGCATTGAATCCATTCTACTACTATACAATGGATCTAAGCTACTTGGAAAGTGGAACATTAATTCTATTCTGTTTCCAACAAATACAAATAATTTGCTGAGATCCGCCAATTTTTATTATTATCTTCATGTACTTTGATAATTGTTTTCTGTATTTCACACAAGTATGGTGTAGGTGAGAGACATAGCATAACAAGGGTACCTTTGAGGAAGGTTAAGTATGTGTTTGTTTGGGTGGTGGAATAGTATTAGATGTGGGTTCAGTTCCAAGCTATGGTTTGTAGCTTTAATATCACCATGAAAAGACTTACTACCGTGTGGTGGAGCTGATTGGCCACACTCCCGTAGGCTAAATTGATTTTATTTAAGGTTACCATTTGTGAATTAGGTTTTAGTTGTTAAACTAAAAAGTCTAGCTTTAGTGATTGTGGATTTAAATGAATTAGGATTTCCAATTTATAGTTCTATTTACATCTAGTATTGGTTGCTTTGATCACATTACAGATTGGTGTGCTTGAAGATACTAGAAACCGTACCCTTCACGGCATCTTACGTGTCCAAAGTTGCTTTAGGGGTTACCAAGGTCGTCGTTCTGTCAAGAAGCTTCAAGGAGGAATATCTACTTTGCAGTCATGTATTTCCTTTTTCACAGCCTTGTTCTTTCAGCCTTTAATATAGAAGTATTACTTTAATGGAAATATTGTCTGAATATAAGTATTATATAATGGAAACATATTTATTCATGCAGTTATTCGGGGAGACAAAACGAGAAAGGCATATGCCCTTCTGCTTCAGAGACATAGAGCCGCTGTTATTATACAGAAGCGGATGAAAGCATTGTTCGTAAGAAACAGAACAAGGACTATTAGAAATGCTACAATTGTCATACAATCAGGTCAGAGTTTATATTTTGTAGATGCCAAGATACATGCTACCATTTTGTATTTTGTATGTTCGGTTTAGAGCTTACATTTCATTACAATGACTGAACACCTTTTCTTAAAAAAATTGATCTTATTTGTGACTTCTTTAAATAGAGCAAATTGAACTCCTACCTAAATGTGTAAATGATGGATGCAAGTTAGCATAGGTGTTGCACCAAGTGTTTTTCATTCATATTATTGTTGGAATGCAGAACAAGAGTTCTACATAAAATTGCTATATATGTTGTAATGTGGACGTATGTCTTTTCGATGATATTGTTAGTAAATTTCATAATTTTATTTGATCTACTCTTTGCAGTCATTCGCGGATGGTTGGTCAGAAGATGCTCTGTGGATATTGGATTTTTGAAATCTGGGGACATGAAGGTATTCTTTATTCGCAAAGTTCAGAAGCTATATATACATATATCCCTTCTTTTATTCAATAAGAAAGTTCTTATATTCTGCTTTTTAAAAGCTCCATCTTCGTGATACTTACAATCATGAACTCCAAAACAGACAAAAGAGTTGGATGAGATCCTGGTCAAGTCATCTTTCCTGGCTGAATTGCAGCGCCGGGTACTTAAGGCTGAAGCTGCCCTGAGAGAGAAAGAAGAGGAAAATGACATCCTTAACCAACGGATCCAACAATATGAGAGCAGATGGTCTGAGTATGAGTTAAAGATGCAATCCATGGAAGAAGTGTGGCAGAAACAAATGAGATCCCTTCAATCAAGCCTCTCCATTGCTAAGAAGAGCCTTGCAATCGACGACTCTGAAAGAAATTCAGACGCATCTGTTAATGCAAGTGATGAGCGTGATTACAGCTGGGAAGTAGGAAGTAATCACAGGCGCCAAGAAAGCAATGGGACAAGATCAACGAGTGCTAGTTTGAGTGTTATAAGTCGGCTTGCTGAAGAATTTGAGCAAAGGAGTCAAGTATTTAGTGATGATGCCAAGTTCTTGGTTGAGGTGAAATCTGGTCAAGCAGAAGCAAGTTTGAACCCAGATCAAGAACTTAGAAGGTTAAAACAGATGTTTGAATCTTGGAAAAGGGATTATGGTGCAAGATTGCGTGAAACAAAGTTGATTATAAATAAACTTGGAAGTGAAGATGGTGCACTTGAGAAAATGAAGAAAAAATGGTGGGGAAGAAGGAATAGTACAAGGATAAATTGATTTCAACTATTTTACATTTTATTTATATATTTTGGATTCGGCTTTGTTCTATGCACTGTTTCAAGGGCATTGTCAACAAAATATGGGAAAATGAGGAAAATATACTATTAGTAAAGGTAAAAAAAATAGGAGTGATAGGAAAAGTCCACGGTTTGAGTTATTTAACTATTGTTGGGTTAGTTGTTACTAGCCACCTTTCTACATGATTTTTATCAGCCTCTTGCAAATACTTTTGTAAATGCAAGGTGGGACTATCTACAATAGATTTATAATGGGTCTTATTCTTGTATGGACCTGTTATGAAGAGAGCTCTGTAACACCATATTGTCTTATTTTTTGTTTTTATTTTGCTTGAGCTGTGAAAAGCTATGCTGTAAACCTTAGTGATTCATGTATTCCTTTCTGGTATGTGAATTTCATATCAAATATGTTTTGGAGGCCCGAAAATGTAATATAGTATGCAACTAATTGGTCGTGCAGAAGTTATTGTAAAATACTGATATTTATAGAAATTTAAAAATTTATATTCTTGTATAATATTTATGTGTATTGATTGTTAGGTGAATTGATGGAATAGTTATCTGCTTCAAGCTTGGATGCATTGGAAAAATAACTAAAGACTGCAACTTACAAAGAATGGATTAATATACTCGTGTCCTTTGATAGGATACAGGCCGATGCTCTTCCTCAAAATTATTGGCTTTTTACCGGAATCCACAATCTGGTAGTGTAAAGCTTCAATTAAGTAGTGAGAAATAGAATTAATGATGTTCTCGAACTCTAATCTGATAATATTTTTCACACATTTTAAATAAACATTCCTAGTTTTGATTGTTTGAAGAAAGAAAAAGACAAAATATTTTCATATTTTATTATTACAACTTTAAGTTGTTTATATAGAAAAAGAAATTACAATAGTAATATTGAGTTATAATGACAGAATTATAAAATAATAATATAAAATAAAAGAGAAAAAAATTTGACTTCTCTTGATTCGTCAATACTCCTGCCCAAGTTGGTGTATAGATATCTGTCATGCCCAACTTGGCTATAAGTCGCTCAAAATTGGGTCTTGTCAAATTTTTTGTCAAAATATCAGCAATTTGCTGATTGGAAGTCATAAATGATAGACATATAATTTCAGCATCAATTTTTATTTATTTATGAAATGACGGTCAATCTCAATATATTTTGTTCTATCATGTTGTACGGGATTGTGAGCTATACTATTGTTGCTTTGATATCACCGAACAATTTTAAGGGTGAATCAACTTTCATTTTCAGTTCGTCTGAGAGTTTATGAGTCCATAAAAGTTCACAGATTCCTTGAGCCATTGCTCTAAATTCAGATTATGCACTACTTTGAGTAACAACCCCTTATTTCTTACTTCTCAAAGTAACTAAATTTTCCCAAACATATGCACAATATCTAGTGGTGGATTTCCTATCAGTAATTGATCCTACCCAATCAACATCTGTAAATATAAAGACTTCTTTGTCATTAGTTTTCTTGAAGCACAAACTCTTTCCAAGATTGGATTTCAAGTACCTTAAGATCCAATAAACTACCTCCAAGTGTTCTTCATAGGGAGAATGCACGAATCAACTTACAACACTCACAAAGAAAGTGATGTCAGATCTAGTGTGTGCTAGATAAATAAGTTTGTCGACTAACCTCTGGTATCTTCCAATCTCAACAGGAACACTGTCTTTCTCTCAAAGTTTAGCATTTAATTTCATAGGAGTATTTGTTGGTCTACATCTACTCATCTCAGTTTCTTCCAAGAGATCTAGGATGTATTTTATTTAATAAACAACAATTCCCTTCTTTGAGCGAGAAACTTCCATACCAAGAAAATATTTAAGTGCGCCTAAATCTTTGATCTCGAATTCTTTTGTCAAATTTTTCTTCAATCTTTCCATCTCAACAATGTTATCTCATGTGAGAATAATATCATCTACATCTACAATTAGAATTGCAATTTTACCAACATTAGAGAACTTCGTGAATAGAGTATGGTCTGATTGTCCCTGCATATATCCTTGCCTTTTGACCGATCAAGTAAATTGTTCAAACCAAGCCCTTGGGGATTGCTTGAGACCATAAAAGGGTTTTTGTAATTTGCACACATTTGAACCAAATTTATCTTATTAGCTAGGTGGACTATCCATGTATACTTCCTCCTCCAAATCACCATTCAGAAAAACATTCTTTACATCAAGTTGGTTAAAAGACCAATCTAAATTCATTGTCAAGGACAAGAGAACTCTAATAGTGTTTGATTTGGCAACGGGAGCAAAAGTCTATGAGTAATCAATGTCATATGTCTGAGTAAACCTTTTAGCAATCAAGCGTGTCTTGTATTTTTCATTTGTATTATTAGAATTATATGTCACAGTAAATACTCATTTACAACCAACAGTATTCTTTCTTGTAGGTAACGTCGGGACTATCTAAGTTTGATTTTTCTCAAGAGCTCTCATCTCCTTAAGAACAAATTCCTTCCACTTTAGAATTTTTAGAGCCTCTTGTATATTTTTTTGGAATTTCTACAGCAGACAACTTAGAGGTAAATGCAGCAAATGAAGAAGACAATTTGAGTATGACACATAATTAGACAAAGGATATTTAGTGCATGACCTAACAGGTTTTCTAATTGCAATAGGAAGATCTATATCAGGATACTCGACACGACTCTTAAGAACAAAAGAAGACTTACTTGTATCAAGATGATGTGTTGGATTATCTATTGGTTCAAAATCTTGGAAGGGTCGGAGAATGGGTTCTTCATTTCTCTATTTATGGTTTCTTCTTTCAAAGACATTTTCATTCCAAGTAGGGTCAATTGTAGTAAACCTTCTTTGTGTCTCTTTATCTAAGTCATTATGTAGTGGAATTTCATGTGGTCCTTCATTATTATTGAGATCCAAAATTTGATCATTATGACTTTGATTTGAAATTGTCGCCTCCGAATCTGTCGAAACCTCATTCATAAGTGGATTGAGTTCCAATATGGATTCTTAGACCTTTTCTTTATGTGCATCAATATAAGTCTCATAATTTTTTTGACAACACTAGATCACTTAAGGTAATGATATTTTCAAAAGCATAAGATTAATCTTCCTTAAAATTTCCCGGCGGAAGATAAATGCCAGTAAAAAACGGTTCATTTTCAACAAAAGGCAAGGAGACCAAAACGGTTGATTTTCAACAAACTACAATAACCCCTTTATGGTCTCAAGCAATCCCCAAGGGATTGGTTAAAAAAATTCACTCGGTCGATCAAAAGGCAAGGATATATGCAGGGACAATCAGACCATACTCTATTCATGAAGCTCTCTAATGTTAGTAAAATTGCAATTCTAATTGTATATGTAGATGATATTATTCTCACAAGAGATGACATTGTTGAGATGGAAATATTGAAGAAAAAATTGACAAAAAAATTTGAGATTAAATATTTAGGCGCACTTATATATTTTCTTCATATAGAAGTTGCTCGCTTAAACAAAATTTCCCCTATTTTTGTTTTTGTTTTTTGTTTTTCTTCTTTCCTTCTCCTTGCTTCTTCTCACTCCACAATACTTAAATCTTCAACCCTTAGAAGGAGCTTAACATCCTCAAGAGTGTAATTTTTCTTACTCCTACACATTCTCTTGGTTAAGATTTTGGATTAAGGTTTGTGCGCTAAGGAAGGAGAAGGGTACCCATTTCTTGAGAGTTGTTTCTTGAGACTCCTTGAGGTTAATACACAATTTTAATGCTAATATGAATATATAGAAAAATGTAGTTTTGATTAAAAATGTTATTTTTGTGATTAGAGTAGATTTAATTGATTTTTATGGTTTTCTAGAGTTATCTAAATTTTAGAATAATTTTTCTAAAGTCATGAATATTTGTTTCTTACTCAGATTTGTCAGCTTAGGTCTTGTCTGCTACTCCGAGAGTTCTTGGAGAACTAACTTAGGCGGTTCTCCATAGTTGTGAGTTGCAACGGTCATCGTCATATATTTTTATAATGATATAATTATTATTTTACTCATTTTCTATGTTAAAGTATTTATTTAAAAATTTGAGAAACACAACCTTTGAAATTTATCTCGATTTCGTTATTTATTTATTTTAATGATCTCAGGATATAATATGTTATTAGTTTGATTTACGTATAAATTAAAAGTATTTAAATATTGAATTGTTATCCGATTGAATATGTTTTTCATGATTTTAAATACGTGTTTTGGGAAATCATTGTTATAATTATGAAATCGTTAACAGCGTTAGGCGTACCTAGTTACCTTGTTTTGATTTGGCAGAGTTACCCGTTAGATGGAGTCGCCCCTATGAGAAATATCATTCATAGGAGGAGAGGACTATTAACAAGATGTAAGCTCTCTAATTGATGTGTGATGATGTGTTTTGTCTATTCTTTTTTATTAATTTAGTGTGACGATAGTAAGATAATTATTCATTGGATGTTTAATTATTTGATGAAATATTTTTATATTAAATAATTCATTATTGAGATTTTTATTATTAACTAATTAAAACTCGTAGAAATATCTGTCTTAGAGTGAACAATGGCCAAGTCAATTTTGATAAGTCAAAATTGAATCACCCACACTACTATTTTTTATAATTATATTTTATTTTAATAGCATTTAGTTTATAGAACCGTGCGTTTACCCCTTGTGTCCATTCAAATGTGTAACTAGTAAGAATAAATACATGAATTTCAATTAATTCTCAACAGTTGCTCATTGAATGATATTATTTCAATTGAATTCCTTATTCATGTGTGCAATTAAACTCAATGAAGAAAATTATTTTTTCTCTCTGATCAGCTTCACACCTCCTTTATTAATCAAATACACCTCTCCTTCGTAGGACACGATTAAACTTGCAGTAGAGAAAAAGAAGTCATAATCACTCACACACCATTACCAACATTACATTTATCTCAAATATTTTCTAACTCACTCAAACAATCATCCTTACATTCCCTCGCATTCTGATCGAAGTTATAAACTTTTGTTCCTTCATCTTGGTGAGATTTTCAAGTGCTATATAGTGTCACCTGGAAGGAAAGCACTCAAGGTAAGGGCTTCTCCCCATGCAAAGTTAAGCTAGATTGTTTCTTTTGAGTAATATTTCTATCTTGATGAAATTAATTATAGAGTTTTATTTTTATTATTATACCTTGATAAATATGCTGTAGTGAAAAAGTTTAATGTCTTACGTGTTTTAGAGTACTTAATTATAAAGTTATAATTTTTATAATGATATAGTTAGTAATATGTTTATTATGATGTATTTGATTTTAAGTCTGGATTTTTTAGTATTTTAAATTTAAAACTTGACTTTTATGAACAATATATGTGCCTTGAGGAAATTGATGAGAATTTTATATTTTTTTTTAATTTTAACAATATGAGAAAATTAATTATTTAATGCATTAATGAATAGTCTATTTTTAGAATACGGAAACTTTATATTGAAAGAACTGAAATTTATGTTGTTATTGTATTCTTGGTGATATGAGTTTTAATTTTTATCAATAACACGTAGCCAAATCGAATCTTATGGATTATTAAAATGAAAGTAGTGATTTTGAGATATTTGTTCACATTTGACGTGTTGAAGTTATTGAGTTCTAACTATGAACATTCATGATAATGTAAATTTGATGTTTTATGTGATTTAAAAAAAAAATTAATATGGAAAAATTTGTCTTTGTGGTTGCCTAAGTGGCTGATGAGTTTGAATAGTTTTCTTTTTGGTTGCCTAAGTGGGTGGTTATTTGTATTAAGATTTCCTTTCGTTGTGGTTGCCTAAGTGACTAGTGATTTGTACATTTCGAGCATCATTATTGTTGTCGTGACATACCATATGCATCTTTGTGGACGCCTTAGTGGCTAGTTTAATTTTCTCCATTGGTATGGGTGACTTCTGTGTGGACGCCTTAGTGGTTGGTTATATTCGGATCATATATGTTTAGGAGCATGCATAACTTGCATACATTTTATTGTCATTTTTATTTTTATATAAATATTTGTTCTAAGAGAAGTTGCTACTTGAGTTATTTAGGTACATTTTATAACTTTTGATACACCTTTGCGAATTACTAAAAAAAAATCAATTTCTCTAAATTTTTTATTACAAAAAGATTTTATATTTATATTTTATGGTTGTTAAATTATTGTTGGGTTTAATTTTGCCCTAGGATGAACTGACCCCTTACACCAACATTTAGGTACTAACGATCTCGAAGAGTTGCATGAATGACGTTTGTTTGGCGTACGCGCGTGAGAAAAAGGGGTACTGTAATAAATAAAAAATAATTTTTTGTCGTGATAAGACCGATGTGGTACATTTTTTAGTTTATTTACTTTTCATAGTCGATTTTAAATAGAAATGCGGAGGTGGGGTCCTTCCGCTAGGAAAAATTGTGTTGGGTTATTTCTTAAAATGAAATCAAACTATTTACTAGTGAAATTTTATTGATTATATAATGAACTACTTTTTTTAAAAAATAATGTCGTTTTTGAAAGAAAATAAATATTCTTAAGTAATGTCTTGGATCAAAATATGGGGCGTTCCACCTATCACTGAGGAGATGCGTGTTAAGAGGTTCATCAGAGGATTGAAGTATTACTTATTTAGATATGTCGTTGGGTTGAATTGTTCTACTTTTACTGAGGTTTTGAGTTTGGCACTTCAGATTGAACAACGACAGAAGGAAAAAAAAAAGGTAATAGACAAGGTTCACGGAAGAAACAGAGGGTTGAAGGATCTTACAGTAACTATCAAACTCGCGATGTTGGATCAATGTTTGGTTATCAGGGGCAACAAAGAATCATGTCTCAAAGAGGTGTCATAGCGGGCAGTCATCTGGGACAGTGTAGGGTCGTAGATCAGATTTTGGAATATCATCACAATCCATTTTTCCTCAAAGACATTCCGGTGTTTCAACTACACGATGTTCTATTTGTGGTAGGTTTCACTTTGGAATTTGTTCCAGATATGGTAATGGTAAGGTGTGCTATCAATATGGCCAAGTAGGTCACATCAGGAGGGATTTTCTTGTAGACACGAAACATCCATCCTCTAGCTATACATCAACACCAACAACTTTAGCATATTCTCAAGCTCATTCCACATCTATGCAAGGAAATTCTTATGTCAAAGGTTCAAGAACATCTCAGCGGGAAGGTAAAGGATTTGATGGTAGAGGTTAGATACCAGCAGGAAGAGGCCAGACTCGAGTGTTTGCATTGACTCGCCACGATGCTCAGACATCCAATACAGTAGTTACATGTATACTTTTTATTTGTTTGAGAGATATTCATGTTTTATTTGATCCTAGAGCTACCCATTCTTTTGTATTCGCGTGGTTTGCTACTCGACTTGGTAAATGTTTATCTTCTTTAGAAGAGACTTTAGTTGTAGCTACACATGTTGGAGAAAATTTGCTTGCTAAAGCAGTTTATCGTTCTTGTGATATAACTATTGAGGGCAAAGTGTTTCCAGTAGATTAAGTAGTTATTGACTTGATAGATTTTGATGTGATTTTGGGTATGGATTGGTTGGCTTTTCATCATGCCACTTTGGATTGTCATAACAAAGTGGTGAAATTTGAGATACTGAGGCAATTAGTCTTCTCATTTCAAGGAGCACATTAGTGGGTACAACTTAACCAAATCTCATCCTTAAGAGCAAACAAGTTAATGAGAAAAGGTTGTCAAGCGTACTTGGCCTTGGTAAGGGATACACAAGTGGCTGAGGAGAAATTGGAAAAAATTCCAATAGTATGTGAATTTCTAGATGTTTTTCCTAAAGAACTTCTTGGGTTGCCACCTGATAGGGAGATCGAGTTCTCTATAGACTTAGTTCCTAACACTCATCCTATATCCATACCTCCTTATCATATATCCCCATCAGAACTTAAGGAGTTAAGGGAACAACTTCGAGATCTTCTTGATACGGGTTTTATTCGCCTAAGTTCTTCTCCTTGGGGAGCACCAGTCTTATTTGTAAAGAAGAAATATGGATCCATGCAGCTATGTGTAGACTATAGACAATTGAATAAAGTAACTATGAGGAATAAATATTTGTTACCCCGTATTAATGAGTTGTTTGACCAACTTCAAGGAGCTCAATATTTTTCTAAGATTGATTTAAGGTCAGAGTATCACCAGTTGAAGATTAAGGGGGATGATATAACAAAGACAACTTTTTGCACGTGTTATGAACATTATGAATTCCTGGTTATGTCATTTGGGTTTACTAATGCTCTGAAATCTTTTATGGATTTGATGAATCCCGTATTTAAATCATTCTTGGATCAATTTGTGATTGTGTTTATTGATGATATTCTTGTTTATTCCAAGAGTAAAGAAGAACACGAGTGACATTTGAGTTTGGTTTTGCAAACTTGAAGAGATAAACAATTATATGCCAAATTCTCTAAATGTGAGTTTTTGTTGGACAATGTGGCATTTTTAGGTCATGTTCTGTCTAAGAATGGAATATGTGTTGATCCAAGTAAGGTGGAAGCAATGTAAAATTCGCTGAGACCTACGACATTAAAGGAGATTCGAAGTTTTCTTGGTTTAGCTGGTTATTATTGACGTTTTGTGAAGGATTTCTCAAAAATCACATCTTCGTTGACAAGGTTGACCCAGAAGAAAGTTGAGTTCCGATGAACTGATGCATATAAGGAAGGCATCGCTATGGATTTTGTCACATGATTGCCATGAACCTAAAAGGGGCATGACTAAGTGTGGGTGATTATAGATTGGTTAACCAAATATACACATTTCTTTCATGTGAAGACTACTTATATTGCATCTCAATATGTTAAACTTTATCTAGACAAAATTATATCTTTGCATGGTGTACCAGTGTTTATTATTTATGACAGTGGGACTCAATTTACTGCTCAATTTTAGAAGTCGTTCCAAACTTCATTAGGTACTCGTTTGAAACTTAACGCGGCTTTTCATCCTCAAACAGATGGCCAATCTGAAAAGACTATACAAATATTGGAAGATATGTTTCTTGTTTGTGTTATGGATCTTGAAGGTAGTTGGGATCAATATTTGTCCTTGATGGAATTTACATACAATAATAGTTATCAATCTAGTATTCAGATGGCTTCGTTTGAGGCTTTATACGGAAGACAGTATAGGTCTCCAATAGGATGGTTTGAATTTGTTGAAGCTAAACTAGTTGGTCCAAAGTTGATTCAAGATGCCATTGAAAAAGTTAAATTGATTCGAGATCGCTTAGTGACAGCTCAAAGTAGACAAAAATCTTATTCTGGTAAGAGGCGTCGTCCCTTAGAGTTTTCATTGGGAGAACATGTATTCCTACGAGTTTACCAATGAAATGAGTTTTGCGATTTAGTAAAAAGGGGAAACAAAGTCCAAGGTTCATTGGACCATTTGAAATTTTAGAAATGGTCGGACCGGTAGCATATCGCTTGGCACTTTCGTCAGATCTCTCGGGAGTTCATATGGTCTTCTATATTTTGATGCTTCAGAAGTATCGAAATGATCTTTCTCATGTGATTAATCATGAAGATGTGCAGTTAGATGAAAGTCTATCATACATTGAGCATCAGGTAGCTATATTAGATCGTCAAGTGAGGCGGTTACACTCAAAAGATATATTTTCAATAAAAGTTCTTTGATGTGGTCCATCTGATGAAGAAACAATTTGGAAAATCGAAGAAATCATACATGAAAAATACCCACACTTGTTTGAAACTCAAGATCGGTGTTAGAAGGAAAAAATCAAATAAATTCGAGGACGAATTTTCATAAGGGGAAGAGATTGTAGCGCTTAGTTTAAAAAATAATATAATATAATATAATATAATATAATATAATATAATATAATATAATATAATATAATATAATATAATATAATATAATATAATATAATATAATATAATATAATATAATATAATATAATATAATATAATATAATATAATATAATATAATAATAATAATAATAATAATAATAATAATAATAATAATAATAATAATAATAATAATAATAATAATAATAATAATAATAATAAATAAAAGACACCAACCACCCATTCTCACTCCCTCATTTTTCTCCTCTTTCTTCTCTCCATCTCGGCAAAATCCCATCTCCCTCATTTTATTTTATTTTTTCCTTCTTTCCTTCTCCTCGCTTCTTTTCACTCCAGAATACTTAAACCCTCAACCCTTAGAAGGAGCTTAACATCCTCAAGAACATAATTTCTTATACTCCTACAAATTCTCTTGGTTAGTATTTTGGGTTAGGAATTGTGCTCTAAGGAATGAGAAGGGTACCCATTTCTTGAGAGTTGATTATTGAGATTCTTTGAGGTAAATACACAACTTTAATGCTAATATAAATATATAGAAAAACGTAGTTTTTGGTAAAAATCTTATTTTTTAGAATAGATTTAAAAGATTTTTATGGTTTCCTTGAGTTAGCTAAACTTTAGAAATAATTTTCTAAAGTCTTGAGAACATTTTTTTTTACTCAGATTTGTCAACTGAGATCCTGCATACTACGCCGGTCATCGTCATATACTTTTATGATGATATAATATTTATTTTACTCATTTTCTAAGTTAAAGTATTTATTTAAAAATTTATGGAACACAACCTTTGAAATTTATCCGGATTTCGTCATTTATTTATTTTAATGATATATGTGATATAATATGTTATTAGTTTGATTTACGTGTAAGTTAAAAGTATTTAAATATTGAATTGTTATACAATTCAATATATTTTTCATGATTTTAAATATGTGTTTTGGGAAATCATTGTAGAAAAATGTTGTTGATCCGATGGATTTGGTGTAATGATCCAAATATGAGTACATTATCAAATGATCTTATAAATTGCTTGCATTGAACATAATGCGAACTTCTATACATTTTTTAATATAACGTGGAACAAGATAGTCTCTTTAAAGGTGTCGCTTTGAGTACGAAGTTTGTTAGACGTTCAGTTTCCATCAAAGTCTAATTTAGTGAGACATGGTGTTATTTCTCTAGAAAATGGTACTTGCTCGGCGAGGTAGATATGTGAGGAGTCATCTTCGCACTTGTTTTTAGTGTGTCCACTTTTTAATGAGGTGTGAAAGCTTATTATTCAGTGGCTTGTGGTTCTTGTTGTATGCTCAATCGAAATTCATCAACATGTACAACTTTTCTTTTGGTTTATTTGCAGAGACAAAGGTGATTCTAGACAAACTTATAGTTACTCAAATATAAGGTTATTTTAGTCAAATTGATTTTAATTTGGAGTTGACGTTGAGTTATGTCGATGGCAGTATTATCCTCTAAATTATTTGGGGTATAGACATTAAAAGGTTTGTGAAAGTCTTTTTTGGTAGATTCTCGTTTGTTCTGAATTTGTAATGCGTTTGTACTTTTGTTCCCTATCTTGGCACGTCTTCGGCATGTGTTGGATTTTGTTAAAATATTTTTCTTTTGACATTTATAAAAAAAAGTTGTAATGAAATTGAAGAAAAAACTACATCAAAATACCATGTAATAAATGAAAAGATAAAGTTGAAGGAGATTGGAGTGGAGAGAAGGGGAGGAAGACATGAAGGAGACATTGCTGGCGAAAATGATCCTATCAAGTGATTAATTAATTTCGATTTTGTAACCGTAGCCGTTAATTATAATTAATGATAGTTATTAATAATTTTTATTTTGTACCATAAAAAAATAAAAATGAATAAAAAAAAAATTTAACTATTCATACGATGAATAAATGGTTAAGTGTTAATGCCTTATATTTCTTTCCTTAAAACTTCCTCAAAAAATATATATCCAAACTCAAAATTAAGATATTTTATTTAATTCAAAATTAAATCAGATTTTATAAAATAAAATATGACTTACTTTTAGTTTGAATATATGTTTCGCGAGGGAGTATTTCTAAACTACTATTTGTTTATTTAACTTTGGCTTAATTGCAGTTTTTTTTCCTCTATTTTAACTGAATTGCGAAAGTAACTCCATATTTTGTTTCTCTCCAATTTTGGTCTCCCAAACAGAATTTGAGTCCAAGATGAAATTTTATTTTTTAAAGTCGTATTACACTATTTATGATCATGTACAATTATTGCAAATGAGATTTTGAGAAATGATGTGACGTAAATAAATGCAAAAAAAATGAAATTTCATCAAGTTTTAAACCAAAATATGATTGAGAGACCAAAACTAGGAATAAACAAAATGGAGGAACTACTTTCGTAATTCAACTAAAATAAGGGGACTAAAACTGCAATTAAACCTTTAACTTTTTCAGCAAATTAATTTATTAGTCATGAAGAGTAACTTTTCTCCAATGATACCTTTGCACTTTGTTTTTTGCAACAACAAAAAATATCATAAAGAATAATTTAGACAATAAATTTATTTATTTTTATTAGAATTGCATTTAACTTAAATGTATCAACTATATTACTTATGCATTGAAACTATATTACTTATGCCCTAAACGTCAAGTGATTCCCAAAACATTAACTTAACCTCACTTACCTTTGATTTCTTCTTGGGGAAAAAATTTGTTAATTTATTCCAAAACAAGTTTAAAAACTTATTTTTGTTTAAAACCTCATCCAAATTAAACTAAGTCAAAGGTGAATCAGATACTCATGAAGAAGGGCTTTATACATGGGGAAGGAATGCCAAGTTGATTTGATGAACACGATAGAGAACTGAATAATTTTATAATGCAAAAATCAAATCTCAGCTATACATTTGATATTGAGAATCAATCTTCGTGAAAGCAAACTCCACAGAGACTAGATCCATGTCGAAACCATAACTCTGACCTCCATACTGCACATATAGATATTCTTTGGGAGATGAGGGAAGAGGAAGGATTTCAGATATCTCTGGTAAATCTGGTCTAGGTGGAGGAGGCAAAGCATCTGTCTTTTTTACAGAGTAGTAGATATCAGCTAAGAGAAGCCACACAAGATCAGGATCAATGGAAGCAAGTCCATGAAGAGCATTTACCGAAGCATCGCGAAGTCCAACAACATTGCTACAAGCTATCCCTACTACCAGGCCACATAACTTCTTCAAAACAAGTTCTAATGCTGAGGCACTCCTCTTATTACTGCATAAATCCGCAACCATGTTAAGGACTGCAATTTGAACTTTTAGATAAGAAGTCTCCGCCAATGAATCTTCTGAATTTATAGAACTGTTTCTGTAAGGGAGTTGTAAAGGGGTCTTCTCATCTTTGAAATTGGACTTTTTCCGAAATGGGGATGTTGTCAGAAGTTTCCAGAAGTATGTCCCATCGGTATGGAAGCGGCGTGTGAAGAAATCTCCACCGCATATTTGCACTACATTGCTGATCACATTCAAACATCTCCGGACAGCCTGCCAATTACATTCAATTAAGTATCTTTTAAGCAATTTCAGAAGGGCAAAACATAAGATGAAGAAGTCTTAAGGCAATGAAGGAAATTCCTCAAGATAATTCATACAATCGCTAGTATGAATTAATTCCAGTCATTGTTTACATCAAAAATTGGAAAGTAGATTTGGAAATCCAATCTTTAAGCAAGAAATGAAGATCAAAGAGGGATTGCTCACCACTGGATTCCTGTTCTGAATACATGTAACCAGGAATGGCCATATTTTATTCATTGCTGGAAGCAGCCTGTTTTCGTCAGCCCCTTCTTCAGTAGCATCCAAAGTATCCTTCAAGTGATAATATGATAGTGACTCCAGCGCCTCTTCTATGGCTTCTTTAATTTCTCTTTCATCTTTATAAGCTGCTTCTACTTTTGCCAATGCCAACAGGCCAGACTTCACAGTTCAATGAAGAAATTAGGAATGGTAGATATCAATGAAGAAATAACAAAACAAATCTATTTGATTATTTTTAGATTGATAGTCAGACTTCACAGAAAATAAATCTATTTCACATATTGGATATCATTTAATATTCATCCAAGAAAATAATAACTGACAAGCACTTTCAAAACACCAATCATTTTTTGTTTTCTCTGCACTGTAAGAATAAGAACACTGTCATTTTAAATATTTATTAATATTCAATATATTCTTTTATATAAATAACCAGCCAGGCCTCATTAGAATTAATTTTTCTAAGAAATCTTGAACTCAATTGGATGAAGTATATATACTTCTCATATTTACACTAGTTGCTACAGTTGGAAGTGAAGAAACGTTTCAACCTAAGTATACCTCAATTATATCCAGGGAGGCCAAGCATATCTCTTGCTTGAATGAGGCTAGAAGAGGGATTGCAGCAGTAATACATGAACCAGCAATAGAACCAACTGTTCGTCTATATCTTCTAGAATCATTTAACTTGAATGAAATGACCTCCCACTGATCTACAAGCAAAACACTTCATTCAGTATGAATCAAAGGGACAACAAGGATCACAAAATCTGGTAGATGCATAAACGCCATATAAGTCCTATTGTAGTGTTGTATAATAAGCATGGTCAAAGAGATTAAACGCCATGTAATGAAAGGTAGTTGATATTCCAGGTAAAGTTGTTGAAAGTGTGGGATTTTAGAGAAAAGGAAAAGAGAAAATAATAAGGGTTTAAATATTATTGATAATAGCTTAATGCTTAATTTATTACAAAAGACTCAATACTAATCTCTATTTATAGAAAAACATAGACTCAATCCTAAATAAGGAATAAATCATAATAATAATGAGAAATATTCTAAGATTCTCTATGATTATAAATTGATCCTAGAAAATAACTCAAGATACTCTAATATAATATAAAAGATATTATAAGATATTTTCTAATATTCTAACACTCCCCCTCAAGCTAAAGCTTACTAAGCTTTAGCTTGCTACAAGAAAACAATGTTTTGCTCCACAAAATAATTAAAAAGATGGAGAGGCAACTCAGGGATGCATGTGAAGTCGGAGAGAATTGCTATAAATATAGCCTAGCCTAATTGATCATCAGCCTGAGAGAATTCATGGCAGGCAATTGGACAAAGCAAGTTCCGTTCTTCTAAAAACTGCATTTGGAAGCTTCAAACCAATAATAATGGAGACTCAAAATATTTAAACTTAGATCTGCTTCAAGGAGAGAGGCGTGCTTCAAGGAGAGAAAGGCAAGGCCCGTGCATCCGGGACAAATTGCCAAGATAAAGTAAGTCATGAAAATAAAAGACACCGTTAGAATAACCATCAACGGAGGAAGAAGTCATCACTAATATGATTCATATGTGGAAAAAGGGACACCACCAGAATGATCGTCGGTGGGAATAAAAGCCACTGATATAATCTATTAATAAGAACTAAATTGCACGACAAACACCAAAGAAGAAGCAACGCGACTCTAACGAAATGAAGCCATGATCGATAAACAAAGCGAAAAAGCGCGTTCAAAACAGGAAAGATAATGGCTGTTTACCAGGACACATATTTTCATTGATCAAAATTCAAACCGAGAAAGGTCACGTCGTAAACGATTGTCTAACCGAGGCAAGACAAACCGAGAAAAGTCACGTTGTAAACGATTGTCGAACCAAATACTTTTGACCTCCTCTACAAGTGGACTTATCAATTGCATTAACCATATAGCCTTCAGGTATGGTATGACAACATCATAGTATTTTTGAAAGTGATCCTGAGATGAATCAACAACTGATGTCAAAGCAGTTAAAGCTCCCTCTTGCACCATTTGCTTACCATTCTGAAGAAGTACAAGCAGTTTGCAAACTATTCCATCGAAGTATGGTGCTAAAATATCATGTGTGCAATTATCGCTGAAGTTGAGCAGAGCTGAAGCAGCATGAGTCTCTACACGAGGATTCTGAAAATCATCCATCGCAGCAGCTAGGGCTGGAAACACCCCCTGATGATATTGAACTTGCAAATATGGACCCAAATCAGTAGACAATTGCCTACCAATTGCATTAGTAGCTGCCAACCTTACATGAGGATGCTGATCAGGAGATGAATTCAATACAATAGTCACCACTTGCTCCAAATTCTTTATCATGACCTTTGAGCATCCTTCAGCTATCTGAGCAAGTGCAATCAATGCAGCAAGACGTTTTTGCCACTCAGGTGCAGCCAAATATGCAAGTAATTGTTCAAAAGCAACAGGAACAATCGGATTTCCTCCCAAAGATATAGATAACCTATCCAAACATTCCTGTCCAACACTATAATTGCTAGTTTCACCAGCATCTTCATCCTCAGTCTCCGCAGTGTGCCAAGCTGGATCATCCTCAATATCCAAAAGCATTTTCATAAGAATCGCAAACAACTTGCTAGTAAACTGCGACATCTTCTTCGCCATACCAGCAGCACACTCCCTCGCTTCAACGAGAGTTATCACAAACTGCTGAAAGGGTTGTTTTTTCGCAACAGCCTTCAACGCCCCAGCCTCAATTAGTTTAAAGTAATCATCATTCAATCCCGAGTCACCACAAAAAACATCAGAATAGAATCCCTCTCCTCTTGTAGTACACGGCCCAATGAAAATCTTGCATCCATACTCCGTCTCATGTGACTGGCCAAGAATGTGAGCACTAGAATGCCAAAAAGTGTCATGTCCTTCATCATCATCAAACCTAAAGATCTGAAGTTGAGAATCCTCTTCAAGAGGACGAGTCATATCCCAAATACCACAATTAACCTTAGCAATAAGAGCATTATTGGCCAAATTCTTTGAGATTTCACGAGCAATGTCCGAATGAGTAGTTTGCCATTTTTTTCCTTCCTTCACGTTTCCATCAAGAAGCAGTACCTTAATCAGATCTGTATATGGGGAAAGCAGGCAAATCTGTTGCTCCTCCTGAATCCATTCGAAGATACGGACGCGCTTAGGGATTGAGGTGGCTAGGTAGGGTTCATCCTTTGCGTGAACAACCATGGCGGCGGCGGCGGTGGATGAATACAAATAGAAGCGAGCAGTGACGGCGGAGGAAGATGAATAGAAACGCTTATTGATTATGTTTTTTTTTTTTTTTTTGCGGTGAACAGTGCTGCGACTGATTTGTTGAAAATAAACAAAAAGCTACAAAGAATGGGTAAATCGGAATTGAGACACGGTTTATCGAAAAAAAATCTCACCGAATGTTGGAATGTTAGAAAAGAGAAACTATGATTATATTCCCTAATTGGTGGGAACTCGGCAGCGGAATAGAAACGAGATAGTTCAAGGAGGATCGAAATAGGCTCTGATACAATGTTGAAAGTGTGGGATTTTAGAGAAAAGGAGAAGAGAAAATAATAAGGGTTTAAATATTATTGATAATAGCTTAATGCTTAATTTATTACAAAAGACTCAATACTAATCTCTATTTATAGAAAAACATAGACTCAATCCTAAATAAGGAATAAATCATAAGAATAATGAGAAATATTCTAAGATTCTCTATGATTATAAATTGATCCTAGAAAATAACTCAAGATACTCTAATATAATATAAAAGATATTATAAGATATTTTCTAATATTCTAACAAAAGTCAAGGAATCATATCTCATAATTTGATACTCATATTGTATTTGTGCATCATAGCTCATGATGCTATTTAGCAAGACTAGACAAAACACATAGAAATTCCTTCTGGGCATAAATTAACAAATGTGTGAACAAAGGATTTACCATGGAAACAACTTAACTAACTTGCAAGCTAGGAATGATAGATATTCAATCACTAGCATGAGGGGTAGTGTTGTAAACCAGTGTATATCTTGTAATTATGTTTAATACTTGTATTTCACCGATTAATCAGGCCTTAGGTATTGCACAGTTTATTATAGCATATTAGTGTATGTACTCTTTACAAAACTGAAATAACATCACAAATATTGTCGACAAAGAGTATATCAAACCCTATGAATTCTGAATATAGATTCTAAATAGGTTTTAAGGTTGAAGATTCTCAGTTACTTGTAGTTGTTTGTTATGCTGTAAGAGATCTATCTCAATGTTAGGGTTCTATTACGATTGTAAAGCTTGCTTAGTAAGCTTTGTTTTGTCTATAAATACCTCTATAAGCATCTAAAATTTTGAATGCAATTTCAAATTCAAATCATTTTCTCTCTTTCTCTCAATTCTCAATAAAACTAATAGTAATATCAAACATTTCGAAGTAGGAAGCATGTTGTTTTTGCATCATGAGCTGCATGGTGTTCCCATGCAACTTAAAGGCAACATTTGTTTAGCAAGCCACCTGGAGGAAGGAAGCTGATCACATGTAATTGAAGGGTCCCAAAGGTGAACTATGTTAGAGACTGCTACAAATTGAAGTTAGAATTTTGTATTCCAAAGCAAAATTCAATATCAAATTTTTAATAGAAATTTAAAAATTAAAAAAATTAAAAAATTAAAAAAAAATTAAAAGAAAAACCAACAATCTATAAGATGGATTGTGATACTGAACCTTGTGTCGTGTCTTTTGCATTGGAGATTGTAGACCTGGCGTCTATGGAAAATGACTCTGCCTGTGGGGGCAACAGACAAGCTTCACGTTTTGATGCCTTCACAATTTCTGCTACTGCCTAAAATCAACCAATTTATAGACGACTGATTGATAGTAGAACCAATATATTTTTCCAAGATTAAAGCCATTAAAAGAAGCAAACTAAAGATAAAAAAAAATAGCAAAAAGAATAGCCACAGCAGTTTCTAAAGCAAGAAACTGATAATATGCCAGTATTAGAGCAGTGTTAAATCTGGGTTCAATTACAGTATTAGAGAATTTGCAAATTACAATATGAACAACAAGAATCCAGAGAGATTGAGCAGGTTGCTAGCAGAATATTAGGGTTATTTATAATAGTATAAGTGGGCTTGGCTAATTACATTCTTGACTTAGCTTTAGTAATACTAGTACTTATTATAAAAAGGAGTTAAGGTTAAGGTATTTTTTAACATAATCAAACATATATTTGGCATATGATTATTTCCAGATGCCTTTGTCTCTTCTCCTTCTTTACATAAACCCTATAAATTCAACTAAAACCAAATGCCAATAATAATCAAAATCGAAGATTGAAATTCCACGCATAAAAGTCCAAACTAAAAAGACCAAATTACCTAAACTCTAGAAACAAGAATTTCTATTTTTATGCTCAAGTAATCCTGTCCAGCCCAGAATTTGCCAAATTTTCAAGAATTACCCGCATGCTAGACACGAAAAACCCCAAATGTAAAATTTCATACAGTAACATTACAAGCCAGAATGGAGAATAAATGTTGTGAGTTTTAAATAAACTCAAGTAGACCAAAGTCTCCATAATTTGTTTTGTTTAGTTTTTCTTAGTTTCTGAGAATACTTAATCTCACACAATTATTTCCCATTCTTTCTAATATTACTTTACAACACAAACTTCAACATCAAAATGACAGACAAGGGACCAACAGCTGGCATTGTCAATGCCCACTACCAGAATTTGAACACAAGAAAAGGAGCAGAAACAAAGTCCTTAGGATTTCGCTTGAACACACATGGTGGGTCTTATTCTTTTCAAACTAAATAAAGGCACCTAATGGCCAAAGACACTCATTGGCAAAGATGACGGGATCAACGTCCTATTACTGGCTGCGAATTTGATTTTTGTGTTTTGCTTAAATCTGCCTAACAACTCTGGTTAATAAAACATTTATTTTTTAATTTGTTTAGAAAAATACCCACTTAACATGGTTACCCCCATCACCCTATAATTTCCAGTAATTGACGCCTTTTTATTATTAAACAATTGCTTTGGGCATGGTTGACCTAAACTAACAAAAAGTCAAAAACAAAAGTGATTCAGCACGGTTGCCCTAATCTCTGTATCCATTCTAGTATCTGAATTTTGTTCTAAAACGAGAAAGAAACAAGACAACTGTTCCTTCCTTATCCTCTCTCTTCTACCCAGTATCGATCACTGTGACTGGCAGTTTGAACACAACCAACAGTAGTCTCTAAAAACTTATTATAATTTTGATTGCATATCATTTGTTTTCTGCTGTGTAATTTCATTATTACATGACATATTGACATGTTGGATACGCAACTTAAGTAGTAGATGGTACTTCCTAACAATAATTTTGATGAAGGGTCCAAACCAACCATAGTGGAAAGGAGTAAGGAATGAGGTGGGGATCTAAATAAAATCCACTAAACAAGGAAATGGGAGCACATCTTAAGACTAAGGGAAAAATTGTGCACATGCATACACGTGCAGAGAGAGAAGGAAGAGCAAAGAGCGTACAGGGTGACAAACCTTTAAGAATGGTATAGTTAAATCAGGATGTTGATGTCTGCCCAATATTTCGAGTTCAATTGACACACAGCGCATCTGTTCAGTGCCACATCATTAGATCACAATAAAGCCTAGGCATATTGGATTGAAGGGTAAATTCTTTTCTTTGCAAATACATGAGGTACTTTGTAATAAAAGGAAATAGAGTTTAAAGAATGACCAAACAAATACAACTGTAAATAGACAATTCCATATAGCAAATGAGCATTATTAGAATCAACCTTTCTTTGGTATTTGAAAAGAGAGAGATAAATTGTCAGAAACTTGACCCATACATCACAAATTATCAAAGTCCATTAAAAGATATTTGCCTCAAAACAGTGTTAAAATTTAAAAGGCCGTGGTCATACCGGTTCCTCCAGTAGGGGCAATATCTTGTGAGCCACTCCAATGTACGAAAGAATAGATGCTAGCACATTTGGCACATGATGATTGACGTCCAAATGGCGCAATTGTCGACATATTGAATCAACCACATAGTCTGCATTTTCCAAAACTAACTGACCAACCTACATAAATACATAAATTATATATGTCAATATTCATGCAAGAAAAGTTAGGAATGGATCATCATGACTAACAAACTAACCATTTCATAGCCTGATGTGGTGGAAAGTATATGCAACACAGAATCTGCAGCATTTCTAACTTGGTAATTTAAAGAACTGAGATTCTCCAACAAAAAATAAAGAGAAGAATGAAGAAATCCACTTGAAATAAAATCTGTTCCAAGGCACAGACTAAAGATTCCTACTCCATCAATGATAACCTGTTTCATTAGAAAGAAGCCATTGTTAATGTTACATGAACTTGCTATAGAGATAAATATGAAAAGATCAAATTATAGAGAATAAACAGCAATGTCAGCTTATGCAAACAGTATCTTTCCTCGTGTAGCATTGCAACGTCTTGGAAAAAGTATAGACTAATATCTTCCACTGAAACATTAAGCTGCAAGTCAGCAACTCTGCGATCAACAGGAACACTCCACACCTCAGCAGATAAATACTCGTGTAAGATCCCACCAAGGCAATCAACTAAATAACTCTTTACACCAGTATCCTGTGGCAACTTCCAGAAAGATTCATGAACTGCACAATCAAGTTTGTAAGACTGAACCAGAACTCCTTTGCTTATACAAGACCTATTAAATATGCTAGCGAAATCATTAATTGATTGATCTGATAGACCAAATATCATCTCATTTAGCATGCATGCAGCTGTGCTTGCTTGCCGCAGTAACTGTCCAGAACCAGTCCTGTTGTACCATGACTGCCAGCTTTCTTCGTTGTATTCTTTTAAACGCAGCTCAGTAACCAATTTGCGGAAATAACCAAGTAGGGTCTCTGTCAAATGTGATAGAAGCCCTTCACTACTGTGATCTAGCATGACAAACAAAGTTAACAAAAGTTAATACAGGTTAAAGACAACAAGTCAGATAATAACATTTAATTTGAAACCACCTGCTAATATAGATAAACCAACAAGTCGGAGAATCCTTGCAAGAGGCTGGTATAGCTTAAGACTACCAACATAACTGAACCAAGGGGGCATACGAGGAAGCTCATATTTCTTTTGTGCAGTTTTGAGAGGTTCTTGTACATCTTTTTTGTCAATTAGGGTGCACTTAGGGTTTTCACTTAAACCAGAATTTAAAAGAGGAAGGCCACGACTGAAGAAATTAGATCCAGATCTCAACTCAGCAATGGAGGGAAGGTATCCGACGGTTGATGATTGACTTGCTAATGTGATTTTGCCGAGTGAACCAGAGAACACTGAATTATGGCTTAGGCATGCAGCAAACACATCCAGGAACGTAGCAACTCCTAACTAAATCATTTTCCAGCATAAGAATTGATGTCAATGAACAAAAAATAGAAATAGTTCAATAATGTGTAAAACATAAACATAAAGAGACATGCTATATCACGCCACAGGTTTGAGTGTGGTGAGGAAGGTTTTGAAGACCAGACTGATCATTGAACTGACAAAGGTACTGGTTTAAGGTTTAATCATGGTAAAATTGTGGTTGAATCGGTTATAATTTAAATTTAAGTAATCTTAAAATAATTGAAATGAATTTTTTCATAATATATGAAATAAATTCAGAATGAAAAAATAATAAAATATTAATAGTTTTACAATATTAAAATTAAATATTACAAATAAATGTCAGAACTCATGACAAATAAGATTCAAAATCACACAAAAATCATATATAACAAACATTTTAAGAGCCACTAAGAAAAATACTTGGTAAAATCAAATATTTTTAAAAAAATTAACATGTTAATATTACTATTTTTCTTATTAAAACATGAAGAGTTTTCATTCTTTGTTTGTTGTATGATGAGCTTACTTCTATCAAGCATCAGCATCTTAAAAAGTAAATAGATCTGTAACATTCTGATGTTGGACGAATTGGTCTCATTGGGACTTGTTGCAAGAAAAACATAAATGGAGCAATATACTTTGCACATTTTCTCTCTCTCTCTCTCCATTTATGTTTTACCTCTGCAGAAAGAAATTTCTCTTTCTCTCTTGCCATTTGTGTTTTACCTCTGCATAAATTAATTTAGTTCTTCTTTAAAATTTAAAACAGAAATGCATGATAAGGAGACAGAAGAAGATGGACGCTTACAGACATGCAGTGGTGGTCAATGTCAAGAAGATCAACAAAAAAGTTGGCAGCTTGCGGTGGTGGTTCTTTATTTATTTTTTATAAAATCAGTTGTTTTTACCACAACTGGCTCAAACTGCTGAACAGTCGTTTCATGGCCAATTTCTGCAAATCCCAGTTATAGAGTTTGTTTGGAACACACAGTAGGGCTATTCCCAGTTGAACCGGTTGGCCCAGTCGGATTTTCAAGTATCTTACGCGTGTACGTTTTAAATCTTCTAGAATCTTTTGCAGTCAGTTGACATGATGTATGTATATTATATAAACTCTAAACCCCTTTTTATACCATGCGTGTCTAAACTCTAAACCTTCATTGGTCCCTCTTTATACAAATATTAAACTCCTACCGTAATCAAATAAGGGAACAAATCATGAAATATAGGAAACCTCTCGTAAATTGATATGAGACATTCTCTAGATATATTAACACTTAATAGTATAATAAAGATTTGTCGTCATTGACAAGAAATTGGCTTTATCTTCTTTTCAATTTCAACTTATTATATACGCCAATTTGTACCACATAATCCATACAAATATATACATGTCTAAGGATACACACTCATAGTAAGAACATAAGAAATTATTATAGAAGCACATACAGGTGACTGAAGATGATCCACCAATAGACGAGGACCAGAATAAAATATTATCGTCAGTAATCGTTGAGCATGTAACACAGCAAGTGGCTCCTCGTTGCTAAGCACCACTTTGGGAAGCTTTTCAAGGTGCCTGAATTTTAAAGAGGTAACAATTCTGATCAATGACATAGATAAATGAACAACCATCTGCAGTGTGTAATTTGTTTCTATAAAAAGAGGAACCTGATAAATATCTCAGCAGCATCATGTTCTATACGAGATTTCCAATTCGGAGAGAACAAGCACTCAAGAAAATCTTGTGCAGTTGACGACACATCATCAGATTCATCAACGGCCAAAGCACATAAGCATTCCTGAATCATTAGCAAAAATAATTAAAAAAAAAAAAAAAAGCAATTTGCAAGTGAAGATTACATGACAACGGATAAACATACTCTAAAAGCTTAAATAAAATAAAAAGAAAAACCAGCAAAAAGACAATGAAATGTCTTAGAATAGAAAAGTTGTATAGTACACGAGAGAAAGTCATTGCTTTAGAATTGAATCTGATTTATATATTGGTAGTAATGAATTGTTACAGACACAATAGAGACATCAGCTATATATAGTTAACCCTTACCTGCACTAACTGAGGCTTATATTCAAACCCAGTATTAAGTGCTTGCAAAGGACAGTAGTTTACACTAGGCTATAGCACATATGAACAATTTTGCTTTAGAATGTCAACCAGACAGCCAGAGTGAAACATACCATGGCACAAACATAACAAACATTATTTCTGGTTAACCAGTTCAGAGCTCACCAGAAGCATCAGTCTACAGTCCCCCAGTGTGTAGAAGCACTCCAATAAGAGTCCTTTTATGGCATCAACAAGTCCCTTTCTCACCTTTTGTGAAGAGTGAATACAGATCTGAAATTCAATGGTTTCACTGATCACATAAATCATTACGTTAAAGTAATAAAATAAACACATAGCACTGAGATTATGAAGAACTCAACACTGAAAAGAAGCCGAGAAAACTAATATCATTAATGATCAATAAGAACATACATGTGGAATAGTTGCACTCAACAACTTATTTACATGTGCTGATGTCTTCTGGATCCAATCTTTTGTTCGGGTCACATGCAAAGGCAAGGTTTCCCTGTCAGGATCGGTGCTTCCCATTTCTTGGAGTTGAGTTTGGGAACAAGATATTTTTTCTGACTCAACACATCTGTCTTCAACAACTTTTGTTTTAACAAAATCTTTAACTTGCAAGTGACGAAGCTCATCCAAAAGAGAAAGAGTAGATTTACACTTGTTTGAATCAAAGCCTCCAGATACTTCCATATCCAAGACGGATGCATTAGCATCATCCTTGAGGACTATCATAAGGAACTCTGCCAAACCTCTAATTGCTAGGTCAATTGCCTCCATGCTTCCGGCAGCCCCACTTATCATTGTTTTTGCACCATACAAAACTTTAGCTAAGTTACTAACAATACCAGGTAAAAAGAAGGCTAATGCATCTGCAGAACCAACCTGCACAAGTAAAACCAACACAAATCGATTGATTCAATTTCTTTTCTAAAAGAAATTCATAAATGAAAGAGAATATTTTAGAGGCAAAAATTCCACACAAAAAAAAGCCAAAAGATAATGAATAGCTAAGAAAAAATATTTCTAAATCTTTTATAAAGGAAAAAGTTTCTTACAAAACAAGAACTAGATGAGGGAAGTATGAAAATAAATGGGGATAACAAAGCAAATATTTTCTAATAACAACAATCAGTGATTCGGTGGTTTTTTCTTTTCCCTATATTCCTTTTGTTTGGAGAACGGTTTTTAACAGGATTCACACAGATGACATATACCAGTGATTCAGAGACCACATGAAACGCTCGCCAAAGAAGTGCTTTTATGTGGTACTAGCTTGAATAGAGAATTACTTCAAAGGATTTCACAAAGAGAATAGAGGTATAGCTTTATGAGGGAATCCTGCTTTTGCAGTTATTTATATATTTTTCGGAGTAGGATGCTCAAATTTTCAAGTGTTTCATTATCTATATTGTTGTAATGGGATAGTGAAGTTGTCATAACTTATACCTTCTCTTTGGTCACCTTACCATGGTTTCTAGAATGGTACCTCCCTATGAAATTTGCAAGAGAGTAGAAAACTTTATTGCAGTGATAAACTTCCTTGCATTTTTTTACATTGGACTGCCTTTATTGGATATCTTAGCCTCCTTTCTATTTGTACATAAACTATTCAGCTCTATAAATATTTCTCTTTCTTTTGCAAAACAAATAAATAAATGCTAAATCTTTTTCAAAGAGCTTATTTATTACATTACCTTAGCAACCAGCACCCTCAAAGTTTCGAAGGCTTCAATTCTAATTCTTGCAGAACCCCGTTGTCCCCTTGCCGCCTCTGTATCTGCAGCCTTTTTTGTAAGAAATAGGTATTACAAACTTAAATGAAATCACATAACCAACTTTCAAGAACGAGAAAGGAGAATTCCATTTAGATCCTTTTCACTTCAAAGATCTCTGTCTCCCTCTTGATTACTTGAAGTTGTATTCTGCTATAACAGAATGTCATTTAAGCTTCAAATGAATTTTGGTTATTTCATTAAAAAGTGTATCAGAAACAGTTATTAAAAGAACTTAGATGAAGAAGGCCCTTTTTCACCCCACTCCCCGACCCCCCAAAAGAAATAACTAATTTGGAATTTCTCAAAGAAAACTCAACAATTATACAAATTAACATACTTTGAGAAGAAGTGATATCCAGTGTCCTACAGAAGCTGATGCATTTTGGGATCGGAGATATGCAAGTAAACATTCTTCTGATTCTGAACCATAGTTGAAATTTTTATGAAGTCTATGTTTATAAACATTATCCGAAACTGCAGGTAAACCAGGAATTTCTTTACATGAACATGACGCGTCAGAACAGGAATTTAAATTCAAAAGCAGCGCCCTGAAACACAACAAAATTCCTTCACGTAACTCCTCTGAAGCCTCGGACGGTGACAGCAGTGCCCCATATGTTAACTTCTTCAAAATCACAACCAACTGTTATAGAACAACAAAATTGAGTTTAAACACTTGGTCATAGCTTATGAGAGGCACACCATAGCAGTTGTGTTAAACTGTCAACAAAACAAAGGTAATATATACTAAATGGTTTTGGCACATTCCTCTGCATACTATTTATTTCATTGTAACTCCAATGATTGAGAATATGCAAGCTTACATCACTGTATGTAAATCTGCATACAGTCCCATTAAATTAAAGAGCTTATATGAACATACCAGGAGCTGAAATCAGAGGGAAGCAAAATGAACATGAGTTAACTATACCTCCCTCCGTCCCAAAATATAAACAAAAATGGGTCAAAGAAAGTTGATGTATTTGGTGCAAATTTTAGACCAATTTTCTTTGACCAATTTTTGTTTATCTTTTGGGACGAGTATAATTGCAACAGATAATATTGCACAAGATATCTTCATTTCTTCCAAGTTTTACACTGGAAAATATTTCCTGAATAGTGATGCCTCTGCATACCATTTTATAAAAATAAAAACACTAAAAAATATTGAGAGCAGTCATTTATCTTCTATTTTGCAATGGTGCTCCGGTTTAATTTATTAAAGTAAAACACTTCCAAAAAATATGTTTTTTGTACTTACAGGCCAGGATCTCCCTAACTCCAAAGGTCCCTAGATTTATTTCCATTCAATTCTTTTGATTCACTTTTCTTAATGTTGAAAACATTATAGTTCTCATTGCAGGTACTGTACACTTAACCATGCCAGTTTTATTTATTCAACAACAACATAACAACGAACAAGTAAATAAAGTCCCAACGCAACACTTCATAATTTGAATAAAATCTAGTTCAAATGTCAAGGACAAATTAGTCATCCTACCTGATTCACAGAATTCAAACGACACTTCTTCAGAAGTTCCTCCAAACAATTAACTACACCTTCAGCAATGTTATCACTCACTTTAAATGGCGTTTTTGGAATATCAGACACGGCATACTTTTCCTGAGAATCAACTTTCTGCGTAGATCTGCACTGAATTGCTGCATCGAGAAGCATAACTAATGGAAACAAAGTATAGCTGAAACAAAACAAATAAAAACAACATCATACTCTGAGGATGAAGCATGCATCAAATAAAAAACAACGCAATAAAATTTGGAACTTAATCATGAAATCCCATGCCACAATGCAGGAGATAGGAGAAAAACAGACTCTCGCTGCTGTCATGAAATCACACATTCATACAGAGACTTTTACACCGTTGGATTTCATGTAGGTCTTTGATTTCATGAGAAAATACGCATGTATAGGATTAATCCAACTGTGTAAATTAATCGCAAGCATGAATATGTGATCTTCTGACAACAGAAAATCAAATTCCAAAATCTATCACTAAACAAGATTAAAGTGAAACTATGTCTGGGAAACACGAAAATCACGGTGGACCAGAAACTAAAAATTGAAACTTCTAAAAGTTACGGTGGTTGAGCTCTAAACTTAATGTGACTGTTGCTCATCGCTGAACCAAACACATGCTAAGTGTTACAGTTACCTTTCTTTTCATTCAAGTAACATTGAGAAGCTAAGATTAAGGACTATTTAAATTGGTTTATTTGAACTTACTACTGACATAAGTACTTTTCAGACCATTTGGAAGAGCTCATGGAATCAACTTATAGTTATAACATATTCATAAGTTGTTTTCAACTTATTTCCATAAGCTCTCAAGATTAGCTTATAAAAGCATCTTATAGCGTATATAAAAATAGTTAGACTTTGTTTCATCTTTTGATATAGAAAAAATAGCTTATATTTAAGTACTTCTATGATAAGCGCTTATGTTATGAATGCCTACTTAAGTTGTTTATCTAAATAGGGATTTGTTATTTGTTTTGAATTAGGGCTTTTATACACTCTGTGTCGCCAACACTTCTAATTGAAGACGTGACTCATGTGAGACACATTCATTATATTCATTTTTTTCAAATTATTAACAATGTTGGCGTATCACTGGTGTCTGCATCATTATCAGTATTTCATAGTTTTTACATGTTTATAGAAAATGTAAAGTCCTTGTTTTTCTTATCTAGCAAAGAAATAGTGAATTGATAAGAGAACTTACTCGAAGAAAGGTTGTAAAGTAGAAGACGAAGAATTCTGAAGAAAACGAAGAAGTTCAGCGATTACAGTAGCAGAAGAATGCTTCTGATTCTGAGTCTGAGGGTTTTGCAAAAGTTCTAGAAGGTTCAAAGTGTGCGATTTTAAACATTGGAAGGTAGCACTTCTGAGTTGTTCAGTTTCTTCTATTCCTTCAGCTACTTTCTCCATTTCGTCGAGCTTGAAAACTTTGATGATTCAGGGTTTAGATTTTAGGACGCGCGTTTGCGGTTAAAAAGAATTAAAAGTTAAATGAAGCGTGTTGTGTTTTCAGTGATTGTTCAGTGAGTAGCTTTTGATTTTGGATTATTGAAATTGAAACGGGGAATGAAGGTTGCTACAGAATCCTCGTGGGTGATTGAAACGCTTCAGAGGTTCGAACTTTTTTTAAGTTGAAGAAGTGCGTTCTGAAGAAGTTTAATTGTTTAAATTAGCTTGGGGAGAAGAAATGTGGAATAGAAATTATTTCACAAAGGTATTTTGAGGTTTGCCTAGATCGGGTTTTTTAAACCTCGTTCGGTGATTTGTGATTCTTATGTTGCAGCGATTGAAGTAATCCTTAGAAAATAGTTTCTCTCTTCTTTTCATGTGTCCAATAAATTCCAATAGAAAAGTCCCACATCGCCAAATTTAATTGTTATCAACTGTTTAAAAACCCTCAAAATACCAATCAGTTACAACTCTAGACCATGAATTGATGTGAATGGGTCCATGCCTTTAGCTGGGCTCAGGAAAGTCCCCGAGCCTTCTCTGCAGAAATGTAGGCCTGGTAACGGGTAAATCTTCGAGCTTGGGCTTGCTTCATACTTTGGTGTGAGGGCTGAGACACGTGTGTGGAGCCTTTGCAAGTCCTGCCGAAGAAATTTGGCTAATTGTTACAGTCATTCACATGGTTGTTCGCAACTTACAGAACGGGGCTTATGTCTTCGTGGTCTAATTATAATTTTTTAATGTATTTAACTTATAATATATATAAAAAAATGTATAATATACATCAACATTATTCTCAATAACAATATTTAGAGTTAATTATTCTCAAAATAACTTGTCTTCATGGTCTGTTTTTTTTTGAAAAAAAAAATAACAATGTTGATAGAACTGGATGCTATTTAATTCATCGTGTAAAAATAGTTTACCATCATTTAATTATAATTTTTTAATATATTTAACTTAAAAAATATATATAAATATTATTTTATGTTTTATTGACATTATTATAAAAATGTACTCTATTAATACATCAACATTATTCTCAATAACAATATTTAGAGTTAATTATTCTCAAAATAACTTGATACCCCTTTACTTTGAAGTATTTTGAATTTACTTTTAAAAGGTTTTGACTATTAATGTGGTAATATTTTGTCACAACTTTCAATGTAAATTTTTGGACCTTTTTTTCTAAGTAAATAATGTGTTAATGCAACAAGAACACACACCATAATTTATTAATGCACCAACTTTCTCAACAATGATACTTGTATTAATTTTTTGTTTGATTTTGAGGTGATTAAAATTGATTTAAAAATAAAAATAACTCTAAAATTTGAAAATAAGGTGATATATAGCAATTACAAAAAAATTTAAAGTGAAATTGTATATAAACAGATTAAAAATTATTTAAAAAAATAATTTTTATAATAGCAAATAAACGAAAGTTAAAAAAATTATTAATTTTATAAAATAATCTCTAAATCATTTAAAATAATTTTTTTTTATTTAAATTCAAACAAACATACTCATTAAAGACAGAATTAATTTTACACCTTAAAAATTAAGTTTAACTCTTTTAAAAATAAAATTAAGCACGTCTTTAAAGGGAGTCAATTTACATACTTGTTCTAATTTTATCCTCTTCTTAAAAAACAGATCTTTGATTCTCTTGCTTGCTTTGTAAGCCCTCCAAATCTCAAGAACACGTGGCAAAAGAAAAATAAATGGTGAGGGAATTGAAAGAATATGTTGAAAGAAAACCTCGTTTAGCGATTTGTGTAAGTTGCGACAAAAGAAAAGTCCCACATCAGTAAATGTAATTGTTATGATACTATTTAAAAACCTCAAAATACCGACTTGTTTCAACAATAGACCATGAAGCCGTGTGAATGGGCCCATGCTTTCAGCTGGGCTCAGGAAAGTCCCCGAGCCTTCTCTGCAGAAATGTAGGCCTGGTAACGGGTAAATCTTCGAGCTTGGGCTTGCTTCATACTTCGGTGTGAGGGCTGAGACACGTGTGTGGAGCCGTTGCAAGTCTTGCCGAAGATAATTGGCTAATTGCCTACAGTCATTCACATGGTTGTTTGCAACTTACAGAACGGGGCTTATGTCTTCTTGGTCTACCTCTTTTTTGTAAATATAATTTCTTAAACATAATTCTAGTTTTTTTATTTTTAATTAATTTTTATCTTTTGTTATTTATAAGTAATTAAAATAAATACCTAAAATGAATATTTGAGAAAAGATAAAAATTATATTTCAACCTAAATATTATTTTAAAAAAAGTTACAACAAAAAATCAATATATTATTATTATTATATCTTATAATAATAATATAATATTAAAATTTATATATACATTTCAGTTTTATTTTAAAAAATAAATTTAAAATCTAATCTAATTTGAGTGCAGGATTGTTCCAAGGGTAAGGCGACCAAAACAATCATTTTGTACCTCTTTATATTTTGGATTCCCCTGTTCAAATGATTTTTACAAATTCAATAATATTTAACTTTATATAATTTATGATTGTTTAGATCATTTTGCAGTTGTTATTTGGATTGGTTTAAATTAAAATACACGTGGATATAAGTAAAAAAAAAAAGATTGGTTATCACAAAATTAAAGTATTTGAAATTTTTAATTCAAAAATATAACAATAATTTAAATTTAATTTTTATCAGGTTCACTCTATTAAGAAAAATTATTCCCATGAATTATAAGTTACAACTTAATTTATTTATTTTTAATCTTAAAATAGATGATAAATTACATCATAATTAACTTATACAACTGGAAGATTTCGAGTTCGAATCAAATAATATGGACGTTTAACTTAACAATATTAGCATTTGTCCATTGAAGTAGGACTTAAGAACTCTTGCAACTTAATTTTAGTAATTTGTTTTCTCTTGCAAAGATAATCATATCAAAAAATTAGATGGTGGAAGGCTACCATCTAATTGAGAAGGTGGTATGAGTCGGGTTTGTTCATATTTATATTAGGCCATATTATTGTTACTCAACCTAAAACATATTGGGCTAGGTCGGACTCAACTAGGCAAAATGTCCCAATTGTTCTTGAACTAATTGAGGATCTCAACCTAAATTACAGGCCCCAAAATTGACACCAGCATAGCCATTGTTTGGCACCTAAGTGACTTGTTAGAAATTGGATCTAATTTTTTTTCATGTAAGGCAAGTTAATCTAATTAGGCATGCCCTTACAAGAGTGATTACATATGAGACTAATTATCAACTCTAAGTAGTATCATCTCCAAATGTTTTTTTACTCTAAATGTTTTTGTCATCTCCAAAACCTAATTTTAGAAACTGGTCTTTCAAACAAAAATTTTTCTTAATTATATTCTTTAAAACAGTTTTCTAAATCAAATTTATAAAATAATTTTTAAAAACTAAAATATAAAAATATTTCTAACAGCCCTAATGTTTATAATCCATAATAGGACATGTGTGCTTAATTAATTTAATAATTCAAAATGGTATAATTTAATTGATTGATGTTCTGTTAACCACCTATAAGGTAGTGTGGCCCACAACAGAGGCAGTCTTTTATATATGTCCTTTTAAATTCTATGACAGCATAAAAGCATATTGTAAACTACTTGGTAACTGAATTAAAAGAGTTATGCTAACAGTATTAACATTATGGATATTGACCGTTGAAAAAATAAAACACCAACAACACTAATAAAAATTGTTAAACTAATTACAATTTATGAACATTAGTTTATTTGATCAACTAGCTCTTTAGAAGATTCATGTCCATATGTTTGATTACTACAGTTCAACTATTCCATGATTGCTTTCCAGACAAAAGGTATCCAATGAAACAAAGTCGACAAGACTATACAACCAACGAGGCCAGATCATTAATCTACATCACATACACCAGTCACCTTAATTAATCATGTCATACCCACCACAATAATAATATTAATCCATATTTCAACTTTCATTAAAGCTCACTAATGCAAGGCTGCCGTGTTTAATCAGTAATCTAGCTTTGAGCATCACAACATTTAAAATATCAAGACGCATAATAACTGAAAAAATAAAAATAATTGAATATAATCACATATGTCAATGTCGTGTTGATGTCCGACAATGCGTGTTGGACACCTGACACAATTTTAATCTGAAATATCGATACTACATAGATCACGTACAACCAAAACAAAGAGCATGAACTTTCCCTA
>NC_021163.2:51985134-52011840 GCF_000331145.2 Cicer arietinum | reverse complement strand
GTTGTTACTACAAATGATGACCATCACACTAAAAAACATATATATATACACCTGAAACACAAACAAAACCAACAAATACATATAGTCAAACACTCCTCTATGATCTTCACTGTCTCCTTAACTGTCCCTACTTTGTATCAACACTTCCCAAAGCTGATGTTCTTCAACTAATTTCCTGTCCTCAAATGTCAGTCATTACTCACTGTCCATGTATATATATATCTCAGCTTATTACAAGCAACATACACTAGTTTACAATTTGGCCATCTCATATTCACAAGGTTTGCTCTTGATATTAATAATGTTTACAAGAAAATCTTGGTCAATTCCTGCAAATTTAGAATCATTATCAAATTATAAACATGACTCCTTTGGCCAAAGAATCTGGAATAAAACATAAACTAAAACGGTAACTAAAAAAGTCGATGTATTTGAAGACACAACCTACCATTTTTGTTTTTATTGAGCTTAAGCTTGAGGAGGGGACTCGGGTTCCGAACCGCAACTATATGACATTGTATCTTCCTTAGGTATAGCCACAAAGTTCAGAGGTGCAGTAGACAACCTTCTATTTTCGTTGAAGTATCCGTTATGACGACTGGAGTAGGAACGAGGTGTATGTAGTTCAGATGTTCCACCGCTCACTGAGTTCCGGCGCGGTGTAGGCGGCATTGATACATTGCCATTGCCATTGCCATTTGCACGATACCCATTTGTCTTTCGGAAGCTGTTAGTTTTTCTTGGACTAGGTTTAGACCCATATATAGCTTCCTTTTGATTTAGGAGTAGATCTTGCATCTTCTTTTGGTCCTTTTGAGGATAAAAAAAAACACATGTTATTTAAAATAGATTAAGTTCTATGCACAGACAGTGTAATCTGTTTACACATGCATCCAATCAAAAAATCAAATCATTTTTTTTACCGTCAATCAAATCACATCATAATATCTGTAAAATTAATAAGGGTATAACAGTAATTTTAGTAATCAATGCATTCTACAATTTTTGACTTCTCTTATCATTAGGACAAAACTAACTAAGTATCATATTCAAAGATCAATTTGTGGACAAACAAAAAATGGTTATAAGCAACTAAGGACTTACCCTCTGCCGTCTCTTATCTTCTTCTCTCTGTTGTCTGGTCAGTTTATAATCCTCTAATATTTCCACCAAACGTACCTACATATGATATCGACGATCAAACTTTCCGGTTAACAATAACATTACGAAGGCAATGAATACCAGAAATATTTACACCACCACTTCAAAGCTTACCCCGTCGTATAGAAAACAAGTCTTCTTTTCATCTTCCCATGCTAGCGTTTTGCTTATAAGATTGTCAACCATTGCTGGAAAAAGAAACACACTGTCATCATTGGTCGTTCATGAAACTGTCAAGTGTCAACGACAAATAAGCATTCATGAAAGCAATACCTGGAATTTTGGTTATAGTTACTCTAGCTCGTTCAGCACGTTTCAAATTAATGTGACCACCTCTCCCAACACTGTACCGAGTATCATCCTGAAATTCCACGTATGTATTACTTCAGAGAACAAGCTAAATAATCGACCAGGCACTTATCAATGTGCGTATGAAGGTATACACGAGTGAATTTCAGACTTACTTGGTTATATTCGGCGAGCCAATTTTCCTCTTCACAAGCCGAAAGCCACTTATCAATCCTATCTGTTACTTCTCTTCTGCTTAAAGCTTCATCTTTCGCCTTCACTATCTGTGCTTCAATGTTAGATAATAGTTCACAAGGATCAACCAGGCCTGTATGAAAAACAGCAAGGATCAATACTGTCGGGATTTCTAAGTAAATCCGGAAGGAAAAAAAAACAAATTCACATTGGTGGCTGAGAGGAACAGACCAGAATCTATTAATGCGCTGGCTTTCTCGGCAACAGTACTTGTATCAGGCTCAATATGAGTCAATCTACATATTTCTTCTAACTCTGACCTCTTCTTAAAAACTAGTTCTTTCATTCTGCTTGCTTTAAGTTTCGCAAGTCTTTCCACTTCTGCCGAAGCCTGCAAAAGGACTTTTCAGTAGAAAGAAAACCTAGAGAACAAATGGCAAGAAGATTGAGAGAAGCTTTTTTAAACCTTGTCTATCATCTCCGTTGAGAGGAAACCCCGTTCAGTGATTTGTGATTCTGATGTTGCAGCGATTGAAGTAATCCTTAGAAAAGAGTTTCTCTCTTCTTTTGATGTGTCCATCAAATTCCAAAGTTCAAATAGGTTAGCAACAACATCCTTTAGCTGCATTATCAAAAAGTAGAATTTAAATATTAGGTTTAGCTCAGGTTAAAGAAGGACGAAAATTAAGATTTGCTTATTTGAGTTTATCTTTTGGCATAAGTACTTGCAGAAACAACTTATGGTATATTTTTTAGTTATTTTGAGCTTATTTTCATAAGCTCCCCAAGATAGCTCATGGAAACAACTTATAGCTGATATGAAAACAATTTGACTATATTTTATCTTTTATTATGTAATAGCTTATACATAAGAATTTATATGATAAGTGTTTATGCTATAAGTACTTAGTTAAGTTGTTTATCCAAACAAGACTTAGAAATTAAGGATGTGCATATAAAACACCTTTTGTATTCTAGCTTTCCTTTCTGCTTTTAACTTGAGAATGGTCTTCTCGAGACCTTCCAACGTGCTATTGCTAATATTAGTTGATTGTTCCACTTGAGTCCCATGCAAACTTGGATGCACATCATCTACCGTTTGGCCGAAATCCAATCCAAGAACACCACAAAGAGAATGCACCTCATTCACACATTGCAATACTTTCTGAAGGCGGTCGGACTGGAGAAAAAAAAATCACGGAAAATGAACAAATAAGTTATAAAGAAAGAAGATTTATATGAATCAATAACTCACACCATCTAAGGGCGTTTATTCACTCGTAAGAATGCCATGAGAAGATGTCTATTTCATATCATAAAACAAACCTTTTCCTTTTGAAGACTACGAAGTTGTGTTTGATATTCATTAAGTCTTCTAAGGGACAAGTCTTGTTCTTCGACACCTGTCGTGTTGCTCACATCATCATTGACAGGATGGATTCCACAAATTTCTCCACTTATCTTTTCAATTTGAGCTTTAATGTCTGATAACTGTTTCAATCTATCTTCTTTTTTCTTCTTCAATTCTTCAACCAATGGTGTGACAGATGCAAGTTTCTCCTTCAAGGATGCAGATCTCTTCTCCGTCTTAATCTAAAATACTCAATGATGAATAGATCAGAAAATCATCAGACAAGTCTTTCATCGTCTCAACTCTCAAGTATGTTCATATATCAAAAAGTTAATGAAGGTATCTTCAATCCTACAAAAATTCTAATTTTTGACACCCAATTACCGACATGCCAGGCATAAAATTAATTTTTGAATATTGAAAACAAGCAAGTCAGTTATTTATTTTTTTTATTACCGGAGAGTGAATATCATGTTCACCAAGTGCAGCCATTAGTGTTGCAATCTCAGCTTCCTTGGCTGCAACGGTTTGATGAAAGCGTGCTTTGGTGTTGGCAGCCTCATCAACTTTTCTCCTATAAACATCTAAGCATTCCCTCTCCAGCTCCATCAACATTCGATCTTTGTCCATCTCGCTCTCTCCAATGTCGTTCCATATTAGCTGTGCACACAAAATGGAGTTATTACCAAAAAAACAAATAGAGAAAGAAACAAATAAAGAAAAAGTAAAAAAAAAATCAAAGAACTTGATGTCAAAAAGTTATTTTTTTCTACTATCATTTTATCATATATTTTCACTTCTCAGCTAAATACAAAAGAAAATCAACAGTATGCTAAAGAAATTTAACAAGGCTAAAATTATCTGAAATCAAACCAAAGACTCATTCTATATGTAACCTATCCTATCTGGCAAAAACAAAAGAAATAAAGAAAACTACAATATAGAGGAATCATCAAAGACCAAGTCACTTTAAAATCAATCTAGTGAAAAATTCAAAATTTGTAATTACTGAAATGGTAACTTCCAAAATTTGTTAATAAAAACGTTATAGTGAAAATTTCAAAATTAACACTAACCCATTTGCTGAAAATCAACCACTTAAAAATTTTACACTAAACAATAAAAATTCAAAGAAAAGCTTAAAAATTTGACTTTTTCATCTCAGGTAATCTCATGAACAAAGAGAGTCAAAACCCCTTTTTCCCTCTACATTAAAATAACCTACAGAGACCCTATAAGTGCTTTCCCTTTTCAACAGTAAAATAAAAAAGTTGACTTGAGAAGAAACAAAACATCATTAGTTAGAGAATAACAAAGAAGAAGAAAGAGTTGGTATCATAAACAAATCATTATAAAAAAAACACACTATTCATCAAGAACAACAACAACAACTAAAACCACCCAAATTTCCAAAACCCCATCACTTTGAAACACAAGATGAAAAAAAACTTTAAAGTCAAAGAAGAAGAAAAAAGAGAGAAAAAACCTCAAGTTCTCTGAGCAAAGCAGCGCAAGTGGTGTTTATATGAATACTAGTGGTAGAATTCCCAATGGCAAGCATCATTCACAAAAATCTAAAGACCCTTTTTCACTCTCTATGCAACAAGGTAGTGCTAATTTGAAAGAAAAAAACTTAAAAAAGAAACCAATTTATAGAACCCTTATAAGAGTTAATGAAGAAAGCAAGAAACTTTCATTTGAAAGAGAAAGAAACATGAGGTGTCTCCATTGTTAAAAATAAAGTAAGCTCTATTCAGATCTAAAGATGGAAACTTTGGTTAATTGGGTCACTCTGTTTCTCTTGAAGAAGTTGTTTTTGGTTAGTTTCTGAAAAAGAAACAAGAGGATCTGAAAGAGAAGAAGAAATGAGAAGGTGTGTTTTGGAGAGAGAAATGAAAAGGGTTTTAGAGAGAGAAAATGATTGATATGATTATTAATTTGTTGAAGCTAGGTCCAGTTAGGAAAAGAAAAGTTATAGAATTTTGAAAAGAAAAGTTTAAGGAAAAGCAAAGAGAGAAAGGAAAAGATAATGGTTTTTTAGGGTTTGGTGGGGGTGATGCTAAAATGCGCCAAAATGTAATAGTAGCAGCAGGAAAATGGAAGCAAAGTAATGGAATGGATCTGTGTATTTCTCTTCTCTAATGTATTGTGTGTATGAAAGCTGTGTGTACTGTGTACACATTTGCCAATGATTTGTAGTGGGTAAAGTAAACAATAACATAACAACAACATGGCTTCTCTTTTTTTTATTTTTTTATTGAATTTTAATTTACATTTATATTTATATAATCTTTAAAAGACATGCACATCGGCTTCAGTTTTTTATTTTTAGTACACAGACGGGAAACATCCCTAGAGGTGTTTACAAGAATGGGTAAGTGAATTCCATCATTCAATGTTAATTTAACTCCTATTTTGATTTAATTATTTAAGTTTTAATTTAACTTGAATTAATCCTACCACATTCAATAGTGTTGTTTGATTCAGAATATAGATTTGACATTTTGAATATGTGAATTCAATCTGTTAATATTATATATATGTATTATTATTTTGTTATTATTGATGTATAATTATAATTTAGTTGTTGTATTAAATTTGAGAATTTGCTATTAATTTAGATGATTGATGTTTTTGTTGTGTTTATGCGTGTATTTTAAGTACTGAATTGTATGTAGTGATAAAATTGTGATTATTGTTATGTTTAAGTATTAAAATTCAATTACATTATTTAAAAATTTAAAGAATATTTTTTCTTTGTGACACACAAACTAAATTTATCTTGTATTTGTGGTTGGTTAATTTAGTCCAAGTTTAGTCTGAAAATTGTGGAGTGAAAACTCAATACATCTAAGTAACATTGATTAGTTTGAATATCGAATTTAGTCAACACTGTCTTAAATTGACTTTTGTACATCCCTAAACACTAGTAATATACTTACACACATAAAGTAAAAATCTCGAGTCACCATAAAAAAATATCCAACCTTACGATGTTGATATTATCAGTTGAGCTATTTCTTTTTCTTTTTTTACTAATAAATTTAATTATTTTTTATAAACAACTTTATTTTATAATGACATTCAATAATAGTTTATATAGTATTTGAAAGACATTCACATTTACATACATTTATTTTACGGTGAAATTCAATCATAGTTTAAGTATATATTTGGTTTCACTTTTGAAGAAGCCATGATTGATTTTAGATATGTAAAATTGATTTTGATATATTTGATTCTTATGAGTATAATTGAATTTACTTCTATAATTTATTCTAACTTGAAATTATAATTTGTAGTTTTTGTATCTAAGCGTGATTTTTACAATAAAATTTGGTGTAGAACTCAATTTTACGTTAATATATTCAAACATAAATAACTTAGATTCAACTTACTTTTAACTAAAATTAATTTTATAAAATCAATTTATTTAAAATGAACTTTTGTCATGACCAAAGTAGACATACACTAATTTCTATCACGTCGTCCTTTTTTTGTGAGCTAAAAATTTGTTAAGAAAAAAATAAAAATTAAGAGACATTAACCGGACTAAAGAAAAATACAAATAAATAAAATCTAAATATATTTAAAAATATTTGTATAAAGTGATAAAGTGGTTAGTTGTTATGAATTGTTAATGTAAAATAAATTTATACAAACAATATACATTACTTTAACTCATTTATACATAATGTGAATAAAAACAAATTATACATGCATCTAAATATATATACTCATTAAGTAGATAATTGTTGGTTCCGACAACAATAAAATTAGACAATTGTTGAGATAGTATGTAAGTGTAATTCATATGGTAAATGTTTAGGGGAATATGTGATATGTTTACGGTAAAGGTTTAAACTTGCAATAATCTATTTTTTTTTAATATATTAATATGTATGAATATCGTTGTTAAAGTTTTTAAAATAAAAAAATGTAATTGTGAGATATTTAAAATATTTAGCTTATATACATATTTATATTGTCAATCGATTACAATCATTATATAAAAAAAATTAATTTTAATCATTATTATTTATAAAGTCACACATAATTAGTTGTGATTTATTGACAATATAAAACTGTATACACTAAATGCGTGTGAATATTAACTTTATATTTAAAAAACTAAATATAATTACACAAAATAGTATTATTAATGAAATGTAATTAAATATGAGGAGACAAAAAATCTTGTATTGTTAGTGTAAACCTAGTAGTTAGTAAGAATGATTGATTTTACTATCTCACTGCATAATTGTAACCATCATCATAAAACAACCACGTAATCAATAATTTTGTATTGATTATCCATGTAAAATTGTTTATAGTGACATTGTATACTAATTAAATATATGTCTAAAAATATTTACTTGTACACAATAATTTTATTTTTATTTTCCTACACTTTTCTATCATATTATGAGTTTATTTGACAAAGCACATTATCTAGCTTATATCTCATAGCTTTTAAACTTTAAAACTTGCATAGTTCCACTCATTAATGAGCTTATAACGTTTTCCAAAGTAGCTTTTGGGCTTAACATTTTTTTCTATAAATTTTACTTTTTTTTATGGTAACTAATTCTTTTTTTATCTTTTATACACTAGTAAATAATTTTAAATATGAAAATACTTTATATCATTTAAAATAATTTTAATAAATAATATTTTAAATTAAATACTTTACAATAATTTGTTTATTTTTAATTTAAATAAATAAACTAGCTAAATAAATAAAATAAAACTATATGAGATTAAGAAATTATTTATTTATCTATTAAAATTTGTATTGTGTATAAATAATTTATAATTTAAAATAATTAATATTTTTAATTAAATAATTTAAAATAAATAAACTAGCTTAATGAAAAAATATCATATTAATAAATTTTGAATAAAGAAAAAAAAATAATTTCAAATAACTAATTTAAAATATTTTTGAACATTAATTGATTTAAAATTTATTTTTAATTAAAAATATATTTTTATGTTATTTTATATTTTAAAGTTGATTGAACTGTTAATTTTATCATACATTTCAATTAACAAAACAGTTATTTCAAAAACAAAATTAACTTAACATTTATCAACTATAAACTACTAGTTCTTAGTTAATTTTTACCAAAAATATCTTGTGTCGAATTTTTTTTCAAATATTCTTTTTTTAAATCTAAAAAACTCTATTTTGAAAGTTATATACAAAATATTCTACTTTTTTGTACTTTCAATAGGTTGCGACCATGTGTTCTCCTACATTTTTTTTTCTTCAAGAAGTCACATCTTATGGATGCGATCATGTACTAGTGTGCATATATATGTATATATATTAATTAATTGAAAATATAATAAATATATTTTTCAAAAACAAAATTATATTAATAAACGTAACAAAATACATTAAATATTAAACAAAAAAAATACATCAAAATAAAAACTACAAATTTAATTAACAACGTTCACCTAAATATCCCTCAATATCACACATAGGAGCTCGTCGAACATATCTAGTTCTTTGAACAATTTGAAGTTATTCTAGTTTGTCTTCATTTTGATCGTATTCCTCATTGTCGTTCTTAACTATTGATTGTGTATTCAACTCAAAATTTTGATAATTTGCATGTTGATTGGAGTTACTCTCAGTTGTCTCCATATAATTCTTAGCCTCGAGGTTATACATGGAATCAAAAACAACATAAGCCGAGAAGTTGTGCATTGAGTCTCAAACAAATTAAAGAAAATCCCGTATTTTGTCAAGGGATCGGAGGTTTATATTTCTAGCATTGAGGGAGCATAATACGAAGTCAACATTTCTGTTCACTGGTAATAACGTGTTATAGCATAAAATATGATTATTGGACTGTTATACCTAATATGTACAAGATAGAAATGATATTAAAAATCTATAACAAAACATTCCAACTTATACCCAATAAACGGTATTGACTCAAATATGAACGTGTTAGAATGTGTCACAATTTTCAAATGCGGAGAGCTCAGAAATGTTGTCCAAATAGTAAGTGCATTAGAACACACCATATATAAAGTACCAAGAAAGTGCAGGTTATGTCGGATCCCTAGTCATAATAGAAAATAGGCTAAATATCACTTGTAGTCCCTTAATTTAATTTCAGTTAACGTTTTAGTTCTTTATCTTTTTTTTTTCTTTCTGATTTAGTCATTTATTTTAATTTTAAGTGACAATTTGATCTTTTATGTTTTAAAACGTTAACAATGTTATTTTTTTTTTTTACAAAAATTCAAAAATTCATCAAAATTTTCAAACAAAATCCATAAGTTTAATTATATTCTTTAATATAAAATAAACTTCATCAAATTTGTAGCTATCTTCAAATAAACTCATATTTTTCATTCTTTATTTGATGTTGTTAGAGATGAAAATATGAGTTTATTTAAAGATTTAAGTTATGAATTTGATGAAATTGCATTATATTGAGGATGATAATTAATTTTATGGGTTTTGTTTGAAATTTTTTATGAACTTTTTGAATTTTCGCAAAAAATAAGGATAACACTGTTGACATTTTAAAATATAAAAGATCAAATTATCACTTAAAATTAAAATAAAGGACCAAATCGAAAGAAAAAATAAATAAAGAACTAAAACGTTAACTGAAATTAAATTAAGGGACCACGGGTGGTATTTAGCCTAAAAAATATTGTCCAAATGTTGTTGATATATCTACTCAATCATATTAACTTTGATGTATTTTTTTCACATTTAATGTAATTAGTTTGATTTTATTAATATATTTTTAATTTTTTTTGTTATTTTTATTTTAAATTCTCATTCAATAAAAAAACAATTTGTTACTTTTTATTTATATATTATTTATTTTTTAAATTATTTTTTATTATATTTACAATTAGATTTAGGTTTAATTACAGTTTTAGTCTCATTATTTTTATCAATTCATGAAATTGGTTTCTCTATTTTAAAATCTAACAATTTTGGCTTCGCATTACGATTCTTTAACTAAAAAATGATAATATAATATGCTTTAAATAATGTGACATATGATAGAATGACTAACACTCATGAAATCACAATAAAACCATCTAAAAACTAAATTTTCAATTTCAGATTTTTGTTTTGTTTTTTTAATTTAATCAATGACATATGAACAATTAATTAATCTAAATGATTATATAACATGCAATTATATGTCACATTATTTAAAATATATTAAATTTTTTATTTTTTAGTTAAAAAATTTAAAAAAATTAAAACTGCCTACTTCTAAAATAAACGACTAATTCTATAAATTAATAAAAATAGAAGAACTTAAATTACAATTAAATATTAATTTTTAAAAAATAATACATGATCGTATCCCTAAAACCCACCTTATAAAAGTAAGAAAAATAAATTATAATAAATGGTCATTAGTCCAATCTACAACCTTCTGGAGACAAAAACAAAACAAAAAGAAATTTTAGTATATAATATTTAAAGTGCATTATCTTGGTTTTTTTGAAAGAAGATGTCACAAACAAAAAAAATAGTTCCTCTTATTTCACCTTATGAGAGAGAGAAAAAATTAAAAGCAGATAGAATTTGATATTTGTTGTTTCCTAATCGTGATGTGACGCGTGGTGCTCACTTTCGAATAGTATAGAAGAAAGCTTCAAGTTAGTACGGATATAGAAGCGCGTGTGGGTTGTTTGGGTTTGAATTTGCTGTGACACTGCAGCTGTTTTGATGTTGAAGTGTTTTGTACAAAAGACAAATAAAGGAAATTAGGAGAAAGAAAAACGTTAACTTTTTGATGAAATGTAAATAACGAAAGATGTTACATGATGGCATTATTAAATTTGCAAAGTTACCAAAAAAAAAAAGAATGCCAACTCACCTTTGGTGAGATCTTCTCGTTTAGAAAAGCTAAAAGGAAATTGCTAGGGTGGGAATTGCTTAATATATATCTTTAAATAGAAGTCAATTTTCTCTACGTTTTTATAATTAAAATGATAATATAATTGGTGTTAATTTGAAAGAAAAAAATAAATATAAAATGTATCAATTGTAGTTAGCATTTTACATATTTTAAATATTTGTCAATTGTAGATTATATGAAATATTTCTCACTCTATAATTATAATTATTTATGCTAATTTCTAATTTTAGCTAAAAATAATTTTTTTTTAAGCTGAAAATATACATTTTTGTTAATTTTTATTTTAGTTTTAGCTAAAGTATGACATAAGTCATTTTAGTTGTGTTTTACAAATAAATAAATAAACTAAAACTTGTTCAAGAAAATGTATATTTTAGAGAAGAAAATATCACAGAAAAAAATATTAAAAAGAAGTTGAAAAGTAAAGAAAAGCAAATGGCTATTTAACATACAAATATTCTTAATGAATTTAGTTATATAAAACCTTGTGTTCAAAATAACACTTTCAACTCTCATCCTATGAATAAAAAGTGATTATTTAATATAATAAGAAATGAAATTTGAGAGGAATAAAACACTAAAGAGACATTCAAGCTAAATTTTATAAATACAAATAAATAACTAAAAATGCCATGCTAAGAAGTAATAAATGCCTTAAAAATTGAAAATAATAATTTTAAACTTTAAAAAAGTTAAATACACTTTTTCAAATACAATATTTCAATATTTATTTCTTTAACCAATTATTCGAGAACACTCATAACATTTTCCTAACTAAAACTATAATATGTGTAGCTTATAACTTTAAAGATGTTGCAACAAGCTCCATATCTAGATATACGTGACAAAGTCCTAAGTGAAATTTCCTCAACAACAAAGAAAAACAATAATTTTATTACTTCTATGTCAATTAATATTTGACGTTAAGTTTACTTTGGGAAATGAACTCAAAGAAAATTGAAAGTCAAATACGTTTAGTAAAAATGTAATTACTCTTCATCATCAACAATGAAACAAACATGTACTTATAAGACGAGATACACGATCCACCCGTTTAATTCGTAGCTCGTACAGGATATTTTTGCATTTATTCCTTTTCATCACAATTCGAGTATTGTTTTAAATTCAATTAGCCCTTTCAAAATTGTGTGATCATTATTTTAATTATATTTTTTAGACTATATAATTTCAATTCATTTATATTGTTTTTTTTTTTTATATTTTAAAATTTATTTTATTTTTCATTTGTGGCCTACCGGTCGGTCAATTCATCTATGAGTTATACATTGCAAATACAAGTCGAAGTGTATATTTGATTTCACTTATGAATGAATAAAAATTAATTTGGTTTAATTGCACTTTTATTTCATTTATTTTTATGATTAACGAAATTTATTTTTTATTTTAAAAATCGATAATTTTGGTTTCTCAATCTAAATTTTTAATTAAAAATAATGATGTGTGATGCTTTAAATAACGTGACATATGATATAATGATATAAAATAGTTAACACTCATGAAATTGAAATAAAAACATTGTGAAAACTTAATTTTAACTTTGAATTTTTTATATATTTTTAATTTAATTAATGACATGAATAATTAATGCATCTAGTTCTATATGATATAATTATATGTCACGTCATTAAAAATATATCAAATCATCATTTTTAAGTTAAAAAACCTGAATGAGGGACTAAAACTATCAAGTTTTAAAATAAGGAGACTTATTACATGAATTGTAATAATAGAGAGATCAAAACTACAATTAAAATAATTAATTTTAAAGACATATAATTGATTTTAATATGTCTATATGTCTTTTAATATAATTAATTTTGCCTTAGTTAGTTTGTAGAAATATTGTAACTTTCTCACTGGTGTGCATATGAATGACTAAAAGCATTTTAAAGTCTTTCAGGTGTAGGGTTTTCATAAGCATTTTCAGATAAAATATGTTAGTGAATAATATGGATGACAATGGCTAGAGTTTGGATATGGTACTATAGTATCTGTGTCCGTACCATCTTAGATATCAACTTTAATTCTCCATATCTTTATCCTCTGTCCTATACTCATTACCCACACTTTAACTAAAATAGATTAATAAATAAATGATATTGTTGTGATTAAATTAAAAAATTATTCAAAAATCTTAAATCCAATCATAAAGTATTATAAATTAAAATATTTTTTAACTCAAAACATTTCAAATGAACACTCGTTACAATATACATTCAGATATTCATAATAATACTTTATGAAGTTGCAAGTCCTACGACTATATTATTCGAGATATGTAAAAATAATTGATAGAGAGTTGCAAGTATAATTATAAAGCCATGATTAATAAGACATAATTTTTAGTTACAAAGTCACAATTATTTACATATTCATCATAATCAAGTTCTTAACAAATTTGCAAACGTTTATCTTTCGATTATAAATATTGTAGTGGTACAATGATATTAATATATGTTAAAATATAAAAGAAAATAATTAATTAAACTAAATACTAATATAATAAATAAATAAACAAATAAATAATATATTTATATAAGTGCGTGTGCGGGACGGGATACTATAGTACCCGTACCCGCACTCATGTCCATACCCATTATGCAGATTTTTATCCTATAATTTTTTTTACAGATACATAATGAATCTGAATCTAATTGTCATTCTTAGTGAATAGTGATTATAATTATAAGGGAAGAAAGATGCACACTTTTTTTTTAATTTATTTTTATATATGATATAAAAAATATAATAAAGATGCACACTCTTTAAAGAATCCACTTTAGAAATGACAATGGACACTCTCTATGGAGATTACTATTGTACACGTCTATATACATGCGTTCGAAAAAAATGACCTTCCTTGATCTTGTTCATGCGTTCGAAAAAAATGACCTTACCTGATCTTGTTCATGCGTGAATAGTTGCTTTAATGTCCTTCCACAATCCACATACCTTCTAAGCACTTAAGTGCATCCACGTATGCAAATGAAAAGACAATAAATAACAAACAAAAAAATTACAACTCAATTAAAATATGATCTAAAAATCTTTTAAATCAACTCATACAAATTTATACAAATGATAGTATTTAGTCATATAAAATCATAAAAGAAAATATCAAAATCAAGTATATATTTTGACAAATATAAAGATAACAAAAAAAAATAAAATTGTATACCTAAGTAATAAACTTGTATGTACAAATTCGCTAAAAAAGAGTTGTACAAATATCTCATAGTCATATCTATAGTACAAATTTTTATCTTTTCCATTGTAGACATATTTTAGGAATGTCCGTAAGGTCTAAGTCCAATGTCTTCCCTAAACTACTTCTTTATGGGTTAATTTTAAACAAATATACCATCTAATTTCACACTTATTAAGAATGATAGTTAAATATATTTAATTTTTTTTGATTTCATGTGAAAAAATAAAATTACTAACTTACCCTTAATTAATATAGTTATCTTCCACAACAATAAGACATTATAATGCAATGATATTTTTGGAACAATGTCGATTGACTTTTGCTTATATTTTAGACCAACAAATACTTACACATTTTGTTTATAATTGAGGTATAAGGTGAAGTAGTAATGTCGATTTACAAGAAAGGGGAGATTTAATTGCAAATTCATCCTTTTAAAAATTCTACACAAGGATATATCCTGGTTTACCCAACCCGGGTTATCTCCAGTCCTCACAACCGTGAGATTTTCCACTAAGTATTTAAAAGAAAGAACCTTCTTGGTTTTACAGCACCTAACTCAGATCAATCTTGATATGTTACAAAGTTAAAACCTTTCCACTCATAAAGGAGTTCAATCAAGTCACCTATCAACCTTGATAGGATTTCTTACAATCTACCCAAACTATACTAAACTCTTATAGTTCGAGTTTTACAGTAATGATGAGAATGTTTTGTTAGAATCTAAGAAGGCTCAATATTGGTTTGAGTTATGATTCTTTGACAGAGAAATACACGAAAATGATTCTAGGAATCGAATGAGAAAAATCAGAATGGATTCAATGTATGTGAGTGAGAGAAATTCAAGTATGACTAAAATGAGTAATGAATTGTTTAGTACTTGAAGCTCTGATTTTTCCTTGAGCTTGACCTTCCTTTTATAGGCTTTAGGATATTTAATGACAGTAAAAAAGAGCTGTTGAAAGTGCTCTGCTGTCATGTGTTAGATTTGACCAAATACCAATTTATATGATTAAAAATATTAAAGTCTTTGAACACTTTTGAGTTATGTTTGACAGGTCTGGATTTCTTCATTCTTTACTGAGACGATACTTTGTTTATGCACATAAACATCACAAAGATGTGCTTAATCGATTCAGATTAAGGATGCCTTTTGAATCATGCAAAATAGGCTAAAGAATGATGAAATAAGGCTGGAGAATGATGTAACAAAGCTGGAGAATGATGATCAATAAGCTGGAGAATGTTCGTATCATTCTAGAGAAAGATGTTTGTTGTTGAAGATCAAGTGTAACAAGCTGGAGAATGTTTATCAATCTGGAGACTGATGTTACACTGCTGTCCAGAATGATCAAAATGCTGTCAAGAATGTTCAGATATGTCTGGTCTTGCTAGTTCGCGATCTTCTCTCTTTATGATTCAAGTAGTTTCTTTGAATCTGATCATCTCAATTTGTTCCTTGCCAAGAGCTGATGATATATGAGTAAAATCCATAGGCTAAAACTTCTTTTAACTAGTGAAGATTGATTGTTCTTGAAGCTGTGACGATCATTCTTGAAACTGGAGAACATTCTCCGTTTTATCCAGAATGTTCTTGTTTCTTTATATGTTCAGTTTTTATCTGATTTTTTTGCTTTGTTTAAATCCTATCTTTAAATTAATACACTTAAAAGCACAAGTTAAATTAACATAACATTTAGAATCATAATTAATATTCTTAATTAACTTTTTGTTTATTTTCATCAAAACATTAAATTGAGATTTTGTCTCAACATAAGGTATATAAATTTAGCCTCTAAAGTGTACTTTTCCACCAATTTCTATCTCCAATTTGATCTCTGAACTGTATAAATATAATAAGTGGTCCTGATCTATTATTACTCCATCAATTTAATGATTCAACTATTTTAAAAATATGAGAGATAATAATAATCTGGATACTAACTTGATAGATTTGAAATAGTTTAAGTACTATTTATTACATTTATATAGTTTAGAGACTAAATAAGATATAAAATGTCAGTTTAAAGACTAAATATCTGAACTTCATTGTCGGCAGAAGTATCATTGATAATTCTATCATCCATTAGGAAGTCATCCATTCTTTGTAGTTTGCTAGGTACAAAACTTGTTATATGGTGATTAAGCTAAATCTTGTGATAAAATGAAATGAGATTTTATAAAAGGATTGTTTGGATCTTCTTTATTTCCCCACCCATATGCTCAATGTCATTATAGCGTGCATATCTTTAATCAAAATGAATATCAACTGACATGGTCGTCCTCCGTATGGGTTTTCCATTGATTATTGACCTAAAGGATAAACATTCTTACGCTTTCATAGTAGATAAAGTTAGAAATAAAATTTTGGGCTAGAAATCAATCTCTCTTTTTATGGCTGGTCAAATTACCCTTGCTCAAAGTTGTATCGTGAGTTTTCCCAATTATGTGATGCAACCTACTATTATCACTATATTTATTTGCGACAATGTGTAGAGGCTTTGCATGACTTTTATATGGAGGACTACAACCAATATTAAAAAGTGTCACTTAATCTCTTGGAAAACTATCTGCAAGTCAAATGAGGATAAATATATTGGTTTTTGTAATTTGAGAAATTTTAACATAAGCTACATGTAAAACTTGATTGCGAATTGTTGACTAAACTTGATGCTTTCTAGGTTAGAATCATGCAAGCTAAAATACAAGTGTGGTAATTTGACAATTTGATCTATTCATTCCGGTTCTAATGCTTCTCATATTTGGAGGGGTATTGTAACTAATTTACATTTGATTGAAAATTGTATTTCTTGGGTCCTGTGCAGTGGTCAATCAATCCACTTTTGTCAAGATGACCAGTTGCCTAGAAGGGTAAACTTTGTGATAGTGGTGAGGCAATCCCTTCTCGTTATCAAAATTCTAATGTCAGTGACAATGCTTCTAATGCGGGGTGAAATTGGAATCTCATTAATCAATCTCTTCCATCTCAATTGAGTACTTTAATTGCCCACTTAAAACCTCCTTCTGCATATCTTGGTGATTTCTCAATTTATAAATACTTTAATGACAATTTTTTCTCCATTAAATCAGCTTATCATGTGTGGTAGTCTAATGATTCAATACTACACATGATCCTAATTTTAAAGTGTTATGGAAGTGGCAAGATCCTTATAAAGTTCAGACTTTTATTTGGAAAATATCTCATGGAAAACTGCTTACAAATATAGAAAAGGAAGTATCGTGGAATCTCTGACTCCGATGAGTGCCAATGTTGTCTTCAAGCTCCAAACACTATCATACATGCTTTAAGAGATTGTGAAGCGGTCAATGATTTATGGGATGGCTTTAGTTCTCTGGAGGATAATCACTTGAGATCTTTTTTTAGTCAAAGTCTCTCTCAGTGGGTGAGCTTCAACCTACAAACCACTTCTAATAACTCCAATAGTTGGAAAAAACCTACTATATTCGGTATTATGACAAAATGTTGTGATTGGACATAAACCAATTTGTGTTCTCGAAGATGTGTCTGGATCTTGAGCAGTTCATTATCAATGTTCAGAGGTATCTTCTTCGGTCCATCGTCGTCTTTTTGTCTGCCTGCCATCTTATATTGAAGATAGTAAACATGATATCAACGTTAGGTGGTTCCCATTTATGCCCAATATCTTTAAGCTCTAACGATGGTTTTCATATTGGTTACTCTAGTTTTTCAAATTGTGGCGGCCTTATTAGAGATTTCAAAGGTTGTTATGTCAACAAATTCAATAGCAATATGAGTTGTTCTATTTTGGTTATGACTGAATTGTGGAGTCTTAATCATAGATTACAATTGAATAGTAATATGGGTTTCAACTACTTGATAGTAGTAATTGACTCTCTCATAGTTGTGGGCATGATTGATACTACCAGAAATTCTCATAACCTTCCTTTGCTTACTCTACTCCATGAAGCGCTATCTCTAATTGATAAGGAAGGTTGAAATTGCAAGATAAAACATATTTATCATGAAGATAATCGTTGTGCGGACAAAATGACTAATCTTGGTCATGGTGGGAGTTTGGTTTGACTGAGTTGATTAGTCTCCTTCTATTAAATTGTTATTAGGTGATGATTGTAGAATGATTTTTCTCCCTCAATTAGTTCCTTTGTGTTTTTTTTGTTAGTTTTCATCTTTATAAAAAAAGAGACTAAAGGTGTGTATAGGAGGAGTGGAGATGATTTATTTTTCTTTTTAAAATTAAGTAAATTATAAAATGTTTCTCTAAATGAAAGAAGTATGATATTATAATTGAAATATTATATGATGAAATAATATATATGTATGATGCAAATAGGTTAACCAACAAATTACCTTTATGATATAATCTTTGAATCACCTTCAGGTTGACATGGATTTATTACTAATTTCATTAAGATCACCGATTTTGATTCATACTAATTTCATTATAAAAACTTGTGATTAAAATTGATTTATTACTAATTTCATTAAGACCACTGATTTTGATTAATACTAGTTCAACAAATTGCTTATTACTAAAACCGTAGAAAATACAAAATAATTGAAAGTTTTTTCAATCAAATTTAACAATTACTGCACCATAATAAAACCGTAGAAAATACAAACATTTGAAAGTTTGTTTCCAACACCGAGATGGACACCACCACCACAAGATTTAGTAAATTTAAAATATATAATGGATTTAATATATTAATTTTTGTCTTGAGCATTTATAATTGAGTTAAGTTTGAACAATATTTAAATCTCAATATCATTTCGAACGTAACATATTAATGTAACATTTTGAAAAAATTCATCCTTTAAAAATTATTAATTTAAGAAGTTATATTTAAAATATTTAGTCTATCATATTTTAGTCGTCCTCAATAAATATTAAATACCGTAATTCATTAACTAGCTAGTTATCATACAATATGGTTGGTTAGTATTAAACAATTGATTAAATAAAATTGGTAATATCTCAATGAAGTTCCAAAAGGTGGAAGATCGGTGAGTGATGGCAAAATCAGAATCATTTTGATGTTTTGGGGATTTAAGATTTTTGATAGTTAAGTGGATAAAAACTGGATAAACATCAAATCTAAATATAAAACACAAGTGAGTTTCCAACCGATTGATAAATAAACCGAATTATAGCCATATTATTTTAACCGAATATTTAAAATGAATTTAGATCCAATTTTAAATTTTAACACCATAACTGGATTTTTTGCACAACCACCCTAGACATAGCCACCGAGCCAAATTAAAACTTTGAATACTTCAGTATTAAACTTTGATAATCATTGCCATATTCCAAATATATATTGCGGAAATTACTCTCAAATCATATTCTTCCTTGTTGTTTCCATCTTATAGATTTTGGTTTCGAAAATGAGTTGACAATTAAAGTGGAAGGATAAGTTAGATTTGGTCGTTGGTGACATTTTGGAATAATATGTCCTCACACAATTAATTTTCCTTTTACGTCAACTTAAAAAAAAAATGATATTTCTTTTACTAAATAATTATTTTTATTTTGGCAAAAAAAATAGGACAGTTCAATGATGCTAAGCAAAAAGCAGTCAAATACCTTTTGCCAATTAGTCATCACTGATTTTATTTACTATATTCTCTAACAGTTATTTTGATTTAGGTAAAATATTATAATTGATGACTGTTACAATGTAAGAGTGTCATTAAAAGTGACGATTTTTTTTAAAAAAAGATTAAGTAAATTTCAACATCATAAGACAATAAAAGAAAAGTTTCAAGGGGTGAAATAATTTATCAGTTTGGTCAAATGTCTATTATCTTGAATAAAAGTTGCCAAGCCTACATTTTGTATCAGGAATTTCAACAACCACGATTCCAAATCACAAGTGAGCAACTTTTTCTTTAATAGTATTTAATATTTATTTATGCCTGGGTGTTCCAGATCTTGACACTGTTCGCATTAATTAATTTACTGGTAGTATTATATTAATTAATTTATTAATCGGTGAACTAAAATACATCAACCTAATCAAAAGAGTATTATAGAAGCAGATCCGTCTAGGTATAACTAATACTATTTTCGTCTCTATGGGTAAGATTTATTTGATTAATGTACAATCATTAAAAAAAAAATTTACATTAAATTTGTCAAAATTATATATTATTTTTCCAAAATTAACCTTCAATTATTAAGAGAGAAGTAATTGATTTTTTTTTAATTCTTTAGGTTTAATTAGGGGCATTTTTGCTAAAAACTAATTAACATTTTTGTAATTTGAAGATGGCTAATATAAATGAACAATTCATTCTTACAAGAGGGTGTTACATTCTGGGACAAATGTATTTTTTTAACGTTTGTCTATAGAAAAATCTTTTACATTATTAACATTTGTCTATAGAAAATCTTTTACATTATTATTTTGTAATTAAAAATTTGTCAGTGTGTGTTAATAAGAATAGGTTCAAAGCGATTAACTAATTGTTTTCGTTATCAACAAATTAAATTCTAATTCATCAATTATTGGATCCAATTATTTTTCAATTTCGATTAGCATTTCCAATTTGATTTACAGTAGTTCTAATTCCACCAAGAATCTGATCTACGAATTGAAAAATTTAGTCAACCAAAAAATCTTAAGAGCGGGTTTCACCTTGAAACAATTATCATAGAAGGTAAAAACTAAGAAAATATTGAACCAACAATTTCAAAAGAAATCCACCATTATCTTAATATCTTCGCTATCTTTGATAATATAATATAGATTGTTATCTTGCAATTAACCTGTCAGTGTTGATGCTCTAAACTTGACCCAACAATTTTAAAAGAAATTATTTTAAAGTTGTTAATTTTAGGTTTTTTTAGGGAATAAGAATGAAATATTTGGGGTTAATTTTAGGTTAAAAAATATTATAATTTAATTATATTGGGAGTTTATTTTTATATTAAAAAAAAGTTATGTTTTAATTATATTTAGGTTTAACGTGTTACCATTTTTGTAATGGAAGTTGAATGGAATGACTATTTTAAAATAAAACTATATTTGCAGGGATGTGAACCAAACAAAAAAACTTACAAGAATCAAAATAAAAATGATTATAATTGCAATGATCAAAAACATATTTAAACCTTTAATGTATCATTCAAAGTCATTAATAAAGTTTAAAACATAATTTTTCTCAGTGCAAGCTTTTATATCAAAATAGAAAATAGGTTTATCGGCTCTAAACACCATGAACGAAATTAAACTGAACATAAAATGTTCAAAGTAAAAGATAAAAGAAAACATCACACTAATATTTTTATATTGAATTATTTTACTCATCCTCGTTATTTATAGTACATCGAGTCCTCATTCAAAATGAATGTGACTTTTTTCCTTTATATGCAATATGAACATTTACAAAGATTTTTCGACGATTGAATTATAAAATTTGTACAAATAATATTTTCTTCCTTAAATGTTCAGTAACCAGATTTTCTAAAATGTCGGTCCAGAAAATCTAAACTAAACCTTCAAGTTGAAAGACACCTCTTCAACCTTGTAAGCTTCAAACATCCTAAAGTAATTGTCAACTCTAGTATATAAAAGATCCCTTTTCAAACCTAACAAGGTACAACCAATTGAGTCCTCAATTGCTCACCAATGGAACAATGATTCCTAACAAATGATACTCAACCTTTGATATTTTATCTAAAAAATTCAATTACATAAGAATTTGAATTAGAAAAGTTTTTAATCTTGATTGCTTTCTTGAATGAATGAATGATGAAGAACGAATAAAAGAGTTCAAATAGAAATAAAAAAAACAAGTTAGTATTTAAGAGACATATGTGGTCCAATTATGAAAGGAAAAAACAATGCAACAAAAATAATTGATTTGTAAGAGAAAAAATATGATTCGGCAACACTTGTTAATCAATTCATAATTATTGAAGAATACATGATTTCAATTATGAATTGCATGAATCGACTTATGAATTGTATGAGTCGGTTCATGGAATTCCAGGGAGTTGGGTAAGTCGATTCACACATTTAGTGAATTGATTCACCTATTCAAAATATCTTGAATTTGTTTTAGGACATTTGTAAGTTGATTTATATACACATGAATTGATTTATGCAGTAAAAAACAACTTTATTTAATGTATTGCATGACTTTCAAACATACGTGTGACACGTACCTAGAGTTAGGCAAAGCAACACAATTTATGTATGTGGGTACCTACATGAACCCGCCTTGATTTTGACGATGAAAATTCGCTTTGACCGAGTGTATGTGCAAATGTTTTAGGAAATTCAAACTTGAGGGTGATGTCGGGGTTGATGGTGTTGATACATGAACCACCCACTCTAACAAAATTATCATAATTTTTTATTTTATTTTATATATATGTACTTATTTATTTTATTTTATTTTTTTATATTATAAATCTTAATATATATTATCTTTATAGAAAATATAATTTTATTTTAATTATCTTGTTATAGTAATTATAACAAATATGACTTTAAAATTTATTATTTGATATATATGGACAGAGGTGGGTCGGAACGAGGAAACTCGACCCTCGTTGAAACTTTGTATTTAAAAAAACAAAAAATGTAAAATTTAAATGAAATTAGAGTAAAATGTTGTTTTTTTGGACAAATATTGTAAAATGTTGTTAGTATTAAAAATGCCACTATTTTAGTTTTTATCATCCCTTATTTTAAATTGTGCTTTAGGCCTCAATAAGAGTTGATGTGATTTTACTTAAGTATCTTCTTTACCTTAAATTAGAGCACTATCTTCTCACTCTAAATTTAATTTATAAAAAAATATAAGTTTTTTTACGTAAATTACAAACGAAATTTTATAAAAATTTATTTAAATATAATATAGATATAGATATAGATAGGAGATATATATATATATAGATATCTAACTCCATATTGATAATATCCTTTTCATTTTTCATTTTTCACTCTTTCTATTTCTTTGATTACTCCTACTAAATTTTTTGGTACATAAAAATATACATTTTTAAAATTGTGACACTTATCTTATATTATAATTAAAATTTTAAACATCTTAATATTTTATTTATGAAACTTTCGGTTTTATTCGACAAATAGAAATGATCTAATTAATCAGATAATTTGATAGACACTGGATTTAATGCACCAAGAAGAAAAAGAAAAAGAATGAGCACTTAAAGTTAATAAATGTTAACATCAAAATACTGAGTTAATGATAATTGATGTAGTGCCTAATGGTGGTCCGGTTGACTAGGTGTATATCATATCTCACACCAAAATGGTCAACATTTATTTATATATTGATTAAACATAAATAAATATTACTTGACCAAAATGGAAATTATTCGTTTGTTAGATTAGGTCTATCGATCAATTGATTGTTCTACAATAATGACAATGCTCTTAATCATATTTGTAATAATTATGTATAGTTATAATGTTAATGATTATAAATAACTTTATTATCTAGAATTTTTATTTATTATTAAATGATCAATGCAATCATGCATGGTATATAAAAACCAATAGAGAGGAGTTGGGTGACTTCATGTTGGTGTTCACTTCCAAAGGTTTAAATGCAAAGATAAGAATGCAAGTCAAGACAAAGGAACCATAGCTGGATACACTTTGTATGATTGAGTTATATATACCCGAGGATATGATTATGATTTAATACATTAAATCACAAAATATCATAAAACAAATAAATCAAAGGTCATGCTAATTAGTGTTCTTAAAGTATTTGTCAAATAAATAAAATAAAAAATTAATGAAAATTCTCAATTTTTACAATTTTAAATTATAAATTATACAACTTTCAAAATTTATTTTCTACGTTTACATTCTTAATAAATACTAAAAAGTCATTTATTAGCATTTCTTATAAATAAATAAAAAACCATTCTTCAATTTGAGCATCTTTCCAAATGAATTAACAAATTTGTAGTTAATTACTCTCTACTATATATACACAATATACACAATACGTTCGTTTCTTACGAATAGTGAGTTAAATGACATCAAAAGAATTTTTAAAAGATTCAAATTCAAAATACTAATATAGACTCTAAATTATTCACATTTGTGTAAAAAATAGGTGTAGTATGGTTATTAAAAATTTAATGAGTTATGGTTAGTTGTTGCTATGTATTTGTATTATGCAACTATATATTAAGACAGGAACCGAACTAATTCATATACTATGAGATATTTTACCAGCCACCCCTTATTCGGATAGTTTCTACTTACTAGCTTGACGTCAAAAAATTATCTGGAAACTTTTTGCTAGTGTATGTACTATGTAGGTATAATTTAATTTTAATATGATATATTTATATAAAATTCTATTCAGAATTAATTTATTTAATAACACTTTATTAACATTAAATTTTATCACTTCAAATGTAAAATTAAAAAATTTTATTAATTAGATAAATTTTATAATTTTTTTATAAAATTTTAAACTAAATTATTTGATACTTTATTAAAAATTAGCTTAAAATATATATAAGTAAATTTTGAGTGTCTCGTTATATAGTTGCAAAATTTAAAATTATATGAAACTATTTCACTAGTGCAATTAAACTTTGTTAGATTTGTTTATATGTACTTGTTAGATTGGTTTCTTATCCGATCTAACATCAAGCGTTGTAATAAATAGTTAATTATAAAATCGGTTAAAATAACAAATGTAACAAGTCTAAATTTAAAATTGATTTATTATATCGGTTAAATTTGAACCAATATAACAAGTCGTATTCAAAATTGATTTATTATATCGATGATTCAACCGATTTAAATAATTAACTTTTTAATTTTTTTTCTTCATAACTTTCACACCTCACATATACATAATCAGAATTTCACATATCACCCTATTAACTAGAATTTCTCGTTCAACCATAAACACAAAACCTCATACGAAGCTTTACATTTAAAAATCAATGACAATGAGTCATAATTTTTTTACAAAATCAGAGTTATCAAGTTCAGAGCTACATAATCTTCACTACTTGTTCAAAAAAATACATTATCTTCTATTAACAGTCTAAAGATATTAAAATGATACAAGTTCTTCAAATATTTTCAATTAGTTAAAGAATCAAGGGCACAACGTTGTCGGACGTTCATCAATTCATCATCTTCGAATGATTTTGAGTCTCCAAATATCTGAATTATAAACATTGAAATAACAAGGTTATCTGAATCATGTGACCATTAAAATCATAAGTAGTTAATCAATACTAACTTTGAAAAAATCTATCAGATACCCGCATCCATGAATCAACAAGACCACTAGATACAATGTTCAACATATTTATCATAATGTAGTAGCCACACAGTCATAACCTTTAGGTTGTCTTTGGCACTAAAATTGAATATCATATGTAAATTATAGTGAGTAAATATTATATAGATAGAAACATATAAATTATAATTGAAATTCTATATGTATAATCTAAACAACTTACAGTGGGAATGCTCCATGTGGACTTATTCTTTCTTAATCTTCGCAACTTATTATATTCACCTAAAGCTCTACAAAAATAAAATATTAATTAAACTTGTATTATAAAACATATCAAAAAGTTTGTGTACGTATACGGGAGATACATTAAAAACATACAAATCGACGATGTGCATGATATTTTTATTTAGTTTCCATCCCAACGAACATAGGAAGACTATAGTATTCTTCCTAGGACAAATAACGAGCAATTGACAATGACGACTACATTGTGCAAAAAATTAAAAGTTTTAATGTAACACCCTGATTTTCAAAGCGAGGGTGTATTTTTTTTTTAAAAGAAATTAAAATAAAACAGAGTAAAACAAATAAGGAAATACCTTTGGATAAATAATTGAGTCATTATAATTTACAAGCAGCGGAAAAGTTTCTCAAAATACGAATCCAAAGTATTTACACTTCAAGAGGTGGTACATAGACCCCATCATAAATAACATGTCAAACAGACCATATTAGTATAGATACATTTTTCCAAATCAAAATACTGCAACCCAAAAAGAAGGACGTCTAGTCCCTATACATCAACCTAATCTGATCATCCTACCAAAAAAACTATACACCCTGAGTGATCTCCACGCGCCCCGTGAGATCCTCCTACATAGCTCCAGTCAAGCATTCCCATCTACATTCCCATCCATAGGGTATGAACCAGTAGGGTCGTTCTGACTCTCATCTGAGGGCAAAGCCCAGATTTCCACAATAGTTGTAAAGGGTCACCAACCGAAATTAACAGATAACACATAACATTTAAGTTTGAAATGCACAAAATAACCTTTCAACTAAGCATGCACCTTAAAAGGATTTCTCATATGCTAAAAGTTCATGTAATGCTTGCCAATTAAAAATGAAATCAAAATAAAGTTCTCAATCCATCAAGTAATACATCACTGACCAAAACATTGATAAATCAATTGAGCAATCTGCTATCTAACTCAAAATAAGAATTCCTACTGAGCCAATCGATTGCCAAATCGATTTGGTCAGTTTTTGCTGAGTTCCTGTGTTGCCAAATCGATTGCCA
>NC_021163.2:51983619-51985105 GCF_000331145.2 Cicer arietinum | reverse complement strand
AATCGATTTCTTAAATGGTTTTGAAAAACAGATCACAAAATCGATTGACAAATCGATTTTGCCAATATAGCAAAGTCCCTGCAACTCATCAAATCGATTGGGAAATCGATTTCCCTGCTTATCCTTCCAAAAATACATAAACTAATCCAATCCCATTCATACACCAACCCACATCTTAACACTTAGAAATTCCCACACGATTATCACGACAAATTGAGTTTCGAAATAGTTTTACAACCCACCACACTTACGCACAATAAACAATTCATATCACTTAGCAATTTCAACACAATTACCACGACAACTCAAATTCAGAACACTCAATCACAAACTTGAATCAAACACGACTCGCGTGCCAAGCACCCTAATGCAATGCGTATATTCCAAAATGCATAGACTCGGAATTCCAAACCAAAGCCCTCCTCAAAGGATTGTAAATCATAATTGTACTGCCTATCGCGGGCCAAAGTACCAATTACCGAGACGCCACCTATCACGGGTCAGCACGATTTACTAAAAAGCGTAAATCATAAACGTACCACCTATCACGGGTCAATACTGTTTACCGAGGTGCCACCTATCACGGGTCAACACGATTTGAGATTCCCCATTCTTAATACTTGTTTAACTTAAACGATTTTCTCAAACACGCATTAAGTAAACCGAGATATTAAAAGATTCCCCATTTTTAATACTCGTTTAACTCTAATGGTTTTCACGCCAACATTAAGTAAACGTAGACATTAAGAGATTCCCCATTCTTAATACTCGTTTAACTCTAATGGTTTTCAAATTCCACACAAAACAACTCAAACCTATTATCAGATCCAATCCACAACTCATACCAAAACACATCAATTCATTTCTCCACAAAATCCAACCATACACATATCAAATTTCATCAGTATTAATTAAGAACACGTCAAATACGACGAACACAAATCAACACAATCCACCACTCAAACACAACAAGTTTCATTTACTCAAAATCATACATAAATGAGTTTAAATTCATTTTCCACGAAACATTCATCAATATAACCAAAACCTAACTCTAAGATTTTACCCATAAAGCCTTAGATTCATTTTCCCCCAAATCAATACTTCAACCCTAACAAATTCCTTTCCACATGACCACAGATAAGTCCCTAAATGCAAACTAAAAGTTTGGAATGAGCCCTTACCTTAACGTTAGCTTTAACGTGCGTTTCCGGTACCGCGAGTAAATCCGGAAAAATCTCCGCTCGCGACGTCGCTTCCAAGTTAGTCCACTAGCACCGTAGTGTGGTGGTGAACAACTTTCCCTTCTATTCCTTTACGAAACGAAGCTTAGATCTAGATGAAACGGGAAGGTTTGTGTTTAACGGTTTTGAAATCCCTAACACCGTTTTTCTTCGTTTTCGAATCAAACAAGAAGAATGAAGTTGAGTAATCTTCTCTCTCACACTCACCAAACCTTGGGTTTCTAATCTTGAAGAAAAGGAAC
>NC_021163.2:51965212-51983388 GCF_000331145.2 Cicer arietinum | reverse complement strand
GGGAGGAAGAAGATGGAAATGCTTTTCCTTTCCTTTTCCTTCCTTCTATTTTCTTTTCTTCCTATTTCCTTTTCTCTCTTTTCTATTTCTTTTCCTTTTCTTTCCAAACAAATAGGTATATAAATATAAATATATATATATATATATATATATATATATATATATATTACTTTTAACAAATATCTCAAAATATCTAGATATTTGTTAAATTATCATTTCACCCGTAACGCATTAAATTCTCCGTAAAGGATTCACCGCACTTAATTTAATTTATTTATCGACGAGTAATTCTAAACGGCATCAAAATATCTTTTTGATCATATAAACTCCAAAATAATATTAACTTTGGCTAAAAAGCCTCCGAGCCAAAATCCAAAATACACAAAAATACATAATGTATACTTTAAAATTATGGGTCTTACAGTTAATTACCTTTATGTTATAATGGATAAATTATAATAAAATTTTACTTACTTGTTGAGATAAGGTAATATATAACACTCTTTTTGATCCTGCTGCAACTTATTTTGTATGTATTTTTGAGCATCAGTAGAATCATATTCACTTTAAATGAAACATGGATCAGTGAATCAATACACGTCACTCTTGTCCAAGTCAATACAAAGGCGATGCATATATCTAAGATATTGAAATAAATAAATTAAAATCATTTTTTGTTATAAATGAAATTAATTATTTGAGTAATTTTATAGATAACACTCTTTTTGATCCTGCTGCAACTTATTTTGTATGTATTTTTGAGCCTTAGTAGAATCATATTCACTTTAAATGAAACATGGATCAGTAAATCAATACACTTCACTCTTGTCCAAGTCAATACAAAGACAATGCATATATCTAAGATATTGAAATAAATAAAGTAAAATCATTTTTTGTTATAAATGAAATTAATTATTTGAGTAAGTTTATAAATTAAATGTACTTACGTCAACTATATTTGTATAATAGTGATGCACAACTCTCGATTATCCATACACAACTCCATTATATCACTTTGTCCAAGAACAAACACTTCACTTGTCTCATGTTCCAATTTTAGCTTTATAAACAATGATATACTCATTGACTTTAACAACAATTGTTGAATATAATCTAGTTGAGATTCAATTTTGTCGAGTGGAACGTCAACTTTCATAAATATGTAAGCCTCTTATATAATTAAAGATAAATTATTAATCATTTAAAATATTTCAAGTGTAAATATAAAAATACGTATACAATAAATACCTTATAAGAAACAAGCCGCAAAAGTCTTTTTGACCATTGAATTAAAGTATTTGAAGCATGACCAACTCTTATCAACTCATTAGTGGACATATGTACTTGAGCATTTGCATCTAAAACCTTGGTATATCATTATCTAACAAATGATTGTGTAAGGTGGGCTCCAACTTGTACACATCAACATATGCCACTACAAAATCATTATTATCAACATACGATTTACACTTTTCTAGCATATCATCGTCGTCATCCTCTGATATAGGTAGTTCAACAGAACAATTGTTATTCATGAACAAATTTGGGTTTTATTGTGATAGCTCCTGCAACACTTTATTTTTAATCACATTAGTAAACTCCTCTATTTGGTGGCTACTGAAAACTGGTGGGTGGAGGCATAATGAGAACATGATCAAAAGTATTGTTGAATCCCCACGCCTCGACCAACAACATGAACACGACCAGAGTGCTCAGGTTTCCCAATGGCCTCCATCAAGATATTTGTACGTCCATGTGGAACAAATCCTTGAGACGTTGTTCAATCAATGAATCCTACGAGATATAATTTATAGATACAATCAATATTAAATGAAATAACATTTACTGAGAATTATTTCTAATTAATAGGGACAAACGTAAATCAGAAATGGCTCAAATAATTAGGTTGGACTCACATAACAAAACCAAATAAAGACATATAAATCAAATTTTAAAATACAATATGTCAAATTACTATGTGTGTAGTTAACATTTTCTAGAGAAAGACTAAAATTATCAAATTTTAACATAAGGAATCCTTTCTACGTATATGTAAAAAGAATGACAAAAAATTCGATTCTAAGATGCTTTCAAACAAAAAAGAATCCTACTAAGATTGCAAAATATGTCATGCTCATTTTTGCTTCTAAGATGTCACAAAAAAAATGGGCAACCAATGTTATTTTGTTGTGTTGATCATAAAATTGAACAATCTATATAAAAAATAAAAATCTATACCTATAATAAAAGGATATGGAATTTTAATATTATGGGTTTTTTCAAAATTCTCACATAATAGTAACCAAAATCATAATTGAATAACTATTACAACAACTATAAGATGCGTAAAAGCATAATATTTTCCTCAATATTTTCTTAGAAGTTTCATCCTTTGAATTTTTAAGGATTGCTAGATTATTTAAACTTAGCTAAAGTAAAGTACCATGTCTCCAAATTCTTCACTCTCATTTGCAATCACAGCATTGACAAAGAAACCAAACATTAAAACATTAAACACTAAAGCACCTGAGGTTGTGGTCTAAGTGCTTATTTTGTTAAATATTAGTACACTAAATAAGACTGTTATAATAAAATGAAAAATAATAAATCAAAACATCATAGAGGAATAGTAATGTACACTAATTAATTATTACATAATAATAACAAGTGCTAATCCCTTAAAAAGTTTCACTGTCATAGAATCTGCAGACTTGTTCCAAGTCTTTGCAAGAAAGTTAGCACAAGGAATGCACTAATGTCACATCCTAGGCATTACTAAGCAAATGAGCATATAATATATAGGTAAGCATATAATCAGGATTAACTAAAAAATAGTGAACAATCAAAAATCATCATAACAACTCAAAAAATAAAAACACACAACAAACAATTTGACTCCAATTATTGAATAATAATGACTTAATACAAAATACGTTAGCCATGAGAATATGAAAATTTTAGAGGTACTGCAGCAACTAAACTTGATCAAATTAGTGTTGATTTTGGCATCTAGAAGGTTTAATTTTAACTTAATTTGTCACGTGTATGATTTTGCCCTTCTATAATAGCAAATAAATGTTACACAATTACTTACAATTTTGTCAGGCTCTCTTATGCTTTTTATGGCGTGATGGTGGAGATGGATGTGCAACTATTGAATTTCCAAATGATTCTTGTCTTTAATTTAATTTTTCATTCACCAATCTTTCAATAAGCAACTCATATCCCCACAAGACATTAGGTGAGGGTATTTATTATGAGACTGAATCATTTGTGCCTTCTTTCTTTTCTCCTATTATAAGTAATACACCAATTAAATGTAATACTAGAAATACATTATTAACATACACTAAATTGTAAATTTAGCTAACCACAAAGGAAGGATCCTCTCGTTAATCAATATTAATCTAATGTCCATATTTTAATACTAATTTGTTGGTTCTCATTACACAAACGCAACCAACTTATTTTTAGCATATAAAATTTGAGAACGTGTGCAAGGTTTTAATTTCATCACAAATGCAGAAGAAGCAAGTGAATGTTTGATGACACCAAAATACAATGATGAGATAAGAGTTGAAGAACAAGAAAGTGGATTGAATGGTTTCCCTTATTCAATTAAAGCGTCACTATGTTGTGAATATAAACCATGTTTATTATCTAATATAAGACAAGCACTTGATGCACTTCATCTTATGATAATAATGTTGGTATGTATGACCTCGTAATAAGCGGAATATATCAGAATGTATCAGTTCTTTATGAAATTAAATCAATTTCATACACACAGCGGAAATTAAATTGTGGCATACAAGATTAGCAAGTTTTATTAGATTGATATGAGATTAATCAAGATGCATACAAGTCAAATTATCAGATTAAACAATATTGCTTATCACAGAATATGTTTAACATGCATCTAATTTTAATCACATATACAGATATATCAAGATAGTAAATCAAATGAGTTAAGGGTTAGAGAAGACTGCACCAAGGATTTATATTGGTTCAGTTGTCCACTTGACAACCTACATCCAGTCCTGCAAATCCAAACGGATTTCAGATTTTCTTCTCCAATAGAAAGAATCAATTACAGATTGTCCAGTTTCCTCCCCGAAACCTATCTATCTTAATGATCTCTTTCCTATTGATCACCCTCTGATCCTTGTAGATACTCAGCAATCTAACACAAAATCAAAGTCCGACTCTTTCTTGTTGAACACTCTTCACCCAAGAAAGTAGTCACCAGTTTCTAGCTGGCTTTTCTTGCTTTCGTTTTTGTTTCAATACATCCAGTCCTGCAAATCCAAACGGATTTCAGATTTTCTTCTCCAATAGAAAGAATCAATTACAGATTGTCCAGTTTCCTCCCCGAAACCTATCTATCTTAATGATCTCTTTCCTATTGATCACCCTCTGATCCTTGTAGATACTCAGCAACCTATCACAGAATCAAAGTACAACTCTTTCTTGTTGAGCACTCTCACCCAAGAAAGTAGTCACCAGTTTCTAGCTGGATTTTCTCGCTTTGTTTTTGTTTCAAAGAATTATTACAAACAGAATACAGAAAGAACAAAAAGTAGTCTTCAATCTTGGTCAAAATGGCTTCTCACAATTCTGGATATCAAAGATTTGTTTATGAGAATCCTTGTCTTTCAAGATCACTTTTCCAGCTATCTTTTTGATTGTTGATAATCCTCTTTTTCTATTTGATCTGAAAAAGTAATCTCAATGTATTAACCAAGTGTTATTGTGTATCAAGAATATTCAATGTATATTTCAGATTGATATCATTGTTATTATCATTCATGTTATTGAAAGACAGATTGAAGACAGTTTATATAGTTTCTGAAAAACACATTAATCAATCGATTTACCAATCGATTTCGTAAAGTGATAAACCAGTCTAATCGATTTGCCAATCGATTATCGTGTGTCTTGTTTTTCTTGAATCTTGAAACTATATAACCCAATCGATTTACCAATCGATTCTTTAAACAACATTTCTCAGTGATTATGTTAAGACTGATATGAATCGATTTCGTAATCGATTGCAGATGTTATGTTCAAACTGAAACACATATCAATCGATTCCATAATCGATTTATCAAATCTTCATAATCGATTAACAAATACTTAAAATCGATTTGGTCACACGCTCAGAGTTCACTGGGTTTTCAAAAGGTTTTGTCAATCGATTTGCCAATCGATTGTGTTTAAGTCAGTGACTCAGCTATTTTGATGTTAATCGACGTGCCAATCGATTTGTATGTATTTGTCTGAAAACGTTCTTACCTGGGATTTGGTTCAATCGATTTCCCAATCGATTTCGACCAAATTTAACTTGATTGAAATATTACAACATAGATTGTCCAATCGATTTGTATGTCACAGGAAAAGTTATTTTGCAAGTGATTTTTAAGTAATCGATTTGCCAATCGATTACCCTTAAAACTGGGTTTCCACTGTGACTTATCCAATCGATGTCCCAATCGATTTATTTCAATCAGGTTTACTTTGTGAATTGTATAATCGATTTGTCAATCGATTACCCTCAAAACTGGGGTGCTACTGACTTGTGCATTTTCAAATTCTAATTCAGTCAGTCGATTGCCCAATCGATTATACCAACACAAACAGTTGTGTTTCCTTACACCTTTGTTATGAAATCGATTTCCCAATCGATTTGCTTTAGTCAAAAGTCAACTTTTGTTGATTTCTTGTGTTCCAAGCAACCTGTTCCAAGTGTGTAGGATTTGATTGTTGTTCCTGAAATCTTGCTCAATTCAAATATTAGATTTATCATGTATTGTATGAACATTGTTGAATTATTAATTATGTCAAAATTAGGAACCAAATATCAAAATCCAACAATCTCCCCCTTTTTGGCATAATTGACAATTCATACAATTGTAACTTGAGCATAACAACAAGCATAAGTGTATTATAAACTACATTATTAATTTTTATTAGGTATCAGTGCAAACTTATATCATAAAGTATCAAAGCAATACAGTATGCAAAAACATCAACAATGCAACTGTCAAGTTATAATATTTCTCCTCCTTTGTCAGTTAAGGCCAAAAGGTAGAAACAATTTCTCCCCCTATGTTAAAGAACATATGCATTGGGTTTGAAACATATAACATAGTGCATCAGAAACAATGAAGTTTATATGTATAAAGGCAAAATCAATCAATGCAATTAATGAGCAACTTAGATGATTAAGCCAAAAAGATATAACATTTATAAAAATTCATCATACATCACAGAATTATAACAGGTCAGAGCAAAACAGTATGAAACCTAAGGGTCCTAATCACCTAGTGTGGGCTGGTCCTCACTATCATCTAAGAGAGAGGTTGAGACCGCTGTATTAACCTCAGCAGGTGTCTCCTCACCGTGAGTCTCAGGGTTAACTAGGGGGTTTGGGTTAGGTTCATCTGCAGCTTGTCGACCAATCTCTGCGACGTCTTCAAATGACAGTTTGATGCCGAGGTGTGTTTGAATCTTATCCATATTTTGAACAACTGAGTTCAAGGAGGCTTGCAGGGTCCTTAGATGTGCTTCTAATCGGGACTGAAATTCCAACACTTTGGCATTGTGTGCCATCTGAGCTTCAATGAATTCCAAAATTCTGTTCACAAAATCAGGAGTAGCAGATTCAGTAACTGGTGGAGGCTGAGACTGAGGTTGAGGTTGGGGCTGGACAGGGTCAGCAGCTGCTTGAGGTCTTATCCATTTACCATGTAATCGCTTCAGTTGCATCTGATTCACTATCGATTCACCAAACACCAATGTCGTTTTAGCAGATTCCTCATTTCCAAATGAGACCTTGAAGTGTTTGAGAATTTTAGTTATCAATTGTGGATAAGGCAGCATCAGCTTGCTTTGAGATGCTTCCAACATGTGCCTTAGCACAATCCAACACCAGCTCATCCTTAACTCTTTGGATAAGCCCCACAACAGTATGATGTCCAACTTCTGGACTACTGCGTGATTTCCCGATCGTGGAACCAGCATACGCGTCAAAGCATACATCAACATCCTCTGTTGAACCTTCATCTGACCAATGGGCAGTGAAATCGATTCAACAAACCCATCGACCATCAGGTCTTTAACTGCGGTATGCCTATCAAGTGTTTCTTCCCAACCTTCATCGGCAGTGTCGGCTTCTGTGCTGCCATCAATAGATTTGCCGTAGAAAGGCAATCCAGATAAAGTTGAGAAATCATCAAAAGTCATTACAATCCTTTTTCCCTTAACTGAAGCAGTAAAACCTTCTTCAGTCATCTTGAATGTAGAATAAAACTCCCTGATCAGCCTTGGATAGCTGTCAAGTGTAGAAGACAGAAAACTTTCCAATCCATGAAACCTGAGGTGGTTCTGAAAAGTAAATTCCACAACATCAAAATATTCAAAATCCATGGTTCTAGCTTCATGAATTTTCCTTTTTGCGAAGTCTGTAGACAAAGATGGTTGTACCTCCTTTTCCTTAGGTGCAGAGACCTTCTTAGGAGGTGGAGAAGAAGTAGGCTTCTTCTTCCTTTTCTGAGTAATTACTTTCATGGCATCAGCCATGAGCTTTTCAGTAGGGGGCTCTTTGCGTTTCTTCGGCTTTTCCTGGATTGGGGCAGGAGCTTTTCCTTTATCTTTTGCAAGTATTTTGTGAGTTGGGATGGGTACTCTTTTTGTTAAAGTTGGAGGTGGTGATGGTGTTTCACTGGTGGAAGAGGATGATGGAGATGGAGTGCGTGCTTGAGTCTGTTTTACTCGGGCCATATCAACAATTTTGTGTAGATTCGAAGTAGGTAGAGTGTAGAAAGCAGATTCAAACAAATGCAGAGACAGAAGAATGAAGAACACAAGAGAAAAGCTGAGAAAATCTGGAAAACAAAGTGCAGAAATCGATTTAGAACTGTTCCTTTTATACTCTTGACCTAGTAAATCGATTTCCCAATCGATTAGGTTACCGTTGCTGGGAATCCTCAATCGATTCAGTAATGATGAAGTGCCAACGGCTAGGTACTTTGAGTAACGGTCATATTTCAAATCGATGTTCAAATCGAATTCCTGTTTTACTTAATCGATTCCCAAATCGATTGTCTTAAGGTTGAACACTTAGCTAATCGATTTCCAAATCGATGCTCGTGAAGGTTAAAAAAAATTTTCTGAAATTTTGAATCCTGGGCTAACGTAATCGATTCTCAAATCGATTTTATAAACCTTTTACCATGCTGGTAATCGATTTCCAAATCGATGTAACTGGAAAACATTACTGAAAAGTACCAGAATCATCAAAAACTTACACTTCACTAGGATCAATGATCCCTAGTTTCATCCTTATGTTCAAAAAACTTTCTTTTGGCAATGCTTTTGTGAAGATATCAGCTAATTGTTCTGTAGTGTTCACATACTCAAGTTTGATAACTCCATTCTGAAAGTGGTCTCTTATGAAGTGATGCCTTACCTCAATGTGTTTTGTCCTTGAATGCATTACTGGGTTCTTGGTTATGCTGATAGCACTTGTGTTATCACACATGATCGGCACTGTTCCCAAATCGACACCGAAGTCCATTAAATGCTGTTTCATCCACAAGATTTGAGCACAACAGCTCCCAGCTGCTATGTATTCAGCTTCTGCAGTAGACAATGCAATACTTGTTTGCTTCTTACTGAACCAAGACACTAGAGAATTACCAAGCAAATGACATGTTCCTGAAGTACTCTTTCTGTCAAGTTTACAACCAGCAAAGTCTGAGTCTGAATAACCAACCAAAGTACATGTTGAACCTTTTGGATACCACAAACCAAGACTTTTAGTACCTACCAAGTATCTGAAAATTCTCTTTACTGCACTGAGGTGAGATTCCTTCGGATTCGATTGATACCTTGCACACATACAAACACTGAACATAATATCTGGTCGGCTTGCTGTAAGGTAGAGCAGAGATCCAATCATACCACGAAATCTAGTGACATCTACAGGCTTACCCTTCTCATCTCGGTCTAAGAAATTTCCTTGACTCATGGGTGTATCAATGGACTTAAGTTTATCAAAGTTAAATTTCTTTATCAAATCAGAACAATATTTGGATTGACTAATGAAAATGCCTTGCTTGCTTTGGTTAATTTGAAATCCCAAGAAATATGACAGTTCACCCATCATTGACATTTCAAATTTACCTTTCATTAAATTTTCAAATTCTTTGCAAAGTTTATCATTTGTTGATCCAAATATTATGTCATCAACATAAATTTGGACCAGCAAGATGTCATTTTCAGTAGTTTTTGTAAAGAGTGTCTTATCAACATTTCCTCTAGAAAAATTTTGTTGAATGAGGAAAGTGCTGAGTTTCTCATACCAAGCTCTTGGAGCTTGTTTCAACCCATAGAGGGCCTTTGAGAGTTTATACACATGGTTAGGAAAATCTGGATTTTCAAAACCTGGTGTTTGACTCACAAAAACTTCCTCTTGGAGGTCTCCATTGAGAAAGGCACTCTTCACATCCATTTGATATAGATTGAAGTCCATGATACATGCATAAGCCAATAAAATTCTTATGGCTTCTAGTCTAGCTACTGGGGCATAGGTCTCATCAAAGTCTATTCCCTCCTCTTGACTATAACCCTTTGCAACTAATCTGGCTTTATTCCTAGTTATCACACCATTCTCATCTAACTTATTTCTGAACACCCACCTAGTTCCTATAACATGCTTACCCTCTGGCCTAGGTACCAAGTTCCACACCTTGTTTCTCTCAAACTGGTTTAACTCCTCTTGCATAGCAAGTATCCACTCACTATCTAAAAGGGCTTCCTTAATGTTCTTAGGTTCAATCTGAGATACAAAGGCTGTAAAGTTACAAAACTGACTAAGGCTTCTCCTAGTTGCAACACCTTTAGAGATATCGCCTATAATGTTGTCTAAAGGGTGGTTTCGGTTGAACTTCCATTCCTTAGGCAACTCACAGGTTTCTATAGGTTCTACAGGGTCTGCACTAGTTGGAGGGTCAGCTATAGGTTGTTCTAGTGGTTCAGATTCTACAACATCGTCCAAAATTTCAATAACCTTAGAAGGAGTTTTGTTCAAGTTTTCTGTAAAAGATTCATCAAACTTTACATGAACTGACTCTTCTATGGTTTTTGTTCTTTTGTTGTAGATTCTATAGGCCTTACTAGTTTGGGAATATCCTAGAAAGATACCTTCATCTGCCTTAGGGTCAAACTTTCCTAGGTGTTCTTTGCCATTGTTTAAAACAAAGCATTTACAACCAAAGATTCTAAAGTAGGACAGGTTTGGTTTTCTACCCTTGTAAAGCTCATAGGGTGTTTTCCTAAGCAGGGGCCTAATGAGAACTCTATTCACAACATGGGTGGCTGTACTAATTGCATCTGCCCAAAAGTACTTAGGTAGGTTGGAGTCCTTAAGCATGGTCCTAGCTAACTCTTCTAGGGATCTATTTTTCCTCTCCACTACCCCATTCTGCTGTGGTGTCCTAGGGGCTGAATAGATGTGGTTGATTCCATTTGATTCACAATAATTTTGAAAAAGATCATTTTGGAATTCACCTCCATGATCACTTTTTATTGAAACAATTTTCAAATCATTCTCATTTTGTACTAAAGCAGCAAACTTTTTGAAAACAGAGAATGTATCACTTTTATGAGCTAAAAAGTAAGTCCATGTGAATCTAGAATAATCATCAACCAGCACATATCCATACAGGTTTCCACCTAAACTCTTAACTTGGGCAGGTCCGAAAAGGTCCATGTGAACTAGTTGTAAAACTCTATTTGTTCTAACCAAGTCTATAGAGGGAAATGGAGTCTTAACCAGTTTACTTTTCTCACATGCATCACACAGTCTATCTTTAGAGAACTTCCTATTTGGTAGACCTAAGACTAACTGTTTGCTGACAAGTTTATTCAAATGATTTATGTGTATATGAGCAATTCTTTTATGCCAAAGCCATGTTTCATCTGAGTTGGATAACAAGCAGCATACAGCACTAGGTACAGAATTGAAATCCAACATGTAAATGTTGTTGATTCTGTCCCCAATTAGCTTTATGTGTTTGTCATCTTTATGCTCAATAATGCAAGATTGTGATGAAAAACTTACTTGAAAACCTTTGTCACATAGCTGGCTTATACTCAGTAAGTTGTGCTTTAATCCTTCAACATATAGCACATTTTTGATTACTGCAGTTGATTCATCGCCTACATCACCAATTCCAATGATTTTTCCTCTGTTGTTATCACCATATTTGACAAAGCCTCCTTCCTTTAATGTCAGGTTCAGGAATTTGGATTTGTCACCAGTCATGTGCTTTGAGCATCCGCTATCTAGATACCATGAGTGTTTCGTGGATGTCAAGCACACCTGCAATACAAAATCAGAATTTTGTTTTAGGTCCCCAATTTAAATTGGGTCCTGGTTGGTTAGTGTCAAACACAGATTTCTTTTCTATCCAAACTAGCTTCCATCCTTGATTGGCTAATTTTTTAAATTTGCAATTAGACACAAAATGTCCCTTTCTGCAACAGAAATGACATCTGCCATCAAAGGATGAATGTTTATTTGGTTTAGTAAAGATGTCATACATACTCTTAGCAATAGAAGATTTTTGACCATGTTTGACATTTCTGGTTTGCATATAACCAATACCAGATCTGTTTTTATTTTTTCTTTTGACATGCATATTTGGTGTATATCCTAAACCAGATTTTTCATGAACATGTCTTTGATTGCTAAGTATGACATTTAGCTTATCTTTACTATTTGCAAAATTTAATAAATCAGATTTTAATGATGCAACAGTATTTTCAAGTTCAATGCACTTTGCAGATTTTTCTTGTGAATCCTTTTTCAGTTGTTCACATAAATTTTCAATTTCTTTATGCTCAACATTCATTTGTTCAAGCATTTTCTTTGTGCTTAACAACTGTTTTATGGATTTCACATAGTCATCATGCAGTTCATTGAAAGCTTCTTGTAGCTCATCATATGTTGGATTAGATTGTGAACTAACCTCATTTTCTGATTCTGAATTTGTATCTGCCATGAGACACAAGTTGACTTCTTCTTCATCAGAAGATGCAGAGGATTCATCGTTATCATTCCATGCAATATAAGCTTTTCTGGTTTTGGTGACTGGTTCCTTGCCTTTTGATTTTGTAGCTCTATTCTTGTTTTGCAATTTGTAGCATTCTGACTTTATGTGACCAGTTTTACCACATTCATAGCATGTAATGGTCTTGTTGTCAGTAGTCTTGGAGCTAGATGGTTTTCTGAATTTGTTGTCTTTCTTCTTCAGAAACTTCTTGAATTTCTTGACAAGCAACCCGATTTCCGGCTCTTCAGATTCACTACTGGATTGATCTGAGCAGCTATCTGATTCAGTTTTCGATTGCTGGGCTTGAACCTTCAGGGATAGTCCTTTCTTTTTGCGGCTTTCCATCTCTGATTCGTCCAGTCGATGTAATTCCATTTCGTGTTCTCTTAGTTTACCAAACAAAGTTGCAGTCGTCATCTTTGCTAGATCTTTAGATTCTGCTATGGCTGTTATCTTTGGCTGCCATTCTCTGGTTAGACATCTCATTATTTTTCCAATCTGTTGTTCGTTATCCACTTGCTTTCCCAATGCATGAAGATTATTCACAATGTGTGTGAATCTGGTTTGCAGATCACTGATGGATTCGTCCCTTTTCATGCTGAATAATTCATATTCGTGCATCAGTGTGTTTACGCGAGCTCTCTTCACGTCTGTGGTTCCTTCATGTGTTTCTTGAAGAATGTCCCACATTTCTTTTGCTGACTTGCAGTTTGACACTCTAAAAAATTCTTCTGCACAAAGAGCAGATGTTATAATGTTCTTAGCCTTTGCATTATAACCTACCTTTTTCTTGTCATCATCTGACCAGTCGGCTCTAGGCTTGAGAATCATTGAGTCATTCGTTCCTGCAATCTTGGGAATATATGGACCGTTTTCAACAGCGTCAAGGATGTCTATGCCACTGGCTTCCAAGAAGATTAGCATCCTGTGCTTCCAGTACATATAAGCTGTTCCGTTGAAAGCTGGAGGTCTTGCTAACGATGCGCCTTCTCCCAGAAAATCGTTTGAGGCCATAGTGCTTTTATGAGTATTACCTCTCGAAAAGTTAGGCTCTGAGGCCAATTGTTGGTATATATGACCTCGTAATAAGCGGAATATATCAGAATGTATCAGTTCTTTATGAAATTAAATCAATTTCATACACACAGCGGAAATTAAATTGTGGCATACAAGATTAGCAAGTTTTATTAGATTGATATGAGATTAATCAAGATGCATACAAGTCAAATTATCAGATTAAACAATATTACTTATTACAGAATATGTTTAACATGCATCTAATTTTAATCACATATACAGATATATCAAGATAGTAAATCAAAGGAGATAAGGGTTAGAGAAGATTGCACCAAGGATTTATACTGGTTCAGTTGTCCACTTGACAACCTACATCCAGTCCTGCAAATCCAAACGGATTTCAGATTTTCTTCTCCAATAGAAAGAATCAATTACAGATTGTCCAGTTTCCTCCCCGAAACCTATCTATCTTAATGATCTCTTTCCTATTGATCACCCTCTGATCCTTGTAGATACTCAGCAACCTATCACAGAATCAAAGTACAACTCTTTCTTGTTGAGCACTCTCACCCAAGAAAGTAGTCACCAGTTTCTAGCTGGATTTTCTCGCTTTGTTTTTGTTTCAAAGAATTATTACAAACAGAATACAGAAAGAACAAAAAGTAGTCTTCAATCTTGGTCAAAATGGCTTCTCATAATTCTGGATATCAAAGATTTGTTTTTGAGAATCCTTGTCTTTCAAGATTGTTTAGCAGCTATCTTTTTGATTGTTGATAATCCTCTTTTTCAATTTGATCTGAAAAAGTAATCTCATAACCAAGTGTTATTGTGTATCAAGAATATTCAATGTATATTTCAGATTGATATCATTGTTATTATCATTCATGTTATTGAAAGACAGATTGAAGACAGTTTATATAGTTTCTGAAAAACACATTAATCAATCGATTTACCAATCGATTTCGTAAAGTGATAAACCAGTCTAATCGATTTGCCAATCGATTATCGTGTGTCTTGTTTTTCTTGAATCTTGAAACTATATAACCCAATCGATTTACCAATCGATTCTTTAAACAACATTTCTCAGTGATTATGTTAAGACTGATATGAATCGATTTCGTAATCGATTGCAGATGTTATGTTCAAACTGAAACACATATCAATCGATTCCATAATCGATTTATCAAATCTTCATAATCGATTAACAAATACTTAAAATCGATTTGGTCACACGCTCAGAGTTCACTGGGTTTTCAAAAGGTTTTGTCAATCGATTTGCCAATCGATTGTGTTTAAGTCAGTGACTCAGCTATTTTGATACTAATCGACGTGCCAATCGATTTGTATGTATTTGTCTGAAAACGTTCTTACCTGGGATTTGGTTCAATCGATTTCCCAATCGATTTCGACCAAATTTAACTTGATTGAAATATTACAACATAGATTGTCCAATCGATTTGTATGTCACAGGAAAAGTTATTTTGCAAGTGATTTTTAAGTAATCGATTTGCCAATCGATTACCCTTAAAACTGGGTTTCCACTGTGACTTATCCAATCGATGTCCCAATCGATTTATTTCAATCAGGTTTACTTTGTGAATTGTATAATCGATTTGTCAATCGATTACCCTCAAAACTGGGGTGCTACTGACTTGTGCATTTTCAAATTCTAATTCAGTCAGTCGATTGTCCAATCGATTATACCAACACAAACAGTTGTGTTTCCTTACACCTTTGTTATGAAATCGATTTCCCAATCGATTTTCTTTAGTCAAAAGTCAACTTTTGTTGATTTCTTGTGTTCCAAGCAACATGTTCCAAGTGTGTAGGATTTGATTGTTGTTCCTGAAATCTTGCTCAATTCAAATATTAGATTTATCATGTATTGTATGAACATTGTTGAATTATTAATTATGTCAAAATTAAGAACCAAAGATCAAAATCCAACAAATAAGAGCATAGATTGCAACTTTGGGTGGAAGAATAAAGAATGTGTTTGTGATAATTAGATGCAAAGCACAAAACTTTGAATACGATGAGTATTGTTGGTTTCTTGCCGGATCGGTTCACCAAGCTCTTAAATCTGTACTTTTTAGATTTTCGGTTTCACAATATATCTTAGAAAACAGAAAGAGAATGAGAATTTCTATATTTAGTTCCTCATCTTTAAGAGATTTCTTATAAAAACTTGTTTTTTGTTTCTTTCTTTATTCAAATGATATGGAAATTGAAGTAGAGATAATGGAATGATTACCTTTTAGTTTTCTAATATGGATTTGTATATTGTGAAGATGAAACATGTGAATTTGAGAACTTTCATAGATAGCTAGGTTGATAAATGCTATCAACATCTTTCAATCTTTTGACTAAACACTCAATGAACTCATTATATGATGTGTGATGAACTTCATCTTTACTAGACAATCCAGTACATAGCATTCATGTCATCATAACTAGTATAGGGATAACCTCATCAATAATACCATTATCCACTAATTATTACTAGAATTAAACATAGAGTTAAAAAGTGTTAGTTAGAGTTGGTTATTGAAAGTGTATAGATACAATAAAGTGATAAGCCATGCGTTAGAGCTTACACTAGAATTTTGAAATAGTGTCATCTTTTATTTGTTCATATATGTTAAGTGCTAACTAACTAGTCTTGATCTAACAAGCAGAAGGTGAAGTGCTTCAACTGCAATAATTATGGTCACTTTGCAATGAATGCTACAACCACAAAGGCTGATGATGATACTGATTTACTCACCAGAAAAAGAAATGTACCTGAGATCAATAAACTTAAAAACAAATGTAGGGATGTTGATGCATCAGAAGCGGTACATTGAGGAAATCTTAAAGAGATTTAAAATGTTTTTGTTAGCTAGGTAAGCATGTTTGTTGAAAAACCAAGACAATATGAGGATATTGAGGTACTTGAAGGGACATCAGACTTTGGAATTTTGAAAATCAATATGCATTAACAGAAAAATCCACACAACACTCAAACTATGCTGATTCTTAATGTTGATTTGGAGCCATTCTCAACAAATAAGATACAAGGGACACACTATTAAGCAAATATTAATTGCAACTTCATTTAACAAAATATCAAATAACTCCCGAGGTGTCATGAAAAAAAAAACTCAAATAAACAACAGCACAACATAGTTCCAATAAATGCATTCACAACAGAAACAAAATAATCGGATAATATTTCAAAATGTTGCATCTGCATGAACAAATAAATCAACCAGGAATACAATGCATAAGATTCAAAATCAAATTAACTACTACTTCTCAAATTTCTTCATCACTTTCATCGTTTTTTTATGCAACAACACTTCTCAAATTTCTTCATCACTTCCGTAATTAATAAGAGTTTAATTAACTATTACTGCATAAAACAATTTAATACTCTCTTTTAATCACATCTCACAACACAATCTAATCTTCTTGTTAAAGGTTATATTGAAATTATTTAAATATTACTAAAATAAATTTCAATTAAAGATTAATAATAAGAACAATTAACAATGAAACAGTTTTAGATTGCTAAGTAAGAAACAAGAATTAATAGAAAATTACTAGAGAAAGCAACAAACACTTGCTCACAAAGGGAAACGCTTCTCGACAAAAACACTCATTGATAGACGGAAGAGGAGGACAAAGAAAACTCGTCGTCGGTTCGGAAGTAGAAAAATGTTAAGCCGAACCAACTCGTCACCAGCGATAAAGGCTGTAGAGTTCGCGCATGAGGAAGGGAGTGAAAACAAAATTTAGGGAAATACAAATTTATCTGTTGATTGTGAAGGAGGGAACAAAATTTAGGAAGACTGAAAGTTGAAGTTCGTCGCTGAAAGCTGAAGTTCCTCTGATTCTCGCTGAAAGCCGAAGTTCGTTCGATTCCCACTGAAAGCTAAAGTTTGCTGATCCGCGTTTGCACTGAAAGATGAAAGGTGAATGTTAAAGGTTGAAGGATGAAAGCGTTGAAGCGTGAAGACTGGGTTCATGATTTTTTTTGGTTTTACATCAATACTTGCAAACCCATTGTGATTGATGAGTGTTTGGTTCGTGACTGGATGAAGTTATTGAAGCTCATACGATTCGCGCTGAAGGATGAAGGATGAAGAATGGGTTCGAGTTTGCGGTCACACGTGTTTTCTAATTTTTTTTTGGGTTAATTTAGGGAATTTATGTTGTTGTTGTAAAATGCTTGTTAAAACGGTCTAATATAACAATCTAATAAAATTTATGTTAATAACAAATTTTCTATCGTCTTTTTTTTGTGCATCCTTTTTTTAATATGTATGTTAGAATAATTCAATTAGAATATATCTAATAAAGTTTACCATATTAACAAATTTGTCACCGCTTTGCTTATTATATCAGATGTATAACACCTTATCTAATATCGACGATGTAACAAGGTTAAAATGCATTAGTGTTTGTATCTCTAAGCAGATTTTTTAATTCTTTTAGTGGCCTTTGTAAAATGTTAGAATCATATTTCGAGTTAAACTTACCAAATCAATATGATTCTTGTAGAAAGATAATTCAATTACCTAAAACTCGTATGTTAAAGTCAAAATCTAATCCATTTGTCTTCTATGTATAAACTAATGATGAACCTATGGTCTTTATCTTGTACTTTTTGCTTGATCTATGTTAAGTATATTTATTATATCTTGAGATATACAATATATTTTGAGGTGAAACCAAAACATCCATGGCCACATTTCTTACGAAGACACCAAAACTTAATTTGGTTGTTTTATTTGTGGGAACATTCATTTATCGGAGAAAATTCAAGTTTCTTTGCAAGGCCTCTATATGTGATTGATCTGCTCGTTGTGTGAGCAAGTGTATTTTGCAACAAGATGTTCTATTTGTTTTTGATGTGTGATGGTCGTACTCTTGCAAGCCAGTGTAAAACTTCCCATCATTGTGTAAGCGATCCTATTGTTGTGAGATGGAGTATAATTCTGGATAGTATTTAAGGATTTTTAATCGGAGTTTAAGCCATTCTCACAAAACCCTACA
>NC_021163.2:51940728-51965004 GCF_000331145.2 Cicer arietinum | reverse complement strand
CTACACGATTTCAATAACCCTAGCCACCAAAATTGTCTTTTCTCCCAAATCATCAAGAGTACTCATACTTATTTGTGCGAAGAAACCAATGTTCAAGAGAAATCATACAACCAACTTTTGATGCCTTAGGGACTTATCAGCTCCTCATAGATCAACAATTATTTCAATGCAAACGAAAGTGCAGGGGAGCTGTCGGGACAACATGCGCATGAGAGACCTCAAGTTTCGCCTCAGACTCAACCTCAAAGCACTTTATCCCTTAGATGTGGTGGATGAGCGAACAACAAGTTACCACTTCAATATGATAATAATTTGTAACATGTTGGATCATGCGACTCATCATGACTATTATCACTTCTACATGGAGCACCGTCATGGCCTAATGGCTACGCTTACATGTTTGAGAAAAAGTAAACGAGAGCACTAAGTTTGGTGCAAGATTTTTACCAAATCTACTATAAAATTCCTCCTCTGGCACATATTTTCCCACATATCCAACCTCTAATGCATCCTTCTTTTGAGGGGTAGTTTTAATACAATGGTTCTTTTTATTCGGGTGGCATAAACCTCGACGACCCTAACATGAAGTTCTATTTTGACCATTTCATTAAACCCTATATGGATTCAAGAAACCCTGACAACCCAAATACTCATTTTCTCCAAAATCACTCGAAATATTCACAACTTTAATCATTATGATTCATTATTGTTTATCATTCTTCGAGAATTTTGGATTTGAATAGAAGATTCCATCATTAAAATGTTTCCACTAGTTGGTGAACATTGTTTTATGTCTATCTTTGAATCTCACTCTTTAATTCATCATAACCCTTATGTAACCATTTTAAACAATCAATTGTAGATTTTTATTGATGGATTTATGAAGTAGTGAACAAGGAGTTGAATCGTGCCTTAGGAGTGAACTTTTTGTCAAAATAATAAGGTAATGAATTTTTTATTTGTTCGATTCATCTATATATAATTATTTGTGATGAACAATAATGTTGCATTTTTCAATCTTTTAGGTTTCTCTTAGGTATATCCCTAAAGAGGGATTTAATTGAATTAATTAAATTATGTGATTATGGCAGCAAATAAAATTTGTTAGATACAATTCAAGACTTGTTGTGATGTTTATATAATATTCTAAATACTGTTGTTGGTAGGTTCAACCGTTGTTTGCTTTATTATGCATGATATGTTGATTCTATGAACTTAAACGTTGATCGTGCAATGTGTTGTGTTGCTTTTGTGAATTTAAGTGTTGATTATGTTCTATTTGAATCCTAGAATTATGTATCATGAAATCATATTATGATTTGTGATTAATTCTTGAATTATGTTAATATTATGTGAATGCAAATTGTGCTAAATACGACTCATATCGATGATGGTTCTAATTAAGGGGGTAATATAAGATGGCGATGCGGGAAGGTAATTGTGAAGGTCAATATTCCCAGTATTTTAAGTGCATGACATTTAGAAAATGTGTGAGGGATTAACAACTTCGTGTTTGAGGAAGTTCAATAATAAAAGCCTGATAGTAGAGGTCAATATGGCTAAACCTTCGGGGTGAAGTTAGGTCTTGAGGGTTCTCTAAAGGAAATTCCAATGTAGCTTAGAGGTTGCACTTCAATTATGGGAGATCGGCTACCTAGAAACCCTAGTTTAATTCTAGCTAATCTCCACACCAAATGCTTCAAAATTAGTTAGGGTACAACATATCATATGAAGTGTTATATGGAGTATGCATATCATTACATTCCATGACCACTAACTTGTCAATTGTTTGTGATTACGTATGAGATAATGTGGTTTCTACTTCTTATTATTTTATGATGAGTATAATTGATTATTAATAGTTACTAATATTTAATGTTTCTCTTCTTGATGATACTTGTTATGTGCCAAATTTAGTAGAACATCAATATTATGCTTCTATATATACATGTGACTATGTGTTCCTTTTGTGTGTGTTTATTTGATAAATTTTATATTGTTATCATGATATACAAACCCTGAAATTTTTAATTTCTCATTATAATTGGATTGAAAACTTTATCCGACTAATACTCCATTAATATTAATCTTGGTTTTATTGATTCTGTGATGTGATTAAGTTCATCTATCTTTGTTTTCTAATTCTCTGTGTTGTTGTTGTTGCTTGTGTAAACAGAATGTTTATAAGAAGCCGAACTATGTCCAAATCTCTGTAGAGTCGTATTCACATTTGACGGTTTTTGAGGATCAAGTGAAGACATATGAAGAAAATATTTAGACACTTGAGGATGAGATCAATGAATTAATTGAAAAATTGGGGTGTGGGCCGAGAAAAATGAGAGATGAAAATTTTTAGGATTTGAATTTAGATATGAAAATTTACGATTTGAAAATGAAGAAATTGATGTTGAAGATGAAGATTGTTGATTTTTTATTAAAAAATTTAGGATTAAAGATGAAGATTGTTGAATTTTTATTATTTAATTGGTTAATTAATTAATTAATTAGTTTTAAATTTTTAATTAAATGAGTTAATAAAATAAATATTAATCTTGTTATCATTTTTTTACTAAAAAAACTTCATAAATAACTTTTTAAAAACTGGTAGAATTTATAAAGATATAATTCAACCAAAAAAAAACTACAAAAACTAAAATCAAAATGAAGAAGTATATGTATAAGAACTAAAAACATATTTAAAACATTTGTATTTTATAATTAAAAATATCAAACTTAAAATTAAACTATCCGACATTGTTCAAATATCTTCTGAAATCCGACTGTGTAGACATAGGGAAGACCTATTGCCCTCAATCCAGATCCATGGAACCTACTTTTGCTTGAGCATGTATCTTTATTTATTTTGTTATAAATAAATGATATAATTATTTGGAGAAACTCATATTAATATAAGGCTGTAAATTTATAGGATTGAGTGACTTTAAGTGTACTCATCATGGACATTGATGATGACAAATCATGCTTTGTTTGAGGCAATTTCCGATTGAAAAGAAAGGCATATAAATAAGGACAAACAAGTGGGACAACCAAACAACACTGTGCAACCATATCCCAACAATAGAGTGAACTATTTTTTGCAGAAAGTTAAAAACCAAACCTTAACTTACCAGGCAAATTTCCATTCACTTTTTTTGGGGCCATACAATAAGAAACAAAAATGTTCTATGTATATTTACTTTTTTTTTTTACACTTGCAATATTTACTTAATAGTATGTAGATATATGATTAATTCAGTTGAATTAATAATTAATTTTGATAATATTAAAAATTATAACTAACCATATTGTCAAATTATAACCATATTTTTTTAATTAAAAATTATAATTAATTATATTGTCAAATTATAATTATATATTTTTACTATAATTAAAATTAATTATTTATTTAACTAAATTAATTATATTTTTAAATATAATTATATAAATGTGGCACGAGTATAAAAAATTATGGATATAGTTGCCGATTAAAAATACACACTCGTGTGCTGGATGAGTGGGTGCTTCTTTTTTTCCATAATAATCAAAAGGTGAATAGTCATATTATAGTTGTACATACTTTTCTATAATGGTGGGGATGTGTGGGGTTATTCTCAATGCAAAGTGATCGAAAAGAAAGAAATTGGGCTATAGTTGGAATCATAAACCGACAAAATCAATGGAAAGGATAAAATTATGGAGGGATTATAGAAGTGAAAAGTTATCGACATAATAATTAGTGGAAAGAAAATACAATTGATAATAAAATTAAATTTAATCAGATAATTGATTTTAAATTATTAATTAGTTTTAGTTAAGAATGAATTACTTCAAAGAACTTGAATTCGAATTCTGAATGGAACAATTTATAGTTAGATTTGACTTATCTTTCAACTTAACATTAAATTACGAGAGACTTCTTCTTCTAAATAGATGAAATTAATAAAAAAAAATTAACTATATTTTTTATATTTAAATTTTATTTTTAATTTTATAAAAGTTTAAATCAAGCTGTCCCGTAACTACAACTTAATTGTTCCGTAACTACAACTTAATTGATAGGAGTAGAGGCATTGATATTTAAGAGATTAGATTCAAACTCAGAAGCTTTTACTTCTCCACACTTAAGATATGTGAGTTTAACCACAGTATCAAAAAGAAAGTTTTACTTCAAATTTATGCCATAATATATTTTCTTCACACTTAAGATGAATGTATCTAGCCACTAGACTACCAAAACAAAAGTTTCAAATTTATGTTCTTATATATTTTTTCACACTTAAGATATGTGAGTCTAACCACTAGACTGCTTAAAAAAAATCACTTCTTATTTATGTAATCATATATATTTTTTGTTACCAATTTTAATTATTTTTTTCTAATAGAAGTTAATGTGACTTGTGGCGTACAATTTATTTTATTTTATTTATTTTAAGTAAAATTGAATTAAAAAGAATACCGAGAGTCACCTTTTTATAAGATCAATTCAGTTAGTAATTGCAAAGTCTTTGATATATAAGAATTTGAATTTGAATTTGAATTAAAAAACTTTCACTTCTTCAACTTAAGATGTGTGAATTAGCCAACATACTACTTGACAAAACCAAATGAATTTTCTTTTTCTTATGTCTATCCTCTTGATGGGACATTGCTTTAGATATTAATATTTCGTGACATTACTAATTTAATCTCTAATTTGGAATTAATGTGTAATGATAAAGATTAAATATTAATTAAAATTAAATGATTAAGTTCATGATGTTTTATGGTCTCAGCACTGCCACAGTATAAAAAAAGTCACCCATTGTCTTGTGAACTTTTGTTAGATAAGTGTCACTATAAGCAACTACTAAAATTGGTAATAAAAAATACTTAAGATTGAAAGTTTGAAATTTTTTGTAAAATTAAAAAAAAAAGTTATTTAAAAATAAAAAACATATTTAACCTTATATAATATACTCCTGGGAATGAATAATCTCACTCTTCAATCATTTCTTGTAGAGGTAAAAATAGATTGAGTCTAAAAAGACTTTGATTAAATAGGCTAGAGATGCTCTAAATATGTGACTTGCTAAAAAGAGATAATTTAGACTTGGTCTAACCTTTTCAAATGTGTGATATGATCTATCAGTTTTTTGAAGGTATGTTATCCACCTATCCCAAAAGTAAGCTAAAGAGCTCATAAATCGAAGAGGACAAAATTTTCATATCATAAAGCTTTAAAAGTTTGTAACTAAATATAGAACGAGATATTGAGATAAGATAAGAATATTATAATGGCCAAAGTGAGGAAAACGAAATAATTGAAGGAGATAAGAGGAAACTCTAAAGTAGAAGAGAAATTATTAGTGAGATGAATGAGACTAAAAATGGAGAGGAAAGCAAAATTTTACTTTTATTAGAACGTGTTATTGAGGATCTTGACTTAAAAAAATGCATAATGATAATTAGGATTATTCATTATCAAGGGTTTTAATCCTAAAAAATGTCCAGTTAAAATGATTATGTATGTTTAAAGGTTGAAATTTTCGATAATGTTGATACGTTTTTTAAATATCAATATATATCTAACGGGAAATTTAACATGAGTTCATTAAATATGATTCGTGCTACAATTTTGAAGCAACTCATTTATTTTTGACAATGGATAGATGTGTTCATTAAATAACATGAGTTCATTAAATAGGATTTGTGTCACAATCTTGAAGCAACTTATTCATTTTTGGCAACGGATAGATGTGTTCATTAAATAGGTCCTACAACTTTAATTTACACATTAATATTTTATTTATATTAAATTTCATTACAACTTAAAATATTAATTTAAATATTTCAATCAATATTATTATATATTATTTTAATTTTAATTTAAAGTAAAATTGAACTTAAATTTTTTATAAAAATAATAAAAAAAAAATATAACAGTCATAAATTTATTATTATTAATAAATTAATAAAAAAATATAACGGTTATAAATTTATTATTATTAAATTATGAAAATATCGTTTATTCTTTATATACGCGTGATGACAGTTTAACACAACTTCAACGGTGAGTTCGCCAACAAATCAATTTTACTAAGTCTACGCTATGGAACGACTATATTTAACAACCGTTGGAGATGCTTTTAGTAATTTTAAGTGCGTATTTCCAATGATCGAAACCCTCGATAATATTTCATATTGCTTTTTATTGTTATAATTGTGGGAAATACCGAAAGTCACCATTTAATAGTCTCCATGAAATATTGAGTTGTGTCTTTGGTATATGGCTTTGAGTTGATGATGATGATACATTTATCCTATTTAATAGGCAATGTGTGCAAAAACTTGTGGCCTTATGGAGTGTATATCTACCCCACTAATTGAATGCAAGTAGGAAGAGTAGCATGCATCTAAGGTCCAATTTTCTACTTTACAACTTAATTGATATTGAATGATCGGATGTTTGGCTTCCAGCAGAATGAATTAGTTGGAGGATCCACTCTCCTAAATTCTTGCTACATGTTTGCCGGCGTGCCATCTTAATCATGTTATGTTGATTGGTGCACCATATATTATATGGCATGTTAGCCATATAATGTTTTTAATGACTTGTTAGAGTATTGAACTCTGTTTTTATTTGGAAAAATATCTAAATATTATAATATGTTATATGTTTCACTTAAACAAGTGAAGTGAAGAGAGATTTTATTAGGATTTAAATCAGGGGTCGGTTTTTAGAATTTTAGTATTTTAGACGAATCAAAAAATGATGAAAAAAACCAATTATCTATATTAACATTTTAGTAATTAGTTATCCAATTAGACTCTTCAACTATTAAAATTTTGAATATATTCATTTGATTTTATTCTTCAATATATTAAATCACATATATTTGCTTAATTTGTATTGTTTATAGTTTTTCAATAACTTTTATATGTAATTTAAATAATATAAAATTTTATTTTAATATTTATACACTAGTATATGATACCTAAGTATATAATTTTTATAGTGTCCTTCAATAAAAAGGGATATGGGCGGCTCATCTAAACCACGTTCAGGTCCACTCTTGATTGTGATAGAGAATAGTATTATTGAGAAAAAAGCAGTCATCAAAGAGAGAAAAGTCATTTTCGATTTTCTCACAGTAGTCTCGATAAAACGTGCACATTCACTCACGGTTAGATCATATTGAATTTTAAATAGAATATTCACAACATTCAATTCTTCGTGTTCAATGGACAGAATGATGAATTTAACTTTGCATAATAATAAAAACTATAAGACTTCCATCAAATTAATTTATCAACGCTAATGAACAATCATGTTAAATGACATCATGACTACAAAACATTACTTATAGGATAAATTTTAACTTCATACAAATTTGAGGTACTAATTTAGTTGGTTTTGGATCTCCACGTAGGGTCAAGAAAGTGAAGATTTGGTAATGTTTGTTGATGATAAATGGTGAGTAGAGCAACGGTCAAAGTCTTAAGTTTTGGTCAAAGAGCAAACTCCACCGACACTAGAATCGCAAACAGCTAGCAGCATGCAACCATTACAAAATGTCATTGGAAAATTGAGCTGTCAAATCAAATGAAGACTTCTTGAGACCACTGTTTTCACCCTAATGCTTTGCCAATTAATAGAGTGTATTTAGTTCAATCTATTTTATGATGGATTGTAAATATTTTAACTTGATCTCACAAGGATGAGATTTGAGGGTTAATGGATCACTTGATCGACTTTTTTTTTAAAACAAAATATTTCATACTTAAAATTTGTAAAACAAAAACAATTAGTTATCCTAAACTACTAAAATATATAATATATAACATCACAATAGAAGACACCATAACAATTTTAATGGAGTTTTTAAATTTTTAAGTATTTTTTGTTGTTGATTTAGTGATTTTAGGCTTTCTTTTTTTAATTTTTGTATTGTAAACGAATGAAATTTAAGGTGAATAACTTTTTTTGACAATGAAAAGAATAAGAAAAAAAAAACTGAATATTTTTATGTAAAAATTATAGTTTAATATTGTTTTCTTAAAATAATCAATCAAAAGCTGAAAGAACAAGTTCGATTCCACCTCATTTTAAAAATGAAAGGTAAAAAGAACTCAATTGTTTTTTTAATATTTTTTTTATTGTTTGACTTTGATTGAAATGGGGTTGAAGGACCTAAAAATTGAGTTGAATCTATTTTAAAAACAAGTTTTTTATGATCATAAGACTAAATGTATATAGTATTTAAACATACACAAATAAAATATTTTTTTCTAATATAATAGTAATAATAATAATAATAATAATAATAAATATTTTTTGTGATACTTAAAAATAAAAATGTTCTTTTTAAACATATATGACTAAATACTAAATTTTTTGATTTTGTTGACTATGGTTTAAGAACGTAGTGTTGGTGTGTGAGCAGTGATTGTGTGCATTTTGGTTGTAAAGATATTGTGACGTAACCAAATAAAGTTGTTGCCCTTTTGAATGTATTAGTGAATAGTGATTGGTTTGGTGGGGACAGTGGTCAAATAGTCAGCATAGTTTTGGTTGAGCAATAAGGCAATTAATTACTAGCACTTTGAATCGATCAAGGTTCACATTATCATCAACCAAACCAAGAAAATACTCATTTTTTGTTGTTGCTGTGCAATAATAAGAAGAAAACAGAGTCACGAGTCAACATATATTTAAGGTTAAATAACGACATATAGAAGATACTATATCGTTGTATTTTCTGCCTGTGGACTGTGGTTTGGTTTGTTTAATTAAGTGTGCGTTTCAAAATCACCTAAATTTAACACATTGGAGCTTCATTGCACAGCCAAATACATACTAAACATTTAAAAAAAAGAAAGGAATGTATCTTCACTTATGAAACTAATTTTAGGATATAATTTTCAATATAGATTTTACCATCACTTATTGGAGGTTAATCCTCCATATAAATAGTTAAAAAAGTCTCGAGACCTCGCGTTATAGGTGATTTTTTTATAATTATTTTATCTATAAATCAAAAGAAAAAAAGAGTATTAAAAAATTTGAGTTGATTCCATTTTTCTACACTCAATTTATTTGTCAACTGAGTCATGCTTATATAATTTTAAAACAATTAGGTTAATTTAGCAGTTTAGCTTTATATCAACCAAAATTATTTTGTTGCGGCAGAAGGCATTCGCAAATGTTACAATGCAGAGATGGTATTAGGCCTCCAAAAACATTTTACGTCAATATATTCGACATTTCTTTTTAGAAAAAAAAAGCTCATGTAAACAAAAATATCCAATGTATAAATCTTTTATACTTAAAAGAAAATAAAAACCTATCAGAAAAAAGAATACCATTCTTTAGCTTTTTTATGATAAATTATTTGACATAAGCCAATATTTTTATTTGTGTTTTTGATCAGTTACATTTTTTTATTTATTATTATTATTATATTATTATTATTATTATTATTATTATTATTATTATTATTATTATTATTATTATAATATTATGATGATGATGATGTAATACAGCTATTTTGTCAAACACTATTTGTAGCCAAAATCCAGAAAAACATAAATTTATCTATGTATTTGAAAATCTCCACGTTTAAGGTAAGGCCTAAATGGTTATGGTACATTAAAAATATCTAGATTACAACTAAATGTTCCACCATCAAATAAGATGTAAAACAAATTCTAACTAATATTTTTTAATTTTAAATAGAAATGTGTAAATATAAATAAAAATACGTCTATAATTTTTTAAGTTTAACTCAATTCACATTTAATTCTTTTAAAATTTATTTTATTTCGATTTAATCTTTTAAGTTATATTATGTTTACACAATTAGTCCTTTCTCTTAATTTCGACAATAATTTATTCAATGGTTAGCTTTTGATATTTAGAAACTCTACCAAATACTATAACAATATATCCTTCATACTAACTATTCAGAAAATTAAATATTCATTAAATCTTATAAATTGTCTATATTTTTTGATTTTATCTATAACAATTTAAACATACGTATAACCTTAAAACAAGATTATAAAGTTTATCCACATAATCAATGTCTTTAACTTTCTTTGTGCAAATTAACTTAGACAATCAACTCGTTGTGACGTTTCAATTAAAACTTAACATTTCTTGACAGTAATTCGAAAAAAATTCAAACTTAAAAAATTGTATATATAATTTAATATTTTGATTAATGATGCATATCAAATATAACTTAAATGATCAAATAAAAATAAATAAAATTAACTGATATAAACAAAAATTAAACTAAATATAAAAGATGTATTTTTTCCTAAAATATATCACTCTAATTGTCAAATAGTTGTGCTTTTGGTTGAGATTTTAAATCAACATATGTGACCTTTTAACTTTAGTTGCCGATATATCTAAAACTAGGGTTTAATTGTCTTACCCTCAAACCAACCTTCCTTTCAGAAAACGAAAAATGATTTTAGTATCTTTTAGATTAGTTCAATTATGAATCAAAATGAATCTAAGAAGGGGTAGAGCTGAAGGGGACCGACACAACCTCATGGTACTCAAATCTTTATAAAGTTTTTTAATACTAATATGTTATGATAATTTTTAATCTCTATATTTTTTTTAAAATTTTATATGATGTTTTATAATGTGTTTTTTTTACTTAATATATGTAGTCTTAAATACCTTTTAATCAAATAAAATATAAAAGAAATATTTATTATAAATCTAAAGCATTACCAATTCACATGATTATGTTGCTGATATCATTGATCAAACTCTTCACCATAAGTTCACTGACAATGATCAAATCGAAGGTTCTTCTTTTTAAATTCATTCTTGGTTTAAATTTGTTTCTTGCTTTCCATGTTAAGATACTACACGACATAGGAACAGGCTCAATTATGATTCCAACTATGCAAAACCTATTTTTAATGTTTAGCTTTAACAAGAGTGCCTCATGCTTCTTTTTTTTTTAGATATTTGACTTAGTTCTACCTTAGTTTTTTTGGTACAAATGTTAGTCTTAGTTCAAGTTTAAAAGTTAATTCTTTTATACTTGTTTGATAATATTAACTTTAACTATACCTTAATTATTTTGTATATACAAATGTTAGTCTTAGTCTAAGTTTAAAAGTTAAGTCTTTTATATTTGATTGATAATGTTAACTTTAAATATATCTTAAATATTTTGTATATGCTATGCATTTTAAAATTTATTTTTTCTTAATTAAATTATACTATTAAAATTGGCTCTTACATTTAATTTATAGTTCCGTTTTCTAAATGTATGAGATATAATATTTTGTTGGAGGCAAGTATTAGAAATATAATATTTTCTTGGAGTTCTGAAGTATTTGGTTCTCTTCAATGTAAGAATTTTAAGTTGTAATTTTTTTTAAAAAAAAAATCAATCAAACTTAAAATGCTTATTAGAAAGATAGTGGATTGAATTTGGATGGTCATTTTTAATAATTAAAAATTAATTTTAAAAAATTTAAGTTTTTTTCAAACACTAAATTTTTAATACTATTAAAATAAATTTATTAACTACAATAACAAAAACAACATATAATTATTAAAAATATATAATATGGTAAAAAATAATTGTTTGGTTTGAATATTAGGTAGTCTATTTTAAATTACATGAAAGTATACTCAAATAAATAAATATTAATTTTATTTGATTTAGTTCAATTTAGACTCAAACTCGTACAAAAAAATATCAAACAATTTAATTATTTTTGATTAAATTGTCGGACTTATTAGATCATTTAATTTGATTTTTATATTTCTAATTGAAACTCACAACCCACACAATTGGAATTTAGAGAATTTAAGTCGATAGATTTAATTTATTTTTGTAATTACAATGAAGTTTTTTTTGTAATTTTTCTTACATGTTAGCATTTAAAAAAATTGTTGAGGGCTCTAGAATGGCCATGAAGCCTTGCCACTTGATTCTAGTGTAACTGCAGTGCGAGTATACAATGTAAGAAACTCACATGTAGGAGTGACATCGTTAGATTCAAGTGTGAGTGTTTAATCTCACATCAACTTTGAACGAGTTAAATGTTAAATATATAAAAGATATAACCTATACACGCAATACCTTAAGATTTTAGGTGCAAATGTAATGTTAAAATCTCTTATGATTTTCAATTATTTGACCTATTGTTGCTCTCGTAACCTCGAACTCTCTAGTAAATTTCACAACTATGTCCACGGGGAGGATGAGAATGCAAGAAATGGACTTTGAAGAGGTTGTCATGGTTAAAGCAATACCAATAGTGTTCAATAAATACTTCGATACTCAAATTAATATAAGAGTGAGAAAAATATTTGAATTTCAAAATGAATGTGTTGCACTTAGAATAATGGTTATGGGAATGAACGTGTAGCTCTTCTGGTGTTGGTATTCAAGTTATATAGGACTTCAAAGAAAGGTTAACTATTTAACTGATTCAGTCAGCAGTAACTAAAGTCATGAACTATAATTGATTGCTTCTTCTATGTTCAATCAACACATTTGAGTTAGTTGGGATCCTTAATAAGCTGTGAGCTTCTTTTCTCTTCTCATGTTTTCTAAAAAAAACTCCAATTTTTTTAATTTAGATTTGTTGATTTAGAGGTGTATTTAATATGTGCAGATTGACCGATTCAAATATATATTTGAGAACATAAAGGACAAGAGAAGAAACCACCTAATAACTTTGATGCCTAACTCAATCTCTGCTTTGGTCCATTAATTGCAATTGGACTAAAGTCGATCCAAAACAAAGTTGAAATTTAAATTATCGAACATATAAAAAAAGTAGTAACAATTAGTAAAAAAAAAAAGAAAGTAAAAAGAGCGAAAACATAACAAGCAAAGGGGTTGATGACCAATTATCAAAGGATTTAAATCCTCTGTTTGAATCAGATTCCTTTGAAATTTTGATTGATATGTCTAGAGGCTAAAGTTATATTTGTTTAGGGGATTCATTGTCCACTTATTTATTCATAATGTGTGCTGATGTTTTTTTCAGGTTTAATTAAGAGAGGCGTAGAGGCAAAGCTAAATCACGACATCAAAGTGGCTAGACAAGCACCACAAATATCTCACCCTTTTTTTGTGTGTGCTGATAATGGCCTCCTTTTCTCAAGGGCAACAAGAAGTGAGGCAAGAGCTATCTTGGACATCCTTGCAACTTACCAACAAGCTTCAGGTCAAGTGGTTAACCTTGATTTTATGCTTCCAAGGTTCTGGTGGGGCTCAAGTGTTGAAGGTATAAAATCCATTAGATGAGTTGGGATAGACTATCTAGAGCCAAGAATTCAGGAGGAATGTGTTAGAGAAGATCCTCAAGAGCAGATACTACCCACGGAGATCATCTCTTAATTGACCTTCTATAACCAAGTTAGACATGAATAGTTGATCTAATCACGCAACTCTATTTCATTGATGAGTGACCTGCAAACATTCTAGGTAAATAGAATATATGTATATACTAAAATTTTTAAATTTGTTGAAGATTTTTCTCCAGTATGGTTTCATGTTAATCCCCAAACTTTCTGTCTTTTACAATCGTAGATGTTTAATTTCTAATGCAGCCATGCACACCTGCTAAAACACCATCCTGGCGAAAGAATATGAAGAAGGTTACCCAAAATACATCCAAACAAAGAATATGATGTTTCAGCTCATTCAAGATATCATCCTAATCCTACAACAAAATAATACAGAAACCATATTTTCAATACATTGTACTAGCTGCATCTTTTAGCATTAAACTTTACTTTGAAAGGGTGCTCACATATCTAAAAAGTAGAAATCCACAAGCACAAAAAGAAAGAAAGAATGTCTACTAGCAAAATGGAGTATGCTGTAATGTATGCAAACAAATAATCCAATAGGAAGAGTATGTGTATGCAAGGGGAAGCCAAAATCAAAGTCATTAAATTCTATTCATGAGATAATAATCTAATATGTGCCCTTCACAAACAATCTCAGGAGTGAAATTCAGCAAATTGCAATTAGGGGTGTCCTGTACATAAATGGATTATTCATTGAACCAAACTATATTCAAATTGAAACCTATAATAACTTAAGGAATAAAGATTGCATTTTAAAACTGGTATGGTTTTTGTCAAACCAGTTATCATCTCATAATTAAAACCAGATTTCTTCTTTGATACTCCACCCGTTTCACAATGAGTATCACTTTAACAAAAAAAAAAAAATTCAAAATGAATGCTATTTTTAATTTTCAATGTAACTTTAATTATTTTTTTTCTAATTGCACCATCCAATTAATATCATGTACACTATTTCCAAAACTTTAATTCCACTCTAAATTTATGACGGTGGAAAACACACCAATAGTTAATAAAAATAATTTGGTAAAATGACAATTTTATATTTTCTATTTATTACATTTCTTAATACGTGCAAAATATATTCATCTTGAAACGGAGAGAGAATTTTGGTCAAAAATTGTCCATGGACAAGCAAGCAAGAGACAAACATTGGAGTGACAATTTATCGTCAGTAATGTTCTGATGCACAGTCAGTCAGCTTGCCTTCGAGAAGAAAATAATATTTTCACCTTCTGACCAATCTAATCAAATAAGTCTTATTCTTCAATCTAATTTTGCCACTACTGGATTGAAAATTGCATTGGTCAATTCACCAGTAAGACCACAACATCTTGGTTCCAAATTCCATGTTAAACCTGTATGTATCTATTCTTCCATCAAATAGGTTTCATTGTTGCCTGTTGGTTCCATTGACTTGAGGTATTTGAAATTTATTAAAACATGTAATTTTTTATTTCACTGAAAATTTTTGCTAAAAATATTGAAACATAATATGATATTGTTGAGCAATATATTGACACTCTTGAAATTTTAATTTTTCCATACCAATTGTTCCAAATTTTCCGACACACCTACTTAGTTGATCATTTATAATTATTTTAAAATATTTATATTTCCGATTTTCACTTTCGATGACCATCAGACAAGACAATCATGTACGACCTTACTTGAATAGGATCTGTTATATAGTTTCGCACAACTGTATTCTTAGATTCTAAGAAGACAAGAACTAAAAACAAACAATCATGTTATTGGCTTGAAATGTACGAAACCGTTTTTTGTTCTAAACTTAGTTTTAAATCAAGCTTTAAAACCTGTATCAAAACCGGTTGAAACTCGGTTTTAAACTAAAAGTAAACCAATTTAGGGGAAACATCTGGCTCCATTTTTGAATCTAGTCCTTGCTACGGTTTCAATTTGGATATGGTTTGGTGTCATGAGTATCCAAATTATGCACAGCTCTAGAAAAAGGATTAGGGTTACTAGGTTCAATGTTGGAAGAAGGAGGCAGCTGTGGAATGGAGAAAGAGACACACTGAGATATTGAACACTTTATTACTTTTAAATAACAAAGTTTTAGAGATAATAACAAGTTCAAGACTATGCATCTATCAAAAGTGATTCAACCTTTCAAAGTTCACTTACCTGATATCTCAACAAGGTTCAAGCACATGCTTGAGAATCTCCGTCGCCATTTTTATGATATCTTCTTCCTTACACGAGGCTGCAAAATTAACTGAAAACAAAATCCCTTTGTTGGTTACTCAATATGTGAAGTTTGTTAATATGATTGCATGAATAGGTTCTTAGAAAATTAAACATAAAAGCAGGATATTTGAACTTAGATTCACTTTCTTACCCCATGCAAGAACTGGAAACTCCCATTTCTGTTTAGGGACTGTCATTACATATGACACAACCTGCAAAAGTATATGACAACTTTCCAAAAGCAAAATCTTATATAAAATTATTTGTAACATGGAAATAGCTATATGGAATGTACTAATTACCAAGATTGATGCAGCAAGGGAATGAGGAGACCTATAAAGAAATGCTGTCTCTTCCTTTTCATACAGAAGATCCATAATTTCCATGCAAGCTTCAAAGTTAATCAATTCACCAACTTTTGCCACTCCCCTGAGCTCAACCATTCAAAAGACAGAATCATTGGTGTAGGACACAATACAAAAATCAACTTCAAATTTAAATGTCGGAATTAGAGACATTTCGATCTTAAGGATATGACTCAAACTCACTTGATTTGAATCCAAAGCTCATCAAGGAATGAAAAGGCAATATTTGCTGTGCCAATCTCAAAGTTCAACACCTGAGGAAATCCAAAACGATGTCAAAATTTGATGTTACCCCAGCTGAGGCCACAGCTTTTCAATTTCTACCTGCATGAAAAGCACCTCCTGCAGATCAAGTACTTCAAATTTGAGAGAAATACGAAACAAAAAGCTTCATGCTAAATCAACATAATATACAAAAAGAATAACAAAATAAAGTTTTATACCATACAAATGTTACATATTTTACAATGAATCCCTATTACGCTATTTAAATTTAATTTAATTTTAGTTCCAAAAAATATAAAAGAAAAGTGTTATTTATACCCAAGTGAGCAAAGAGGGATAAAAAACACATTATTTTCCTTACAAATACTAGATTAAAAAATTTAATGACTATACCCTAACTGAAAAAATTTAATGACTATATCGCATCATAATATCACTTTTGGATATTACTACTTTGGAACGAAATATAAACAAAAAGAGTAACTGAAAAGTTGATATATCTGATATCAATTTTTAACATACATCAACTTTTCAACTATTTTCTCCGTCTTACAATGAGTGACATTTAAGGTTTTTGCATAAATATTAAAAAATACAATAATTAAAAAAAATTGTCATTTTACCAAACTACCTATTTTAACTTTCGGTAGATTTTTCACTATTATCAATCTAAATTATAATTATGTTTTGGAAGTTGTGTATATAGTAATCATTGAAGGGTATAACAGAAAACAAATAATTAAAGTTGCATAATTGAAAATGACATTCATTTTGAGACAATTTTGTTGTTGTTAAAGGGACACTAATCGTAAGACGGAGGCAATGCCATTTTTAGTTATATTTCATTCTGGATGGTGTATTTCTTAAAACATGTTCATATGTATATATGGTAAAATATGATTTGACGCATGTGTAAAACTTTTGTAGACTTCCAGCCCAAAGTCACTAAACTCAAATTAAAATTTAAATATGTAATAAAACAACAATATATTTCCTGAAATAAAAACATAATTAACCCAATGAATTTGTTTGCATACAGCTTCTAGGAAATTCCTATTTGTGAAGTGTTGTTCATTGATGGAATTATCCGCTAAAAACTTTAAACTTGCAACAGAGAGTGGTTTAGAATCATGTATCTGCAAACAAATTTCAATAACACAGTAAAAAATAACAGTGAATTAAAAAATGAACTCAGAGAGTGAATATTGAAACCCTCACTTTGCTTGAAATCCATATAGAAATAAGAACAAACAGCTGCAAGGTGCTTTCAGTGACAGGTTGCAACAGCCAGTTCAACGAACTCGCACCTTTTATAAAACTAAATGTTGGAGACAAATTAATTAATCAAATTTCAAAATTACACATTAAAAATCCCTACAACTACTATATTTGATTTTAGCTAATGTTTAAATTAAGAACGTGACATATGCAATAAATGATTGAATAGAGTGAGAGATTAGTTACGGTGGTAATGAAGGTAAGAAGCGATCGGCGAAGAAGGAGAAAGCGGAGTACTTAACAATGGGGGAAACTTGGAGGTGCTACATTGGAAGAGAAGAAATGTGATATGAAAATATGAAGAGAAAAGAGAAAAGAGAAATTGTTACTACTTGAGATGATTTGATAAGGAACTCGATCGTATTGAGGCGTGAACACGAAGATATCATTGCTTCGCCACTATGCTTTACAAATTTTCACTATTGTCAAAATATATACATCATTTTCTTAACAAAAAAAATTGTTATCTACACACCTCACTTTACTATACATACCCCTCGTTTTTTTAAAATAAAATACCTAAAATACTCTTGTATATTTATAATATTCTTTAACTTCATTTATCCCTTCTTCACCATTCTTAATATTTCATAACTCATATTTCATAAAATCACCATAACTCATCCATCATAACTCTCACCATTCACTCATAATATACACCTATCAGTTTTCTCTTCGTATTGTGGTTAAAGTGACCCAAGAAATTATGTTTATTGTTCTGTTTTTTAGTTCGTAATTTTTTTTCAAAATATGGAGATTTTACGTGAACTGAGTTAACGTACATTGTAACATTACGTGAACTGAATTCACATACATTTTGAAATTATAAAAATCTCAAACAGTATGTGAATTAAATTCACGTAAACGTACATGATTTAAGATTGTGTAATTAATGGAGTTTGATACTCATGTGGTATGTGAACTCAATTCACGTAAGTTTACGCGAACTGAGTTCACGTACGTTTACGTGAATCGAAATCAAGTAAATGTACGTGAACTAAGTTCACGTATCAGTATTGAGTAATCCTGAATTTTTTATGTTCCTTTTTTGATGTAGATAAATGGGTCATGGGGGAGACAACAGTGACGAAATGTATGAAGGTTTGGAACTTGATTTTGAGGATATGAATGATGGTTTGGAACGTGATATCGACGAAATGTATGATAGTTTGGAACCTGATTTTGATGCAATGAATGATGACGTTGAACCCGAAATTGAAGACGCTATGAACAACGAAGGTGAACCTATTATGGTTGATTTGACTGATGTGTTTACCACCGACATGATATTTCCTACGCAATGTGATTTATCGAAATGAACTAGAAATGTTGGAAGGGAAAATGAAATTGTCGTTGTCATTTTTAGATTTGAAACTGCGACATCACAACCAAAAATAAAGACAAAATTAATTTTTGGTTGTGAAAGAAGTGGTAAATATAGACCTTGGAAGAATCCTAAACCTACGAGGAGTATTTGGACTAGAAAATGTGAATGTCCATTTAGATTGAGAGGAACACCATCAAGTGTTGGTGATAGATGGTATCTTCATGTAATATGTGGTGTCCATAACCACAAATTGGCCAAAAAACTTATTGATCATACTTTCTTAGGCCAGTTGTCTCAGGAAGAGAAAGTTGTACTTGATGATATGAAGAAAAACATGATAAAACAAAGAAACATATTAATGACACTGAATGATCATAATATTAAACGTTAGACGATAATAAAACAAGTTTACAATGCACGTCAAGCATATTGTTAATCACTTAGAGGTAATAGAACAAAAATACAACATCTATTGATATTAATGGAACGCGACAAATATGTCTATCGATATAGAAAGGTAGATGATTCAGATGAGTTGATGGACATATTTTGGGCACATCCAAACGCTATCACTATTGTAAATAATTTTCACATAGTATTGATTATGGATAACACATACAAGACATGTATGTATCGAATGTGATTACATGAAATTATTGGTGTTACGTTTACTGAAATGACATTTTGTGTGGGATTTGCATATCTACAGTATGAGCATACTAATAATCTTACATGGGCACTATAAAATGTTGAAAGAACATATTACATGTGGTGAAGTTGAAGTAATTGCTACTGATAGAGACCTTGCTTTGATGAACACAATTCAATATGTTTTTTAAAAAACAATCAATTATTATGTTTGTTTCATGTATGCACAAATGTCAAAGCGAAGTGCAAGATGATTGTGTTTCCAAAAAAGAAGCAGGTGCAAATAATGGAGACATGGGAGACTCTTGTTTACAATTATGATGAGGCTTAGTACTATATGAAGTTGGCTATCTTTGAATGAATTTGTAGTAGTTGTTCTATTTTTAATGATTATGTACATCACCAATGGTTAATTCCTCACAAGAACAGATTTGTTGAGGCGTGGACAAATAAAGTTATACACTTTGAGAACACCACAACACAAAGGGTTGAGTCGGCGTATTGGAGTTTGAAAATGATATTACAAAACAATATTGGTGATATATGTAGTGTTTGGGAAACTATCAATAACATGATTATATTACAATACAGTGAGATAATAACATCATTTGAAAAGTGCATAACTCAAAATGTCAATCGACATAGTAACAGATTGTAAGCTAATTTGTGTGGTGTTGTGTCCAAAAAGCAATAGGGTGGGATTTATACTCTACCACTTGTGCCTTTTCCTGTTGGCCTCTTGTGCTTGTTCCTGCTGTAATTGTCGCTGTTCCTGTCAAGATTTGTCAACACGATGAATACATTGAGTCCGTGCGGAAGCGGTTGGTTTAACATGACGACTCTCGTCATTAGAAGTACCCTCATTAATTACAACACGAACCTCTCTGTTAGTAAACATAGTGCATACCATTTCTGCATAATCAAATCATAATAAAAAACCAAACAATAAAATCTATGTTTTATGAGTTCACGTACGTACGTGAACTCATCGCCATGAAACCCAAAAACATGTACGTGATCTCATTTCACGTACACCCTACGTGAATTCACGTAGGTTTATGAGTTTCTTAACACTAAATTCACGTACGATTATGGATTTGGAACAACTTCAGAAACGTAAAAAAAAAAAAAAACTTTGATCCTTACTTGATTGAAGATGATGAATGAAATAGAGAGCTTAGGTTAATGAAGAGAAATATTGAAATAGATAGGGAAGTGCATTTTGAGTTTTTTTATTTTCTAAAAAAATTTAGGAGTGTGGGTAGTAAAATAGGGGGTGTAGGTAGAAAACTTGTTTTCTTAATTCTATTTCAAGGAGACTTTATTTTTCAAGATTTACTTTTATTTTTAGAGGATTTTTTCTGAAAGGCAATTTACAAATTTTAATTGTTTTTAATATAAATAATAATTATCGATAAAACTAATATAGAACTAATTATATTACAAACTTAATTATAAAACTAATATAAATAATAATTTAATTGTTTTTTGACAAAAAAATTAATTAATATGAAACTAATTATTTTACCTATAATTAAAATTGGACGGTATTTATATAAAAGTCAAATGGTTGACTTATAATGGTTAATGAGACAAACAACCTGAATTCAAATTAACTTCAATAATTTTTTTGTAAGGTTTTATTTATTTTTCGATTGAATTTTGAATTATTAGTACTCTTTCATCTTAAAATCGGTGGAATTAAAAAAAAAAAAACTAACCACAGTGCCCTAGTTATTGGTAAGCATAGGCAATGGAATGTATGAAGTGGCATGAGCACCTTTACATCATTTTAAAAAGGGAGATATGAAAGATAATAGGTATTTTAGTTTTAGGGGGCAACAACAATTTGTATGTTACAGATCAAATGTACTCAAGCACAAAAAAATGCATAAAACAATGCATTCCATGCTTCTGATTTGATGCAAAAGCATGAATTTAACTAGGAGTCAAGACCATGTCCTCAAATATTGAATTTCAATAACGATTTTTTTCTATACTAAACTTATCTATTGTGGATTTTTAATTGATCAAAATAGCGTTAAATTAGAAGATGAGAATTGTTTAAGAAGTACAAGTTAAATTAATCATAAAACAAAGTAAAATAAAGATAAATTGTGAGTAAAATAGATTTTGATTGAGTTAGGTGTGTCTAAAATGGTATTTATAATGAGTAACTATAGACGGAAAGTTAAGCCTAAATTCTTCAATCATGATTATGGTGAATTAAGGATGGCATCTTAAATGTCGTATTCGGCTAAACTCATGCGGTCATGTCTAAGATTGTGGCACGCCTACCCTTCCACGTTTTGCAAACTATTTTGTTTTTGACGTGCGCTATTATCTATTTCCTCATTGTGGTTCCTGAAAAATAGTCACCTCATGCTTATCTATTGTTTCTTGCTTGGTGATTTCGTCCAAAATAATAGAGAAAATAGTTTACAAGGGTCAAGTTATCTATTCATAATGCTCTGGAACTCCTTTTTACTTAGAAAATTAAGTAAATACTTAATATGACCGAACAAAACTCAACTTCCCCACTCTTGACTAAATGGTTATTCTTTTTTGATGGCCTTGAATGTCTTAACTTGACTCATATTAAACTCGACTTGTTGTCGTTTTCAACTAACAACTTAACATAGTTTTACGTGGTAATGTAAATTGCACAATATAAGAAAAAAGTTATTGTTGCACTGTTTCTCTTTTCTGACTAACGACTAATTCAAGGCAACAAAGTGATTTATCCAACAATAAATATTTTTCAGCTAATTTTTCTACTATATTAGCTTCCTTCTTTAGAATATTCCAATTTCATGGTTGTCAACACCAAAATTGAAAGATCAGTTAATAATGTTAAACGTCAGGTCTACCTGTTCTATTGGTTTAACAAATTATGTGCCCACCTCTTTTCTAATCAATTAATGTCTTGGGGAACTCTATTCCTTTCTTATCTCTATTGATGCTTATTTACTCTCTTGGATTGACGAAAAAGTAAAAGTAACGTAAAGACTGTTCATGGTCCTCTTTGGTTCTTTCAACTCTAGGTAAAATAAAATATATCATTTTTTTATCAAAGAAAAAAACATGTCGAAGTGAAAAAATGAATTTTTTTAAGGTTATTTAATAAATTTCTTACAAAAACATTAAACAACCACAATTTGAAACCTAATAGTATATTACCTATATTGATCGAGTCAACTACAAGCATTTTCTATCTATTAGAAAATATAGACTGCACAAATTAATGTAAAAACAAAATAGTTTGATCCTCTGACTAACTAGAGCTATTAGAATATTTTGTTAGAGTTAGTTAGATTCAGTTTAGAGTTAGTTAGATTCAGTTTAGAGTTTGTTACAAGTAGTCTTTACTTATAAATAAAAATCACATCATTGTAATCATTAATGGAAGTTTAATAAAAACTCTTATTTGCATTACATCAACTTCTCATAATTTCTTATTACAAATTCTGATATTTTCTCAATTCTAGTTTTATCATGGTATCTTAGAGCTTTTCTTTTTTATCCTTGTTCATCAATGACTTCCATAGACCATTTCCTTGGCGCCTCTAGTAACTTTCCTTCTTCACATGTCAAATTCTCACACCTTATTTTTGTTAAGCTTGATGAGAAGAACTTCAAGCAATTAAAACAACAAATTGATGGCCTAATTTGCGGCCACAAGCTTTAGAATTTCATCACTGAAACCTTTTGCTCTGTTACGATTCTTGGCTGAAACTGTTGTCAGTATTTGTGGCAAGTTTGGGAAGAAATCCATAGTCATTTTCGCATTTTACTCACAACCAAGGTGCGTCAACTCATATATGAGTTACGCAATCTCACCAAAGGAGATCGCAAAATTGATGAGTTCATCCTTCGTGTTCGCATCATCAATGAATCTTTAATTTCTATTGGAGATCTCGTTCGTTGTCATAATTTCTTCAAAATCATCCTTGAAATCCTACATGAAGATTACGATTTTGTAGTTGTTGTCGTCACGAGCAAAGACCCGTGCTCGTTGGACGAACTCGAGTCATTCTTACTTGCACATGAGATGCGCCTTGAGAAAAACAAGAAGCTTCTAGAAGTAGTCGTCGTCAATCTCACTCAGATAGAGTCATTGGCCTCGTTTGTGAACTCCGCGACTGATCATGTGTCGCATCCGAATCCTAATTTTTCGTCATGTATGAGTCATGTGAATTTGAACAACTCAGATTATCAAGGATATAACTCTCACAGTGGATGTAATGGTCGTATAGGTGGTTGTTTTGGTCGACGAGACCGTGGTGGTCGTGTACAGTGCCATATATGTCACAAATCTAGTCACGATGCCTCCATTTTCTATTATCATCATTCTGGATCTGGTAAATCTATCTATTCTCCTTGGGGAGAAACTTCCTCCACTTCATTCCTAATGCTGCAACGATCCCCTGTTCAACCTTAATTTGGTTACCCTAGCCCTAGACCGGCTAATCCATACCTCTTTCATCCTCAAGCTCTTCTTACTGGTGTTGACTCTGAATTCAGCAACCAATGGTGGTATCCGGAGTCTGGTGCTTCGCATCATGTCACGCTTGATGCTTCCAACTTGGGAGATGCAGTTTCTCTATCTGGATCACACTAAGGAACCTTTCACTTTCCCCGTCTATTACCAAAAACTTAATCAGTGTTACTAAGTTCGCACACAAGATAATGGATTTTTCTTTAAATTTCACCCACTATTTGTGTTGTGAAATCACATGTTTCTTCTGAAGTCATGCTAAAAGGAACCGTTTAAGCAAACGACCTCTACAAGTTTGAAAATCTATTTTACTTAGATTCTAGTTTGATTGCTCATAAATTTTTGAAACCAATGTTGTTTACTGTGATAATTCTTTCCC
>NC_021163.2:51917063-51940441 GCF_000331145.2 Cicer arietinum | reverse complement strand
TGCTTTTATTACTACTATATATATGAATAGTAGTGTTTCCAATTTACAGTGTTCTTCTATTTCAAATTTTGTTTATTATCTATGGCATGCCCGTTTAAGGCATCCTCATCATGAATCAATTAAGGCAGTTTTAAAGCTGTGTAATATTCCTACACCACCAAAAGATACTAGTGACTTTTGCTCAGCATGCTGATTAGGCAAAGCACATCGTCTGCCTGCTCCTCACTCTACCACCATTTACTATAATTCCTTTGAATTGGTGGTGTGTCACTTATGGGGTCCTACCCATGTCACGTCCCATGGAGGCTATACTTATTTTCTCACATGTTTTGATGCTTATTTTATATTAGTTTGGTTTTATCCCTTAAAACATAAATCTGATACACTACTTATTTTAAACGATTCAAATCCATGGTAGAATTGAAATTTAATTATAAAATCAAAGTTGTCTAAAGTGATGGAGGGGGAGAATTTCGTCCCTTCCCCAAATATCTTTTTGATTTGGGAATTTTGCATCGTTTCACTTGTCTACACACTTATCATCAGAATGGATTAGTTGAGATAAAGCAGAGACACTTACTGGACATTGGTCTCACATTGCTAGCACATGCTGTAATTCCCCTGAAACTATGGGATCATACATTTGTGACAGTTGCATTTCTCATCAATCGTCTACCAACATCTATTGTGAATAACATGTCTCCTTATTTCCTTCTATAACACAACTATCCATGCTACAAGGACCTCAAAGTGTTTGGAAGTACCTGTTTGCCACTTCTTAGACCTTACAACCCCTACAAACTTGCCTTTAGATCCTAAGAGTGTGTCTTCATGGGATACTCCTCATCATACAAGGGGTATAAGTATCTCAGTTCTGATGGAAAAATCTACATCTCAAAAGACATTTTGTTCAATGAGACAATGTTTCCCTACCCTGAATATTCTCCAAGCCCCTCAATTCATCACATGCACTATTCACCTCATCATCATCATAGTTGTCTTTACAAGCAACACAACCCATGTCTCCCATCACACTGATACAAATTGGATTATGAATGATGCAACTCCATCTATTTTTGATAACTCAATAACTCTAAGCTCACTCCTTGGATCTTCTTCATCATGTGTGCCCACTCCCACCCTTTATTCAAATATATCTTCTGCAACACCCAGATCTATCATGCTCTCTTCCACCCCTGATTCAAATTTAAATTCAAGTCCTGCAGCACCTGAATTTGTCATGCTCTCTCCCGCCCTTGATTTAGAGTCTAGGTCAGCAGCTTCTGCACCTAATTATGTCCCCATTAGACTACCCCTTGGAATACACATCCCATGCAAACCAGAGCCAAATATGGCATTATCAAGACGAAATTGCATCCCACTTTGCTCCTTACACACCTAGAACCTACCATTATCCAACAGGCGCTTGCTGCCCCACAGTGGCTAGAAGCAATGAAAATTGAGTATGTTGCCCTTCTTCAGAGCAATATTTGTCCCCTAGTCACTCCACCCCCAAGTAGTAAACCTATAGGGTGTAAGTGGGTGTTTATAATTAAAGAGAATCTTGATGGATCAATCAATAAGTATAAGGCACATCTTGTGGCAAAAGGATTTCATCAACAGGTTGGTTCTGACTTCACTGAAACGTTTTGTCCAGTGGTTAAACCAGTCACTGTGCGTATTGTGCTCACTATTGTAGTGTCCAACAACTGGCATATTCAACAGATTAATGTGAATAATGCCTTCTTAAATGGTGTTTTAGAAAATAAGTATACATGGTGCAACCTCCAGGTTTTGAGTCTCAAGACAAAAGCTTGGTATATAAGTTCAACAATACCTTGTATGGACTAAAACAGGCCTCAAGGGCTTGGTTTGACAGACTCAAAAGAGCCCTCATTCAGTATGGCTTCACTGCTAGTAAATGTGACCTTAGCTTCTTCATTCTACACTCCACCTCATTTACATTAATGGCTCTTGTTTATGTTGATGATATCATTCTTACTATGAGTTCCCTAAATCAGATTCAACAACTTATTACCAAGTTGATCTCTAACTTTGCACATAAACAACTGGGAAACTTAGTCTATTTCCTTGGAATTAAGGTGACTCACTTACCAGATGGCTTTTTACTTCTTTCTCAATCCAAATATACACATGACTTACTGACCAAGGTACATATGAGGAACGCAAAGGGAATAACAACACTAATGGTGTCCAACAGTAAACTCTCCATATTGGGTTTTGTCCATGTGCCAGACCCAACTCAGTTTCACTCTATTGTGGGAGCATTGCAGTATGCAACCGTCACCAGACCAAAAATATCATTCGTTGTTAATAAAGTATGTCAGTTTTTATCTCAACCTCTTGAAGATCACTAGAAGGAAGTTAAAAGAATTATGCATTATCTAAGTGGCACCCTACATCATGGTCTTCTGCTTCAGGCAGCACTTGTGCATCACGGTCTGCTGCTTCGAGCAGCACCTGTGCATCAGCCCATCTCTTCAATAGGATTCTATGATGCATACCAGGCATCAAATCCTAATGATCATAGATCCACCTCAGGGCCTGTGTATCTTGGTCTCAATCTCATCTCTTGGTGGTCAAAGAAACAATCTCTAGTAGCGCGCTCAACAACAGAAGTTGAGTATACAAGCTTGGCACACCTTGCAACAAAAATTCTTTAGATACAATCACTGTTAATTGAGCTTCATTGCAAGTTCAAAACTCATCAACTCATATGTGATAACTTAAGCACAAGCTCTCTTGTACATAACCCAACTCTCCACAATCGAACCAAACACATGGAACTTGACATCTTCTTTGTTAGAGAAAAAGTACTGAACAAAAGTCTCATTGTCTCCCATGTTCCAGCTCAAGACCAATGGGCAGATGCATTAACAAAACATCTTCCTGCCACCAAGTTTGTAACTATTCGTGACAAACACACTTTAGTAAAACCACCCTTGAATTCTAAGGGGGAATATTAGAAATATAGACGGCACAAATCTAAAAACAAAATAGCTTGATCCTCTAACTAACTAGAGCCATTAGAATATTTTGTTAGAGTTAGTTAAATTCAGTTGAGAGTTTATTACATGTAGTTTAGAGTTTGTTACAAGTGGTCTTTACGTATAAATAAAGATCACACTATTGTAATCATTAATTGAAGTTTAATAAAAACTCATATTTGCATTACATCAACTTCTCTTAATTTCTTATCACAATATCTATTATTTTCTTAATTCTCTAGTTTTAACACTATCCAAGAGCATATCAATTAATTACTCCTTCTGTTACCCTTAAACCATCGATTTGTTTTAAGGATTTTTTTTTAATAAAAAAACTATTGTTTGGTTGTTAATTATATCATTGTCTTATATATATATATATATATATATATATATATTAAATTCATACATTAATAATTATTATTACTACATTCATGTCCAAATATAATTTTTAAGTTTATCTTTTAAGAGTCGTAATTAATATATCTTCTTATCAGAACAAAAAAAATATTCTAATCATAATATTTATTGCTAATTATAAAAGGAGATATGCAATAATTATGAGTATTTTCGTAAGAAAAAAATCATTAATTCTAATGGAAATTCAAAACATGAGCGGAAAAAGTAAGAATATAATTGAAGGTTTCTTATAAAACAAGATTATTTCTTAGTCTGTAAACAAAAACTTACTATCGTCACTTCTTTTTTACAAGAGAGAAATATGTCAATAAATATTGATGTGTTTAATTAATAATATATAAAATAAATACATTAAATTTTATTAATCTATTTATAATATCTCATATAATAAAGACGTGCTGAAATTAAACACTCCATTAATAAACAATTTGCAACTAGTGACAACACTAGGATTGGTGTTGGAGATATTAGGAGAATTAAGATTTGAATATATGAATCTAGATCCGTATTAGATGGGGTTGGAACAACTTATATTTATGCAAAATTTAATACAGATTAATCTTTAATTATTATTTATAGTTTTTGCATTGAAAGACTGCACGCCACAACTATACTATCGGTCATAAGATACACACACATAAACTTATTTATTCACACAAGTTGCATTTATAAAATCATATCTCTACGTAAAATTTAACACTTGCTTCATATATCATTGAATGAAAACAAACAATATATACACACACAAATACTTATTATCACAAGTTGCATTTATAAAACCATATCTCTTAAATTTAACTTCATACCATTGAAAAACAATAAATGTATGTGTGGGTAACAATTTTTTGGAATTATTGGAGTAACCAACTTGCTCAATAATTGCCATATAATTCATCGACTTTTATTTTTAAAGCATATTTTTGTTTTGTTATGTTTTAATATCATACAATTGGAGTCCTCCAAGATATTTGATTTTCAGGTCACTAACATATATAGAAAAGTTTTCTTGTTCTTAAATTAGAAAGCTTAATTTAGACATATATTTCCTCCGATATTTTATATGAATTTGGATCTGCTTAATTTGAACAAATTGCTTATATACAAAACCAAAGTAGTATTTGATTTTCATGTCACTAACATATTTTGATGAGTTAATTAGAGCTTCAAGCACAATACACTACTTTTATTTCGTCTATATACTTTTATTTCGTCAAAATATTAGTTGTGATATTAATTGTACAATGTAAATTTTAATATCGAATCATAATATAAAATTACTATAACAACTCTGTAGTTTGAGATATAGACACAATCAATCAAATTATATATATATATATATTTTTTTTTACATTTTGTATTTTTATTCTTTTGAATAGTTGTGGTTGTTGTTCTCACAGTGACATGTTTCAATCATCAGTGATATACATATCTAATTTTACAAGCTATTTTGTGAAGGTGAGTTAGATTCAATCTAACTTTTAAGACGACATTAAAGTTTATCATATATTTTTTGTGTTACCCGTTATTGGACTTAAGACATGCTCTAGATATATAGTTTTAGACATGATGCGAGTTCTCCATAGATATTTATTTCAATTTTATTCCTTTTAGAAGTTTCATAGATTAATTTGAATTTGATTTTTTAAAATATTTTTATTTATAATTGTCCGATATAAATTTAAACATGTTATGTATAATGTATAATATGTATAAAACCATAAAAAAATATTTACAACCGAAAACTTGATTGTTTTTGACATACAAAGTCATGAACAGGGGAAATTTCAAACACATTTTTAATTTGTTCAAATCTCTCTGAGATAAACAAGCTTGGAAAGCTTTTCAATGCCTTGACTTCTGCTGTAAACAGTGCCTTGACAGGCCTGTGGTCTGATAATTTTGATTCACTTCTAGCATACTCAATTTGATTTAAACCCTTGCCATTCCATATAACTCTGTCACACCTAAAATATTGAAAATAAAAATATAAGAAACTTACTCATTTTTAAAATTCATGTCATCATTGGTTATAATATAAAATCCCTTTATAAATCCATCACTAAATTTAGTTGTTAATTTAAAATAAAATAAAAAAGTTGTCTCTTATACCATGCTGGTGATCTTCTCTTTGCTGTCTTATTCTTTCCATGATAACAACAACCATAGTACATATCTGAATTTGGAAAGTACTTGTATGTTGGGGCAAATTTGATTGCTCCTTCATGCCAACCTCTTAATATGTGTCCACTCTCTAGCTCCAGCTTTAGCTTCAATTTCATTCCCACAATGTTAGAGAATACACAAATAAATATCCCAAGTCTTCATTTTATCTTATTAATATTTAAGAGGAATGATAGAATTATATATATATATATATATAAATGATCATTATCGGAAACACTTTTTTTTTACATACTAAAACTAGTATATATTTAATTTATTTGTGTGATTTTTACACGTAAATAAATTTATATTTATCACCTAGTTGCGTTCTCATAGTAGATTTTCAAAAAATCTCTCCGAATATCTACACATCAATGATGGAATTTTGTGACTTCGAAAGCAAGGTATTAACAAAGTCTTCAATTGTAATTAGGCCGTAACATAAAAGTTTTTTATGTCTCTACAACTATAACGCAATTGTGATTAAGATCACATCAGTTACATTTAATTCTCTATAATATCAAAAATTGAAACACAATCGCAACACTTATCGGAACCGCGGTTTAAAACCTTTCACATGTTTGTTTTATTATGTTTTGACTATTAAAAAAATGAACATATCAATATCAAACAGTATATTAAAAAAATAGTACATTAAAAAAGTGTATTACTAACGTTCCTCTTTACATATTTATACACATAGATACATATAGTGTACACACGTACCTGATCATTTTGTAATAGAGAATCCCAATCTCTTTTTTGAACAAGTAAGCGTGTGGTTTCTTCTGGTAAAGAAATTCTGTAATTTAAATCTCCAAGCAATATTACATGGCTGCACAAAAAACATGCCAACATTATTTAAATATTTAAAATATTTCAACATGTATGTCAAACTTTCTTTAATGCAACATGGTTAAAATATTTATGTCGACGTTAATTTTTTACTCAAATAAAAAAGTTAATTTTAAGTAAAAGTCGGCAGAAAGTTAGTTCACTTTAATTATTCAGTAATTAAAACAGGTCAAATGGATTTTACCTTTTTAATTATATATCTTTGTATCTTTTCAATCGTTTACAACTTGATTTGTTTATATTTAAGGTGTTTTATTCTTTTTTATATATACTTTAATTTGTTTTATTCTCTTTGGTTGTTTATGCAACTTTTTGTTGGTTAGTTAATTATCACTCTGTTCCACTCTAGAAGAACAATTTTATTATTACTATAAAGTTGATTAATTAAATAATTGTATAATTTAGTTTAAACAATAAAACCAATCAATTAAGACAATATTTAAGTGTTTTGGCGGCCTTCAATCAAGCAAGACAAATTCAAAGCTGGAAACTACCAATAATATTGCTTCAATTGAGCAAATAATTTATAATAAAAATACAAGAAAAAACAAAATACTTGTTCAATATTAATTAGCACCTTGTTTTTGTGATTTGTTGAGAAAGGAACATAATTGTTAGAGGGTAACCAAATACTTCAAATTATTGAGGGTGATTGGTTGGACGGTTTCAAACAATTGTATTAAAGAATTCTACTTTTTAAACTCAAATGGTTAATTATTTGAATAACAAATCATTACAGAAAAATCTAGTTCATACTCTGACTACAATAATTATTAATCAGACTTTATTTATTTTCTAATTAAAATTCAGATTAAAAATGTTTTTTTTTATTAATACTTCATTCAAAATGAAATATAAAAAAAAATGGTAGTTAAAAAATTGATATATCTGATTAAAAATTAAGATCATATACATCAACTTTTCAATTATCTTTATTATTTATATTTCATTACAAAATAGTATAATATTAGTCTACATACTAATTAGTCTAACTATCATCTAACATCTAATTAGTGTAACTAATATTGTATCTAATATTTTCTCTTAGAAATAAGAGGGTTAAGACAAACAAAATATCACTACTTGTAATAAATTATTACTTACTCATGATCAAGAATCTTTCTTGGTAAATCAAAAAGAGGGCCTCTTGGAAAACTTGTCCTAGAAAATATTTCAGCCACATTAGAATTCCTATGCTTCTCATCACCCTCTTTTCCTCCAGAAGCTAGATGACTGCATACAAAGCAGAAGCTTGTTTCATGTAACAGAAATCTCACAGATACAGAACCCTGCAAATTTGTTAGAAATGTAAAAAAAAGATAAAAGTTAAAAAATCAAATACAAAAAGTATCCGCATAGATTTAAATCTCAATTCGTTAAATTTAAGGTTGAACTTCAATTTAACGTTTGAGATTCAATTGGACCGGCTATAAAGTATCCATATTAAAAAAAATTCTTAAATATATCAAGGATTGTGATTGCTACAGTCACAAAATTATTTTATCTAAATCCAATAGTCACCAACCAATAAAATGACTATAAATGAACGTGTAGGTGTTGTGATTGCGAACAATCCAAATCTATATATTAATTCATCAGTCGTTGGATTAATTTAACAACTGAAATATAATACTTTCAATAAATATTAAATTAATCTACGACTATTGGATTAACAAGATTATTATAGTTGATATTGATAGTGATGAAATTAATGAAGGACAAATGCATACAAATATATATTAAAAGTAATAAACTAAGATGAATTAGGTTACCTTGTTGCCTAAGAAGCCCATGATGCCACATCCTACACATGAAACACTTGGATGTCTAATGAATGGACTAAGGTCACTCCTAACCCACACAGATATCAATATACCAACCATTTGCTTGCTAATGATACAATGAAAATCTTGTGGGCCTTTATTACACTGCTGAGCTGGATTTCCATGATAAATATTATTCATATTTTTCTTTATATTATCACTTTGAATATCCTTGCAACATTGATCATGTGTCCTTTTGTTCAAAGCTTCTCTAATCAAAGTATTCCATTTTGTAGAAATTTTGTTATCTTCAGATCCTAATACATTTGATGCTTTTAATGGCACAATTTCTTGGAACCTAGATTGTAAAAAAATTATCATAAGGAACTAAACCAAATATATAATATTAATAATCATGGTAAAAATAATTTTAGTTGAAACAAATAAATTTGATCAAAGTTATTAATGAATTTTGGTGAAAGACGAATATTTTAGAAGAATCAGAGTTTCAACTTTGGTTGCAAATATTTTTAAGTCAAATTTTACGTATCTTTCGACTAAATTTCAGATTATTAGAACTCTTTTCTACTGAAAGTTGAAAATCGGATAATGAAAATAAAAAAAGAAAATGATGAAGCGAGAGTTGACAATACCCAAATACATAGATGTCAAAGGACTTGCTGCATGTCTCCAACAAATCTTCAATATTCAACCCTTCATATGGTGCAATTCCACCTATGTTCCATGTACTCACAAAAACCCTTAAATAAATAAACAAACAAAAAAAGTCAAAAACATAAAAAAAAGAATAATCAAAATCCAATCAAAACATATGCAGCTTTTTTCTGCATATGCTCTGCACATGATATCAAATAATACATAGTAATAAAAAAAAATGATAACAAAATGATAATGTTTTTGTTCTTACTTGTACTTTTGTGTATGAGTATGATCATTAAGAATGGTTTTGGTGCTTAAAGATAATTGATCATCATTTGTGATAGCCAATAAAGGATCTGTATAACTTGGATAATCTGCTACAAAATTACTACTTCCAAGTCTCTTGTTGAGTATCTTATTAGCTACTAATGCAGGCCACATAACCTAAACAAAATTAAATATACAAAAAAAATTAACCCTTTGGTGAGAAATTTCAATAAAAATGAAAAGTCAAATGAAACTTACTTCAGCTAGTTTTGCAGGCATGGTTAAAAAAAACAGTTGTTTCTAATATCTAATGATTATATAAACTATTGAAGAATTTAATAAAGTGATATCATGTTGAGGAAGAAGGAAGAAGGAAGAAGGAAGAAGTGTTTTTGATGTGATATAAAAGAAGGTGTACATTTTCACATTGTTGGTTAAATGTTTCAATATATAGGGAAACATTTGACATTGTCCAAGAAAACATGGGTCTTTCTATAACATGATTTTGAAATTTTGTGTTTGTTGAGGAGTTAGAATTTTAAGGGTATCTTATTGTTTTTCATATTTAAATTGTTGAAAATGGATGCAAGTGGAGTGCATGTGGTCCATGGAAAAAAATAAAATGGCAAATAGGAGAATTGATGACAAGTTATAATTAGTTATTACAATTAATAGTTGACAAGGATTTTGCTGACATTATGGCTATATTCGTTTTAAGGGATATAATTGGGAGGGGAATCAAAAGAAACTTCCATTGGTTACTCCTCTTTTGGATCTTAACATTTTAGTCTCCAAAATTTTTTGTTTGTACTATTTTGTTGCCTTAATAATCATACTTAGACACTTTCATTTTTTTGTCCTTGATTTTAACTAAACTCATGTACATTCTTTAAATATTTCTATGTTTTTAATAGTCATGTTTAGAGTATTATAAACATATTCCTTACAAAAGTTTAGAATTTTTTAACAAAATATTAATCAAATATGTATTTTAATGCATTTGGTGCTTAAAACTTTTGATGAAAAGATTCTTACAGTATTGTTTAAAGTTTGAAATGTATGCATATCTTAAAAATAACATAAAAAATAAAAATGTTAAAAAAATTAGAGTAAAAATACAAAATATTATATAGAGATTAAAAAGAAAATGCAATATATATATACTACTGAAAATTATATTGACAGGGATCCATTGACAAAAACTCAAGTAATTTTGATGTAATAATTTATAAAAAAAATTGAGTAAAAGATGTTGTCAATTGAAACGGAAAAAGAAGAAATGGTGAGATCAGGTGTAAAATAAAGAACGAAGAGATGTAATTGTGTGATAAAAAATGAGTATAGATTTTTCAAATGATCACAATTTATAGAAAATTTCAACCGTTATAATTTATAAAACACTTTAATATAATTTCAGTAAGTGAAAAATTGTTGAACGACTATATTTTAATATGTTTGCACCATTTTTAGAAGAGGAAATAAAAGACATTAACATGGGACATTGTTTAGGATGATATTATTGCTTTTGTTCGAGAGTTTCACTCCAATGTGGTGCTTGAAGGTGCAAACACGAGAATGGGGGATTGAGTTGTGTTTGCTAAAGTTGATAACTTTTTGATAATTTATAAATAAATAAAAAAACTAGTTTGATTTTGGTAACTTACTTGGAGTAGAAGCAATCAGATTCAGAGATAGCAAGCAACGAAAACATAAATAATTTGACACTTAGATTTATTCTGGTTCACTGCTAACTTGGCTTCGTCTAGTCCCCTCATTTAAAAGGCTTAATTAATCCACTAATTCAAATCCATTGAATTACAAAACATCTGACCCTCCAAGTCAGTCTTTCCAAACAGCTTGACAACCTCAGACTTTTGATGAACTAACCACTTTGACCCTACAAGCCAAATCTTCTTATAACAATCTGACAACCCCAGATTGAAGAAAGAACTAAACCACTATCAGATTGAATACAAAATATTAGAATTTGAGTAGTTGCTTCTAACAAAGTTGGTAATAATAATATTTTTCACACTATAAGAAAAGAACACTCAGAAAATATTTCTAACACAAACAAGTGTTTATCTCTTTAAACTCTAAGATAAATTAAGAACTTTGAGCTTGAATTACTCTTTTATATTTTTTGATGTTTTTCTCCTTCAGCCTTGAGTGTCTATTTATAGTGAAAATTTGAGCTTTAATTTAGTCCTTGTTTAATTCTGAATTGTATCTTGTTCAAATTGAGCTTATAAATTCTCCAGATTTGTTATGTTTCTATTTTGTGTAGAATGAATTTGTAAATTCTTCATATTGATTATTTTCCTATTTTGTGTAGATTGAATTTGCAAATTCTTCAAATAAAATCTTCTTCAAATCTTCATTAAATGTTGATTAAATATTCTTCAAATTTTGACCATAACTTCTTTTCAAGTTGGTCACAGATTTTCTTCAATTATAAATATGAATTGAATCTTATTTTAGATTTTCATCAATTATAAATTTGAATCAAATCTTATTTTAGATGTTCTTCAATTATAACTTTGAATTAAATCTTGTTTTAAATTTTCTTCAATAATAAATTTGAATCAAATCTTATTTTAAATTTTCATCAATTATAATTTGAAATCAAATCTTATTTTATATTTTCTTCAATTATAAATTTGAATAAAATTTTATTACAGTTTTTCTTCAAAAACATGAATCTTTTTTTATAAAATTTGAAGTCAAATATATTATTCTTATAAAATATTTTTATTAATATCAAAACTCTAAATATAAAATCAAATTAGTTCCAATAGTGCGGAGTTATAAACACAAATCATCCCCAAGACCATATGCCCGATTAGATATTTATATAATGTCATTGAAAAGCTGGTCTTAGGTAAATTATTCTCTAATTGAGTGACACTCATTAATTCTGTTCTTACCATTATTCCTTTGTATTATTCATTAATTCTTTAAAGCTCCCAAGAAAATCACGCATTCAATGGAAAACTTATTGGCTTAGTTACGATGATGAATCATTGGCTATTGAGTGATTCAAAATTTGTCGAGAGTGGTTTACTTTATAGGTATTTTGTCATTTCATTGCTTTATGATTGTTTAGTTATTGTGGTTGTTTTATATTGGTAAATATTTTTTCTTGTACATTTATGTATTCAACTTGACATAGATTAATTAATATTGAATATATATATATATATATTAAATAATTTTTTTATTGTCGATCAATCATAATTATTAAATTAATTTTTTTATAATCACATATAAAACTATTTGTATAATTGATTATAATTTATTGATTGTGTAAAAAAAATTACGATATTGATGTATGAAAATTAAACTCGAATTGATTATCTCTGCATATGATATTGTGTGCTAGAGTTAATTCCGTTTATTCTATAATAAAACAATTTTGACTTAATTGCAGTTTTGGTCCCCCAAGCAGAATTTTGGTCCAAAATTTGATAAAATTTCATTTTTTTTGCATTTATTTAAGTCACACAATGCCTCAAGATTTCATTTGCAACAATTGTACCTGAAATATATGACCATAAATGGTGTAGTACGGCTTTAAAAAATAAAATTTCATCAAGTTTTGGACTAAAATTCTGTTTAGGGGACCAAAACTGGAGAGAAACAAAATGGAGGGACTACTTTCGCGATTCACCTAAAATAGGGGGACTAAAACTGCAATTAAGCCAACAATTTTATAAAAATATAAAATAAAAGTTGACGAGTGCCAAAGCACCACTAGGATGAAGTTTATAGTTCTTTCATATTTGGATTCTTGAATATTAGACGCATACTCATGCGAATAGATACTATTTTAATATATTACAACTTTTTAATCTATTTAATATTATTATCTTCAAAATATTTATAATTTAATTTAACTTTTGTTTTCAGTGAATTGATATATTTCTTACTATCTTGAAAGATAATTTAAGTAATATGATTAATTTTTAAATAAAATTATATTATTAATTATTATTTTTAATATGTGCGATTTAATCTATTTTTATTTATAAATCTTTTTAGAGAGTGGTACTTACTTACTCATCATCAACCTAACACTTATTAAAAGATAAAACAAACTTTAAAGTAAGATTATTATAAAAAATAGAAGTTTTTTAATATTAATAATAATATTTTATAATTATTTTATTTAAATTTTATCTTATTTGTTTTCAAGATGCAAAATATTTTAATTAAATATATTAACAGTTATATTTTTTATAATTGCTAAGCATTTTATTTATTATACTATTTAAATATGTTTTATTTTTTAAGTCTAAATGTGTAAAACAAAAAAATTGGCCGACCCTGTACTTATCTTGAAATTAATTTCTAGGAGAAAATCGATTAATAATTTGGCATTATGCGACTCGGCATAGGTGTAATAATAATAATAATAATAATAATTAATTATGCACAGATAACATTAAAAAGAAAAATATTACACGAACATTTAACTATATTTCTCTATGGTGCAACCTCATATTATTACACTCTAAATATGTAATTGGTGGCTTGTGTAAAATTATTTTAGTAAAATGGATTTATTTTCAAGAATGGTCGTGTCATTTTTCTAAAAACTAAAAGATATGCAAAAGTATCACTATAGAGATATTGCAATTAGTTGGAATCATAATTATTGTTTCTTAATGTGTGTACTGGATTTTATTAAAATAAAATTTTGGCATTTTGTTATTAATTAGTTCGAGCTTGTATAGCCCTTATTGTTTTAAGATTGGTGCTCCAATGCTTACTTGAAATAGTGTTAGTTGTTTCTGACTGTGAATTAAAATATATGTATACTCTATCCATTCCAAAATAACTTTGGTTGTTAAGTATTTCTGTTTTGTTTCAAAACTTTAAGTGTTTTAGAAGTTGGAAGATATTTTTGACATTCTTTTGTCAAATATACCCCTAAATATAATTAACATTATCTGTTTTTAATTACAATATCATTTGCACGATATTTATATGTATTTTTTAAAGTATTTAATAATTAGCTTATAGATATTTTAATATTTATTTATTTTTGTCTACGAAGTAGCAAACATCACCACCGGCAAAAATACACACAATCTGCGAGTTCCGGTTTAATAGACAATTAATGTCGATATTGTTAGATTAATATTATTTCTCGAGTTGAAATTTAATACCTCACAATTGTTTGTGACGATATTGTTATATTGAATATCATGTCTCGAGTTGAAACTAAATTATACCTCGCAGACGTTTAAGTTTATTTACCATTTCATTTGTAACTTAAAAACTAAACAAACAAAAAGTGAAAATCTAAATAGTTCGATCTCATATCACCACGAAAAAATGTCTACAATAACAATATCAATATTGACGGTTGAGTTAAGTCTTATGAACACTAGTCAAATAGTTACTTAATCCATGTAAAAATACTTTAAAAAATTAAAGTTTCAGACTTTGATATTTAGTATAAGACTTTTTTTGTTTCTTCTAATTTATCATCTAATCAATATTATATACGTTATCTCCACATCATTATATTTCATTTTACATTTATAATAATAAAAAATATATTAACTATTAATAAGGATAACTTAATAAAAATAATATTATATATCTTTTATTTATAATATTTTTTTTAATATGTATGAAATAAACTAAGGTGACATTGATTTTAATAAGAAAATAGTACAATTTTTGCTTATAAAATATAAGAGTTGATTTAACATTTTGACGAACTCATATAATTTTTACCGCAGAGTTGTACAAGCAAGTTCATGTTTTGATATTTGTTTTGGTACTCAATTTGCAACTAAAATATAAAATTCTAACTAAGGTCGTTAAAAATTCTACTTTAATGAGATCTAATTTAAATATAAATTTATAATAAAAAATATTTATCAATTTATAAATTGATTTTTTATAAAATTAAATTTGGTCAAACTCAAATTTTAATATAATAGTATAGTCTATTTTAAGATTTGCTGCAGTATCAAATTAATTTGAAAAATCTAACTAACGTACCCCCACAAGAACTTCATGCTTAGAACACGCTTAATCCCATCAAATTGGAATTACTATAATAATAAATTCTAACTCTGGTTACACTTCCAACTCTTAGAAGGGCATGAAAGGTAAATTAATATTTATTTTTTTGGAGTGGTAGTTAGATTGATATTGCATGTAGTTATTTTGTCACAATTTCGTTAAGTTATATATTTATTTTCAAAGCCAATCTGAAACTATGATCCGACATAGGACCGACATATATATTTGTGTATTATTTATGAAATATGAAATTTCAGTCAGCATCATTAAGAAACCACTTGATATATCAAACTAAGGAATACATAAGTATCTTAGCTTTTTTCATGAAAAAATAAAATAAAAAAAGTATCTTTTCAGTTTAATATTGCTAAAGTAAAAGGTTAAACTATGAGTCTTTTTTGTTAACATATTACCCATTGTCCCATTCTCCACCACCTCCTCTTATTCAATTTTACGGTACATTTTTTTGTAAAAAATGTTATATTTCGCAAATATCTAAAGAGTTTTATGGCATTTCCTTATACTCAATTTTTTTTTTTTATTTTACAAAATGGTAGATTTTTTTATATAAAAAGTTGTATATTCTGTACATATCTCAATTTTGAAAATTTATTTTGTGAAATTAAAAAATTAATATTCTGTACATATCTCAATTTTGTGAAATTTATTTTGACATGTATATCACTTTTTTCTTTTAATTCCAAAATGCCCCACTTTGAAAAAAAAATACAAAATTGTTTTACTTTTTTGTTTCAGTTGTTGATCGCAACCTGACGATGCGACTATATGAATGAGCTATTTTTTTGTTTTTAAAAGATGGTCGCATCCTGGGGATGCGACCTTGTACTGGCATGACTTTTTTTTTTTTTTGCCATTTAATGAATATTTATATTTATTATTAATTATGTTTATTATTATTGAATAATTTAAAAATAATTAAAATATTTAAAAATTCAAAATACTATTATGAAAAAAATAATAAATTTAATAATATTATAAATTTTAATAATAATAATAATAATAATAATAAAAAGAATAATAATTTTAATAATAAAAAGAAAATTATATTAATAAAATAAAATAAAAATACATTAAATTAAAAGAAAAAATACAATAAAAAAATTATATTTGATTATTATTATTATTATTATTATTATTATTATTATTATTATTTTCATTAAGTTTTATTTATTAGATAAGAAAAATAGGAGAGAGTTGTTATAATAATATGTCAAAAGAAAAAGAAGTTGTTATAATAATTTGCTAAAATAAATAGAAGGACATTGGTTTTAACATGTTATATTAATAGTGACAACTCAATCCTATTTTGGTCATAAATTAACCCTTAATATTATTTTGTTAACAATTGAGTTATTGGTTATTTAATAAATTATAAATAATTAAAAATTCAAAATACTATTAATAAAATAAAATAAAACGCATTATATTGGAAGAAAAAAAATATAGTTAAACAAGAGAAAGTTGTTAAGAAAATACATTATTATTTTATACGCAAAATATCAGGAACACGTTATTTATTTTGACACGTTATTATAACACGTTCTCCTATTTGTTTGTTTTGCCAAATTATTATAACAACTTCCTCCATTTTGCACATTATTATAACAACTTCCTCCTATTTTTCTTATCTAATAAATAAAAATTAAAGAAAATAATAATAATAATAATAATAATAATAATCAAATATAATTTCATTTTTTTATTGTATTTTTTTCTTTTAATTTAATTTACTTTTATTTTATTTTAATAATATGATTTTCTTTTTATTATTAAAATTATCATTCTTTTTATTATTATTATTATTATTATTATAATTATTAAAATTTATAATATTATTAAATTTATTATTATTATTTTTTTCATAATAGTATTTTGAATTTTTAAATATTTTAATTATTTTTAAATTATTCAATAATAATAAACATAATTAATAATAAATATAAAGATTTATTAAATGACAACAACAAAAAACTATGCCAGTACAAGGTCGCATCCCTATGATGCGACCATTTGTTAAAAACAGAAAAATAACTCCTTTACGTAGTCGCATCCCTGCAATCAGGTGGGGCAAAAAAGTAGGACAATTCTGCATTTTTTTTAAGTGGATTATTTTGGAATAAAAAAAAAAAAAAAAGAGGGATATACATATCAAAATCCCAAAAACTACTTCCTAAAATTCACCAACTAATTTTGCATAATGCAATGTATATTAAAATTCAGATGACTTGTTTCAATTATATAAAATTAGAGAAAACACAATCAAGTTTAGAGATTTGTAAAATGAAGGATGAAAAATAAAGAAGAGAGATAGATATAAATAAAAGATATAAAATTGTTCTGATTATGAAATTAAGAAGTAGAGTAACAAGCAGGTTGCAGGTTAATCTCTATCCTCAATAAGATAATGATAACAATATTAATTATTAATATTGACTATTAAAAAATAAAAATAAAAAATGAAATTACTAAAAATTGAAACATGGGAAAAAAATGGACTAGAGACGTCAATTGGCCAAACTCAATTAGTCTGACTTACAAGAGAACTGTACTATACACCCCTACATGTACCTCTCACTCCCATGGAAAATACCATATTGCCCTATTGTTATCTATAAAACCCTCCAAAAAAAATTTCTTCCCTTTTTTTCTACTATTTCGTTCGAAATTTTGAATTGTCCGAATCACAAATTTACAAACATTCGAACCTTTAAAACCTTCGAAACTCAAAAGTAAGACAACCATCGAAACTTTGAAATTTTCAAAACAGTAATTTTCCAAGTCTTCGAAAGTTTCTATGAACATGAAATTCATTTTTCCCAAAATTTTGAAACTTTTGAAAGTTTCCATCAACATGAAACTTTTGAATTGCAGAAATATTTGAAACTTTCTAACAATCTGAAAGTTTTGAAATGTAAAATTCAGAAACATGAAGTATTCAGTTTCGAAACTTTGAAATTCATGGAAAGTTCCGAAATTATTTTGGAAGTTTGACTTTCAATGAAACTTTCGAAACCAGCTTCGAAAGTTTGGGAACGATACAAAAGTTCCGAAATGCTTTTTTTTTTATAGTTCTTTTATTTTTTTTTCCATTTTTTTTATTATTGATATGATGTTGAAGATGATGTTGAAGAACCAAGTATGTATCATTAAATCTTCTTTTCAGAAAACCATCCCCGATGTTGAGCAAGAGTATAATTCACCATTTTTTCAAAGTCTACATCACTGTGTATCATGGAAATGTTTAAAAAAATGAGAAACAGTTACATAGGGTGAAGATTGTAGGTACTAACAAAACAAAATGTGGTTGCTCAATCAGAACAACTCATGGATTACCATGTGCTTGTGAGTTGGCAAAGTTGCAGATATCTGGTAATGTTATCCCTTTAGATAGCATTCATGTTTTTTTGGAGAAATTTAAGCATTGAGCATGAATTGAAGGATGAAGAATCTTTATCAAAATATGAATTTTCAGAAGAGGTGGAAGCAATAAAAGCGTGCATGAAGAAAGAAGATATTGTTGGTCAAATGATATTCAGGAGAAAGGTGCGTGAATTTGTATTTCCACATACAACATCAATACTTGCACCACCTGAGAAGGTGAGAATCAAGAGAGCTAGTAAAAGGAAAAAATAATTTGATACTGCTCATGATCTTTCATATTGGGAGTATGTTGATGTCTCTCAAGAATCTGCAAAGCAACCATCTCAGCGTTCTGCAAATCAATCAACACAGTATTCTGCAAGGCAATCATCTCAACGTTCTGCAAATCAATCAACATAGTATTTTGCAAGGCAATCATATAACATACATTTTCCTACTTTTATACATTTGTATATTGAGGAGATAATAGATGTTGTGTTTGATGGAAATTGTGGGTTTCGCGCAATTGCAACATTGTTAGGTTGGACTGAAGAATCTTGGCGTTTAGTTCGAACACAATTGGATAAAGATGTTGAGACAAAATCTCTCAAATGATTTTAATGATAACAAAATTATTTAAGATATTATGATTGTGGTTAATAACTAATTTGTGCTTTTGAGTGAATTCATATAAGAAAACAGGTTATTAATCATTAAGGCAAAAAGGAGAAAAATCTGATACAAATCTGAAGGATTGAAATTCCTGAGGATGGCCTCGTGAAGAGGATGAAGTTTCAAATCTGCACAATACTTGTCCTCTCCAGTTCAAATGTTTTTATTCATTAAAGAAATGCACAACAGTATCAAAGAATAAATAAATAAAGCATTTGAAATAAAAAAGTTTGAAGGCCAAAGGAAAAGGACGAGAATGGCCAGATCTAGCTAGAGGATGACAGTGCTAGGCTGGAGGATGGTTCAGTAAAGTTGAGAGCAACCCATCAAACATGTGCAAAGGCTAAAATTAGACCATTTATTGTGCTTGCACGAATGAATACATGAAGAAGTCAAGTTACAGAAAGGCAACAACAAACAAGCCAAAAATGGAAGACTTCACATGTTAAAAGCATATCTGATCCTCGAACTGGAGGATGGCAGTCCTATGTAAGAGGGTGGCTCTCTCTCTTGTCAACATCACTCTCAAAAGTTGAAATCAACCTAGTCCTTAAAGTTTCTGAAAAGGTTGTAGATCACATGGTCAAAGAAACAACCTAGCACTCTTTGAAGAAAGAGAATAGAAAATGACATCTCAAGATCAAGTTTCAAGGAAGCTGATCTTCCTACGCGAGGATGGCCTCTGCCAATCCAAGAAACAGATGGATGACAGTTCTATAAATATGATAAAAGACCTTGAATCTTTTGTAATGAATCCAACGGTCATCAAGAGCTTGGCACATGAAAGGAACATCATAAAAATTCTATAAAAGGCAGCAAGCTCTTCATCATTAAACACATAACAATATTGCATAAAAAGATAAAGTATCTTAAAGCTATCAAGAGCAATACCCATCCTCTCGTCATACTTTCTTCAATCCTACATTAGATCTTTGTAAATCCTTTAAGAAAGTATTTAGAATCAATCACTCTCATATCACTCTGTAATTTCCACGTGAGATACACTTGGAAATAGTTGAAACTTGATTGTAAGCTTGGTGAGGCTAAAGACTACACAAAGTGTAATCATCCTCTATGAGAGGTTGATCAGTTTGAACATTAGTGAAATCTCACAAGTGTGTGAGGACTGAACGTAGCCTTCATTGGGTGAACCAATATAAACGTTGTGTGTGTCATTCTTTACATTCTCTCCTTCTTTTGCTCAGCTTTAGTTTAAAGGTTTGAATAAGCATCCTCGGTTCTGCGATCCTCTCTGAGAGGATAGTTTTTAAAACACGTGAAAATTATTTTTAAACAGCAAAATCCCTATTCAATCCCCCTTCTAGTGATATTTAGCTACAACAAAAGAGATCCATCTACATCAAGAACTTTATTCAATGTTTTTTATGATAGTGTTGAATCAGTGCAGAACTCATTGAAAATTTCAACATTAGGTGCTCAAGAAAAAGATAAGTGGATGACTATACCAGACTTGGGTTATGTGATAACAACACTATATAATGTCATATTAATGTTGTTGTCTCGTAATCTGAATATGACAATCTTTCCGCTAAACAAAGCACCGTCAAAAAAGTCCTTTCTTATCTCTTTACTAGCAATTGGATTCGTCAATGAAAATCATTGGGTACAGGTAAAATTTATGATTAGTATTGCTTAATAAATTAATATTTAATATTTTCTTGTTCAGATATATTAATTTTTAATATTTTGTTGTTCAGATCAAATTGAAGTTTGATTGTTCTTTGCCACCTACCTCACAAAAATGGAGAGAATTTTGTAGTGAGTGTGCAAATACATAGGAAATAGCTTATGTAGAACGTATAAAGTATTGGGAACACATTGATCCATCATTTATCAAATCATCTTGTATTTCATTAAATGAAGATTATAATATATGTTTGAACATTTTATCATTTATCATTTATGTTTTATCATTTATCATTTATGGATTACTTCAAAATAAATGCGGATTAACTCAAAATAAAAATTCATAAATAACACAAAATATTAAAATAGAAATTTATGTTCAATATTTATCATACATAAAACAATCACTAATTGTCGATGATGGACCAACATGTACAGAAGATGATGGACCATGTGCAGCAACAGTAGGTGGACTCGAAGGTGCAACAATAGGTGAAGGGAGGATTAGAGGATGTGAAACATTTATGTACCATACATAGTAGTCTGCAGCGACCTTTCCAGAAAAAGTCGCTATAGGATATAGGCTCCGAAAGGCCGCTACAGATGATCTCATAGTAGTTTGCCACTCTCAATCTATATTGTTCGGTACCGGAGGAACGTCACGCGAAATGTACTGAATACGACCAAACTGTCGAAGACATCACTCGGAAAAATATGGGACTAAGACTCCACCACATCGAAGGTATCCATAGAACATCAAAATCGATACAAACGAATGATTCGTTCGATCATCATCATATAGTGTAAACACTACATCCTCGAGCAACAAAGCATCAAGTCTCCGACGATATGTCATCAATCTCCCTTCAATAACATGTTTTGTAGTCCACCTACATGCTCTTAGAAGATGTGCATGAATCGCTTCTCTATGGCCCCACTTACAGATGCTAAGTGCTCATAAATCCAGCACTGCACCATATATAACACAACTTAATAAATAAATGATACAACTTAATATAAATCATATATTTGTAATAGAGTTGTGTAACCTTCCAACTGTGCAGTGTCGTGGACAACTCCATCTCCTAGATTGTCATAGAGGAAAACCAATGCCACAGTACCCTACGAATAGTCCCGACAACGATCTAAATCAATAAATAAACTAACATATTTTGCCTCCACACGTGTATGTGTTTTATCGGCGAAAATAATATTGCCAACTAAATGCAACAGGTACGTTCTAGCCGTACACTCAAACTGGTTAGTTTGAATGAGACGACTATATAAATCACGCAACCATTAGAATCTATATTGGGCACATTTATTATAAATAATCTCAGCTAGTGCTTCCTCCCATGTTGCACCTAAGTACTCATGTGCAACTCTTGCAACATTATTAGTGTTCATATTCACATGTGCATCAAAAAATTTACCATGGGGTGAGATGTGAAGAAGAGTTACGACGTTGTCTAACGTGATGGTCATCTCTCCAAATGTCAAATGAAATGAGATGGTCTCCCTATGTCATTTTTCAATAAATGCAGATATCAGACCAACATCAACCATAGTGAGGTAAGCTGAAGACTGATGTAGCAACCCAGATTCCCGAATCCAATATTGTATAGGATCTGGCACAAGAACTTCAGCAAACTTCTCCAGCTTCAATCCATGAGTAATATAACTTTTAACGACCCACGATCCTGCGAGTAATTACAGAACAATTAATTAATTAAATAAATTTAAATTAAATAAACTTAATTAAATAAACTTAAATAAATTTAATTAAATAAACTTAAATAAACAATTAATTAAATAAACTTAAATTAAATAAACTTAAATAAACAATTAATTAAGTATAATTAAAAATTAATTAAAATATACCTCTCCTTCCCATAGCCTCCGAGCCACGTGGTGCTCAAACTGTGTCAACACATGTGTCACCACTAGTCCTCTGGGCTGTTGATCCTGCTCATCAATATCATCAACATCATCGGTGTAAGACCCTTAATTTTTAAATTCTAATTTATGCAATTTTAGGATATTTTATGTTAAATTGCGTAGGCATTTAGCTCAAATTAATTTTAATTTGTGAATTAAGTACCAAAAATATATTTTAATTAGAAGTATTAATATGTTTAATATATATATATATTTTGAGACCCGATTAAAATTATTTGTCGAACAATAATTTAATTATGTTACGAAAAAATTAATACTAGACAGATTTTCTTAAACTATCATTGTTGTTAAAAAAATTTATCTGTTAATTGAGTTGTGACGAGAGTAGATATTTTTATTAAATTAGATTGAAATGTGAGTCAAGTGATGTGTGTAAAAGTTGTTAGATATTTGTTGGTTTGATTAAGTAATATATATATATATATATATATATATATATATATAGGAAGTTGTACTTTTCTAACAACATATTGGACCCAATTAGCATTATCAAATAGAGGAAAATTTAAAATGTATATAATTTGCTAATGGAAGTATTCCA
>NC_021163.2:51912415-51917053 GCF_000331145.2 Cicer arietinum | reverse complement strand
TATATATATATATATGTGTGTGTGTGTGTGTGTGTGTGCGCACGCGTGTGTGTGTTTATGGGGGGAAACCAAGTAAGGAAACAGAAAAATAAATAAATAAATAAAAATATAAAAAAAAAAAAACATTTTCCTCATTTATCTTCTCCTCCCTTTCTGTTTGCTAGAAAGCTTGTGTTGGTGGGTTTGAAAACAAAAACACAAACACAAACCTTCATTTATCTACTAGATCTAAGCTTCCATTCGATAAGTGTCAGGAGGGATAGTTACTCCTCACTACACTACGATGCTTGTGAGCTAACTTTTGAGGTGTCGACGTGAGCGAGAGTTTTCGCCGTATTTGATCACGGTAGCAAAAACGGTTGAGGAAGCGATAACGAAGGTAAGGGCTCCTTCCAAATTTTTAGTTTGCATATAGGGACTCTATATGTGTCATTGATGAATGATTAATGTGTGATTGCGTGAAAATTAATTTCGACGTGAATACATTTATTTTGAGTTAAAATACAGCTTGTTACATGTTATGAATTTATGATTAATATTGATGTGTTTAAGGTGTGACTATGTATGAATTTGTGGAAATTAAGCTTGGATGCAATTATATGATTCAAAACTGATTTATGTATGATTGAGGAGTGGATCTGTGGAAATTGAATTTGATGTGATTATGTATTCATAACTGATAATATGTGCGTTTTGAATTTTATTGAGGGAAAAAAATGTTTTGAGTATGCTTTGTGATAAGTCTGAAAAATCATTAGTGTTAAATGAGTATTAAAAATGGGGAATCTTTTAATAGTTGCATTTACTTAATGATTGTGGTGAAAAGAGTCAGAGTATGCTCATGCATTTCATAGCTTGTGGTGACTGTGATGGGCCATAGTGTCAGTGGTGACCGCGATGGGTCACGGTGTTAAGTGGTGACCGTGATAGGCCACAAAGTTAAGTGGTGACCGTAATGGGCCATGGGGTGGTTCCATGTGATAGTTGCTTCATCTTATCCTTACGAGGATTTAATTGATGTGTAAGGCTTGTGATATGCTATACTCTAGTAAATTGTGCTAGTTTGTGAGAAACTGCACCTCAGTAATTAGTACTAAGGCATGTGATAGATGATACAATTATGATTTATGCCCCTTCGAGGAGGGTTTTTGTTGGAAATTCTGGAATCATGCGTATTGGCATATACGCATTGCATCAGGGTGCTTGACACGCGAGTCATGTTTGTTATACTATGGTGATTGTATATACATACTCGATTGTGGTTTGTTATTGTGTTGTAATTGCTTTGAGGTGTGAATTTGTGTTAAGTTTCGATGTAATTATGTGTTTGATGACTCTTCATCATATGCATATTTTCCCACTATTTTAGTCTTATTTATCCTCAATCATCAGTTAAATTAAGGATTTATTTGATACATTTTGTTGATTTTTGTTCTTTGAGTTAATAAAATGTTTTTTGTTTTTATTTCGTTGATTAAGTAGGAATTTGTCGTAATTTTACATTGCGTTTTGTTTTAGTGCAGTGCTGAATTTTGGTGAAAAATCAACATGACATATGTGGAGTATTTCAGCCATATCTGGAGTTCTAGATGTCCAATTAGTGTCACTCCAAGTGCTAATAAAATCTACGATCCATATCTACAACTTTCATGAAGACACCGGGACCAAATTCAGACTCAAAAGATGAGAAAAATGCAAAACACATCAGACAACAGATGAAATGCGCCTGGAGCGCGTCCTGGAGCGCTTGGAGCGCATTTCTTAGGATTGTACTCTGCCAACGCGCGCCTGGAGCGCGTTTTTCCGCGCTTGGGGCGCGCGACGCGCACCAGCAACCATAAAAACGCAGATTTTTACTGTTTTAGGGATCTTTTTGACTCTTGGGAACTTGGGAGACTTGTGCCCTAGCATAGAAACTCAAAGACGGCCGTTTCTAACGCCAGTGAAGCAGTTTTATTAAGAATCATCCATGAATCATTCTTGTAATTCTTCTTTAATCCTTATCTTTTGTATCTCTGTCATGAGTAACTAAACCCTATTTGTTAGGGATGAGTGTAACCAGATGAAACCCTTATTTTTCTGATTTGATTTCTAGTTATATGAATGAGTTTATTGAATTGTTTTTCTCATCTCTGTGCTTAATGCTTTTTATTGCTTGATCAACATTAAAATGTTCTACGATTTGTATTTTGAAACGGAAGTGGACTTTACGAATGCTTGAGATGAGAAATTCATGAATTTGTAGTCTAGACATAGGTGCAGGTCATGAAACCAATTAAATTAGTTGCAAAGCAATAATTTACAAGAGAATTTCTATACGGTAATGCTTAATTCTAATCTTAAATCCACTAAGGAATTAGGGGTTACTTTGGAATTAAAGGTTCTGTCACTAAGACATTAGGGCAAGAATAATAAAGAGAATTCGGTAATAATTCAATAAAGGAATTCAGTAACTAGGATCAAATTAGACACCAAGGTTGGATTCGAAGTGAAACTCATCCCTGACATTTTTCGGGAACCTTTTTGTTCAATTTTAGTAATCAAATATAATTCAATAGTAAAACGCAATCCTTGAGTTCGACACTCGGTACTACCGTTTTATTATTACTTGCAACGATTCAGTACACTTGCTGAAACGCTATCAAGTTTTTGGCGCCGTTGTCGGGGCCTGCCATATCACTATTGAATTAGTTTATTTATTGAATTGAAATTTTTTGCTCTGCAATAAAATTTCTTCTTTTATTGTTTCTCTAATTTAAAAAAAAAAATTTGGTTTAAAACTCTCTTATTTTTACTTAATTATTTATCTTTCTTTAACTCTTTAGTACTCACAATTTGTCTAACCTTGTATGCGAGGCCAGTCCTCAGCTGAACTTATCTTTGATCCAGAAATTGAAAAAACAACGAAAGCACATAGAAAGGCAGCTCGAGAAAGGAGACAAAGGGAAAGACATTTAGTTGTGGAAGAAGAGGTTTTGGGTGATTGTGTCATATTTACTGAAATGGTCGACCCACCACCACCAGAACATACTCTCGGAGAATATAGGAATCGAATTAGAAATCGTGCTCGATTACCTATTCATCACCAACCGGTTACAGTCAATAAGTTTGAAATAAGTCATGCTCTATACCGAGAGTTGAGGGAAATTCATTTTGCCGGTAGACATAACGAAGACACTAATAGACACCTCACAAATTTCTTTGAATTATGTGAAACAGTGAAGGTGGATGGTTTGTCTGAGGAAAGAATGGCAGCTCTAAATATACAACCACAAGTGGCCCCCGTCAAATTACTAAAGCAGACTAGTTGTAACCTTTGTGGAGGAGCACATAAAACTGGAGTCTGTGAAGCACTGGATGATAATGAGGTAGAAGAACTAGAACGGGTGAATTTTGTGAATAATAACAACAGGCAGAATAACCCCTACTCTAATACATACAACCCTGGTTGGAGAAATGATCCGCATTTTTCTTGGAGAGATCAACAAGGTAGATCTCAGGGTCAACAAGAAGCTCAACCAAACCAATTCCCACCCAGAAAGGCTGCTTGGGAGAGCGCTATAGAAAAACTAGTTACAAGCACAAGTTCTTTCATTGAAGAGTCAAGAGCCGTCCAGAAAAATCACTTTGCATCAATAAAAAATCTTGAGACTCAAATAGGTCAACTTGCTCAACAAATGGCACAAAGAACGTCTAGAAATCTGCCTAGTGACACAGTTCCGAACCCAAGAAACAATGTTAATGCAGTGACCACGAGGAGTGGCAAGGCGAGAGAACAAGTACCACCTGAAGCCAAACAGAGTGGAAGTACTTTGACTCCAACTCACCGGGAGGAATTGGTCACACCAATATCGGTTGAAAAGCACATCGCTATTGAAAAGGAGCAAAAACCCGTGGTACAAAAAGGGGAACCACTGCCAAAACCAGAAATTCGACTTCCATTCCCTCAAAGATTAAGGAGGGAAGAAACTGAAAAGCAATTTGGAAGTTTCTTGATGTTTTTAAAAAATTACAGATTAACATCCCTTTTGCAGAAGCACTAGAGCAGATGCCGACATATGCTAAGTTCATGAAGGATATTCTGTCGAAAAAAAGAAAAATCGGCGGTGAAACAGTTATGCTTACTGAAGAGTGTAGTGCTATACTACAAAGGAAGTTGGCACCGAAGCTCAAGGACCCTGGAAGCTTCACAATCCCGTGCGCTATTGGAAATAGAACTTTTGGGAAGGCTTTGTGCGATCTTGGGGCTAGTGTAAGTCTTATGCCCCTTTCAATATACAAAAAATTGGGCGTTGGAAAAGTCAAGAACACACAGCTGATGTTACAGTTTGCGGACCGCTCGATGAAACATCCCTATGGAGTGGTGGAAGATGTGTTGGTTAAAGTGGACAAGTTCATTTTTCCAGTAGATTTTGTGGTACTAGATATGGAGGAAGCAACGACATTTCCTTTGATTTTGGGGAGACCGTTCTTGGCAACAGGGAGAGCTATGATTGATGTAGCAGATGGCACCTTAACCTTGAAAGTAAATGAAGAAACCGTCACTTTTAACATTCTAAAAGCCAGGGAACACTCAAAAGAAAGAGAAGGGTGCAATCGAATCGAGATTTTAGATGAGATAGTCAATGAAGAAATAAA
>NC_021163.2:51906085-51908210 GCF_000331145.2 Cicer arietinum | reverse complement strand
CAGTTCTTTACCAAAAAAGACTTGGCTAATTCTAAGGCACTTCAAGGGCAAACTGAAACACTGTATAGTTTGTTGGAAGAAGAATTGGGTCAGACTTCAAATGAAGAATTACAAGAGCTAACTCAAGACCAACAACAAGAGCTTCAAGACTTGTTGGAGAATTTTAAGGGAATTTTTGAAGAGAATATTGGGCTGCCTCCTGAACGAGATATAACTCGTGCAATTGAATTGAAGAAAGATGCAGGTCCTGTGACTGTTAGGCCATATCGCTATCCTCACCACCATAAGGAAGAGATCGAAAAACAAGTTCAGAGCATGCTGACCCAAGGTATAATTCGAAACAGCTCTAGCGCATTTTCTAGTTCTGTCATTTTAGTTAAAAAGAAAGATGGGTCATGGAGGATGTGTGTTGATTATAGAGAATTGAATAAGGTTACAATGTCAGATAAATATCCAATTCCGGTAGTTGACGAATTATTGGATGAACTACATGGAACGAAATTTGTCTCAAAACTTGATTTGAAATCCGGTTATCACCAAATAAGGGTGAAAGAAGGGGATGTGCATAAGACGGCATTTCGAACTCATGAAGGGCATTATGAGTTTCTAGTGATGCCATTTGGGTTGACGAACGCACCAGCCACTTTCCAATCCACCATGAATCAGATTTTCAAGCCACACCTCCGTAAGTTTGTCTTGGTATTTTTTGATGATATCCTAGTATATAGTAAGGGATGGGAAGAACACTTAGCACATTTATATCAAGTGATGGAGATTTTACAATACCACTGTTTTGTCGTTAATAAAAAAAAATGTAATTTTGCTAGTAGGAAAGTGGAATATTTGGGTCACGTAATATCGGAACAGGGTGTGGCTGTTGATCCATCTAAGATTAATAGCATTTTGGAGTGGCCAATCCCTCATAATGTCAAAGGAGTGAGGGGATTTTTAGGGCTGACCGGTTATTATCGGAAATTCATTGTTGGCTATGGAAAGATAGCTAAACCATTGACAGAACTAACAAAGAAGGAAGGATTTCATTGGGGTACAGAAGAGTTGAAGGCCTTTGAGAATCTTAAATGATCAGCAGAATTGGATAGCAAAATTATTGGGCTATCACTTCGAAGTGGTATACAAGCCAGGTCCAGAAAATAAAGCTGCTGACGCTCTTTCATGAATGCATGAGGAGGCAGTGTTGAAAGGGATAACTTCTTTTCCCATATGTATGCAAGAGCAACAAATTCAGTAGGAAGTTATGAATGATCCCCAATTGCAGAAGGTGATAACAGAGCTACAACAAGACCCTACTTCCCGGCCAGATTTCCAATTAATCAAAGGGAGACTTTTCTACCGTAGTAGACTGGTGTTATCTTCAAATTCTGGTTTTATACCTTTATTGTTGAAAGAATTTCACTCATCTCCAACTGGTGGCCACTCAGGTTTTCTACGCACCTATCGAAGGATGGCAGGAAATCTTTATTGGGTAGGAATGAGAAAGTCAGTTATGGAATTTGTGCAGAGTTGCGACGTGTGTCAATGTCAAAAGTACGCTGCGTCATCTCCTATGGGTTTGTTACAGCCCCTCTCAATTCCGGAGAAAATTTGGGATGATATTTCAATGGATTTTATCACCGGTCTCCCAAAATCGAAAGGGTTTGAAGCAATTCTTGTAGTGGTGGATAGATTATCCAAGTATGGACATTTTATTCCCTTAAAACATCCATATACTGCGAGGAAGGTGGCTGAAATATTTATTAAAGAGGTGGTGCGTCTTCATGGGGTGCCACAATCCATTGTCAGTGATCGTGATCCACTGTTTGTGAGTCTATTTTGGAAAGAGTTGTTTCGTTTACAAGGAACGATGCTGAATATGAGTTCGTCATATCATCCGGAGACGGATGGGCAAACGGAGGTGGTGAATCAGTGCTTAGAAGCATATCTGCGTTGTTTTGCATCGGAGCAACCGAAGGAGTGGTCGCAATGGATTCATTGGGCTGAATTGTGGTATAACACCACATTCCATGTGTCTACAGGAACTACACTGTTTGAGGCAGTGTATGGAAGAAAACCACCCACTGTGGTTAGATATTTACATGGAGAAACGAAAGTAGAAGCGGTAGCAGCT
>NC_021163.2:51903901-51905539 GCF_000331145.2 Cicer arietinum | reverse complement strand
TGATAGAATTAGTGGGCTTAAGACTAGTGAAAGGTCCAAATCTGCAGTGTGGAGAACTTATGTCCGTAAGGGTAAAAAAGAGAATAAGCAGGCTATTAATGACAGGGCAGAGAAACTCATTAAATTCTAGGGATTTCAGTTACACATAGGGGAATAAATAAAGGAGGGTAGGGGAGTATTGCTCATGAATAATTATAATTATCATTGAATTAGGAGATACTATTTTCTCTGGAGGAGCCTTGCTCTGGTTATACATTGTATCAGAATTTTCCCTTCTTCCATAAATCAATAAATTCCCATTTTATCTATCATTTTACGTTCACAGATCGCTATTTTTCTGTGATTCTATCACTGACCACCTATCTCGATTGGAGAAGGTTGAGGAGAATGAGGACATTAGACTGATTCGAGATCAATTTGCTGATGAGCACATCTTTGCCATTATCACGGTACCTTGGTTCGCCGACTTTGCTAATTTCAAGGTGGGGGGTACAATCCCATCTGAGTTCACTTACCAACAACGGAAGAAGTTTATCCACGATGCCAAATTCTATGTATGGGATGAACCCTTTCTGTACAAAAGAGGAGTGGATGGGCTGTTGCGAAGATGTGTGCCCGAGGAGGAACAAGAAAAGGTAATGTGGCACTGCCACGACTCCGAGTATGGGGGTCATTTCAGTGGTGACCGAACTGCAGCAAGAGTTCTACAATCGGGGTTGTTCTGGCCTTCATTATTCAAAGATGCATTCAACTATGTGAAGAAATGCGATCGATGCCAGCGCACCGGTAACATCTCAAAACGGGATGAAATGCCGCAAAATCCTGTATTAGAAGTAGAAGTGTTCGATGTGTGGGGTATTGATTTCATGGGTCCATTCCCATCGTCATATAACAAAGTTTATATTTTGGTGGCGGTGGATTATGTCTCAAAGTGGGTTGAAGCAATAGCTACTCCAACAAATGATTCGAAACAGGTTATCATCTTTCTCAAGAAGAACATATTTGCTCGCTTCGGTGTGCCTCGAACCTTGATTAGTGACGAAGGCACCCATTTTCTAAACCGGAATATGGAATACCTTCTAAAAAAATATAATGTGCGTCATAGAGTGGCAACCCCATACCATCCACAAACAAGTGGGCAAGTTGAAGTCTCCAACAGGCAGCTTAAACGAATCCTAGAAAAGACAGTAACTGCCTCACGAAAAGATTGGTCAACGAAACTTGATGATGCACTTTGGGCCTACCGAACAGCTTTTAAGACCTCCCTGGGTATGTCACCGTATCAAATTGTGTATGGTAAAGCTTGTCATCTACCTCTCGAACTTGAACATCGAGCATTTTGGGCGACGAAGTACTTGAACTTTGACTTGGGCAAGGCGGGAGAGGCGAGAATTCTTCAACTTCACGAGTTAGAGGAATTCCGGAATTTTGCTTATGAGAATGCCAAAATATATAAAGAAAAAACCAAGAAATGGCATGACAAAAAAATCAAATTCAAGGAATTCCAAGAAGGAGAACTAGTTCTCCTATTCAACTCAAGATTGAAGTTGTTTCCCGGAAAACTAAAGGCAAGATGGTCGGGCCCTTTCAAGGTAACCAAGGTATTTCCACACGGTGCCGTCGAAGTGAAAGATGTAC
>NC_021163.2:51901998-51902475 GCF_000331145.2 Cicer arietinum | reverse complement strand
AACATCATCCCATCCTCAAGTAAGTTTCCCCAAACCTCTAATATCAACTCATTCTTGTTTACTGATGCATGTGGGTTTTTTCTCTTTTAAATTTGAATCTATGCTAAATGTTATACATTATGCATGCACGCATGTTTGTTTAATGAGATCGAATGGGGTTAATGGTTGCGAGATTGGGGGTTGTTCATTCATTATTATGCCTGCATTCCAACTGTTTGATAAAATGTCACAACCATTATTATGCTTGCATTCCAGCTGTTTGTTAAAATGACACAACCAATGCAAATGCATTATTATCACTTAGAATTTTGGTGGACAAACTCACGGCCATGTATGATGTTATTTTTCCAAGGTAGACCGTGCCTAAATTAAGTAGCTCTAACTTGAAATATTCTGAAACTTGGGGGTGATTACTTGTTTTTCAGGACCGAATGGCAACCCAACAAAAAGCAAAACGAACTAAGGTTGCAACTACAT
>NC_021163.2:51897518-51901913 GCF_000331145.2 Cicer arietinum | reverse complement strand
TTTCAGTTGGAAGACGATGAATTTGTTGACATCCAGGCTATGATTGCTTCCAGAGGATGGGAGAAGGTGACCACATTTGTCACCACAGCGAGCAAGTCATTAGCTGTGGAATTCTACTCTAATGCCTCCGATCTAAAGTCTGACCAACCATTCCTATTTGACCAATTTGTGAGTTACGTGAGGGGGAAAAGGGTACCATTCACACCTCAAGTCATCAATGAAATCTTTGGCCTGCCGAACTATAATGATTGCCGCTTTCTAGCTATGGAAACACAACTTATAAGAGCAAGCAGTCAGGAAATCCTACGCATTTTATGCAAACCAGGCACAGATTGGGTACGAAATAGAGATGGCTCAGTTCGGAAATTACGCTCAGTGGACCTCACCCCGATTGCTAAAGCATGGAGTACTTTTGTCCATCATACATTATTGCCATGTTCGAATGTGTCCGATATAACATTTCAAAGAGCATGTCTAATACTTGTTATCTTAAAAGGTGACAGAATTAATGTGGGCATGTTAATAGCCAAGGATATTCGGGGCACAACCATTCTTGATCCCCCGACAGGCTACTTCCATCACGCCTTCCTGATAGGCAAATTATGTGAGTTGGTGCGATTGGTACCAAAACAAGGCGAAGAAATGTTGAAACCAGCGACTCCAATCACTGCAAGATGGATAACAAAACACTCTATGATTCCAGCAGACCATCCTGTTGCCCCACCAGCAGCAATGCCAACAGAGGAAAATACTGAACCACAGGAACCACAGCACCACCCTCCACACTCATCCCAACTCTCTAACGAAGACAGAATCAGTAGATTGGAAACTATGATGGAACAAGTGATGATTGATCAGCGAGATAGACATGCCAGATTAGAACTGGGGATGACCAATCTCTATCTAGCATTAGCCTCCTCTCAACAAACACCGGGAGGCATGTTTTATGCTGATTTATTTACACCTCACCAGTATACCGGCGACCATAGCGGAACAGGAGCAGACGATCTAAACGAGGATCCTTGAATTGCTAAACTAGAGAAGTTTTCTTTCTTTTGTTTTTGAATTTTTTTTCTTTCGTTCTTTTCTCTTTTCTTGTTTTTCTTTGTTTTAGTCTAGTTTATTTGCTTTTCTTTGCGTCTTCTTGTTTTCTTTGTTTGATGATGAAAAGTTGTAATAACTTGCACTTGATCTTAAAATTTCTGTTTGTGATTTTGCAAGTTAAATTTCATTTCTTAGATTATGTTATTTCTCAAGTCGCGACAAGCCTTCCTAATGCGCATTCTTGATTACTAAATGGTTGTAGAAGGCTAATATGCTATCAATTTTTCAAAAATACAATTTTAACTTTTCAGAAGCATGTTGGCTTTACTTTGATTGTTCATACTCTCTCTTATTATCTTAGCTGTGAGCTTTTGAGCCTAAACATTTAAATTATTTGTTGTGTGATTATCCAGACATGTGTTATCCCTCTAGAACTTGCACTAATTCTGACTTGCATCACTTGTAATTTATGCATACATTGAGGCAATTTTATTGGTCGTTTGAGCCTTTCTAACTACCCTATGAAAATTTTACCATTTGCTAGCCCCTTTGAGCCTTGCCCTTTTATTTCGGTTACTAGCCACATTACAAGCAAAACACCTGACTTTAATTAAATCACCTTACTTGGAGTTAGGTAGAAAAAAATTCTTGTCTTGATAAAATTCTAAGTTTGGGGTTGCTCATGGGGTAGCAACTTTCTAAGTTTGAGGTGGTGATTATCACAAAAAGAAAAAAAAATAAATAAAAAGAAAATGAAAGAAGAAAGAAGAAAAAAAAAATTCAATTTGTGTACTCTGAAAAAAATATATATCTTCTTAGTTCTTTTGTCAATGTCTGAGAATCTCCATAATGAAAAAGTGGAAAAAAAAAAAGGTAGAATAAGGTGGAAATGTATGTCTAACTCTAAGTGTTAAAGCCTACTATCCTAAAATGTCCTACCCTTACCTAAGCCACATTACAACCCGAAAGTCCTCCAAAAATGTATGTGTTTACTGCATTGTGATTGCTAACTAGAATTTTTTCAAGCCTATGGTAGCGTGATGCATGTTCTAGGATTTGAGCGATAATTCATAACCCTTTCTAAACACTTGAGAGAAATTTTGGTGAGATTGTGTGAAGAGAGAGTTGAATTTGATGAATGAATGCCAAGGTGTACAAATCTTGTTGTCTGTATTTTTGAAAACAACCATAGAGCATGATGAATGTTTTGCAGTAGCAAGAACTTTGAAATTTGAGTTTGATGTAATTTGAGAAATTGAATTTAAGTGTGCATTTAACAGGACCAAATATGAAATTAATTGTTGCTTGGGGACAAGCAATAGATTAAGTTTGGGGTTGTGATGACTCTTCATCATATGCATATTTTCCCACTATTTTAGTCTTATTTATCCTCAATCATCAGTTAAATTAAGGATTTATTTGATACATTTTGTTGATTTTTGTTCTTTGAGTTAATAAAATGTTTTTTGTTTTTATTTCGTTGATTAAGTAGGAATTTGTCGTAATTTTACATTGCGTTTTGTTTTAGTGCAGTGCTGAATTTTGGTGAAAAATCAACATGACATATGTGGAGTATTTCAGCCATATCTGGAGTTCTAGATGTCCAATTAGTGTCACTCCAAGTGCTAATGAAAGCTAAGATCCATATCTACAACGTTCATGAAGACACCGGGACCAAATTCAGACGCAAAAGATGAGAAAAATGCAAACTACATCAGATGAAATGCGTCTGGAGCGCGTCATGGAGCGCTTGGAGCGCATTTCTCATGATTGGACTCTGCCAACGCACGCCTGGAGCGCATTTTTCCGCGCATGGGGCGCGCGACGCGCACCAGCAACCATAAAAACGCAGATTTTTACTGTTTTAGGGATCTTTTTGACTCTTGGGAGACTTGTGCCCTAGCATAGAAACTCAAAGACGGCCGTTTCTAACGCCATTGAAGCACATTTAACAGGACCAAATATGAAATTAATTGTTGCTTGGGGACAAGCAATAGATTAAGTTTGGGGTTGTGATGACTCTTCATCATATGCATATTTTCCCACTGTTTTAGTCTTATTTATCCTCAATCATCAGTTAAATTAAGGATTTATTTGATACATTTTGTTGATTTTTGTTCTTTGAGTTAATAAAATGTTTTTTGTTTTTATTTCGTTGATTAAGTAGGAATTTGTCGTAATTTTACATTGCGTTTTGTTTTAGTGCAGTGCTGAATTTTGGTGAAAAATCAACATGACATATGTGGAGTATTTCAGCCATATCTGGAGTTCTAGATGTCCAATTAGTGTCATTCCAAGTGCTAATGAAAGCTAAGATCCATATCTACAACTTTCATGAAAAATGCAAAATACATCAGACAACATATGAAATGCGCCTGGAGCGCGTCCTGAGCGCTTGGAGCGCATTTCTCAGCATCAGGCTCTGCCAACGCGCGCTTGGAGCGCGTTTTTCCGCGCCTGGGGCGCGCGACGCGCACCAGAATCATAAAAACGCAGATTTTTACTGTTTTAGGGATCTTTTTAACTCTTGGGAACTTGGGAGACTTGTGCCCTAGCATAGAAACTCAAAGACGGCCGTTTCTAACACGATTGAAGCAGTTTTATCAAGAATCATCCATGAATCATTCTTGTAATTCTTCTTTAATCCTTATCTTTTGTATCTCTGTCATGAGTAACTAAACCCTATTTGTTAGGGATGAGTGTAACCAGATGAAACCCTTATTTTTCTGATTTGATTTCTAGTTATATGAATGAGTTTATTGAATTGTTTTTCTCATCTCTGTGCTTAATGCTTTTTATTGCTTGATCAACATTAAAATGTTCTACGATTTGTATTTTGAAACGGAAGTGGACTTTACGAATGCTTGAGATGAGAAATTCATGAATTTGTAGTCTAGGGATAGATGCAGGTCATGAAACCAATTAAATTAGTTGCAAAGCAATAATTTACAAGAGAATTTCTATACGGTAATGCTTAATTCTAATCTTAAATCCACTAAGGAATTAGGGGTTACTTTGGAATTAAAGGTTCTGTCACTAAGACATTAGGGCAAGAATAATAAAGAGAATTCGGTAATAATTCAATAAAGGAATTCAGTAACTAGGATCAAATTAGACACCAAGGTTGGATTCGAAGTGAAACTCATCCCTGACATTTTTCTCATTATAAAAGATCAATTTTATTATTGTTGTTAATTTCAAACATTATTTCAATCAACTTGGGAACCTTTTTGTTCAATTCTAGTAATCAAATATAATTCAATAGTAAAACGCAATCCTTGAGTTCGACACTCGGTACTACCGTTTTATTATTACTTGCAACGATTCAGTACACTTGCTGAAACGATATCA
>NC_021163.2:51876635-51897229 GCF_000331145.2 Cicer arietinum | reverse complement strand
CTTGTTTTTACTTAATTATTTATTTTTCTTTATTTTAAACTCTTCATTACTCACAATCTGTCTAACCTTGTATGCAAGGCCAGTCCTCAGCTGAACTTATCTTTGATCTAGAAATTGAAAAAACAGCGAAAGCACATAGGAAGGCAGCTCGAGAAAGGAGACAAAGGGAAAGACATTTAGTTGTGGAAGAAGCGGTTTTGGGTGATTGTGTCATATTTACTGAAATGGTCGACCCACCACCACCAGAACGTACTCTCGGAGAATATGGGAATCGAATTAGAAATCGTGCTCGATTACCCATTCATCACCAACCGGTTACAGTCAATAAGTTTGAAATAAGTCCTGCTCTATACCGAGAGTTGAGGGAAATTCATTTTGCCGGTAGACATAACGAAGACGCTAATAGACACCTCACAAATTTCTTTGAGTTATGTGAAACAGTGAAGGTGGATGGTTTGTCTGAGGAAAGCAAGAAATTGAAGCTATTTCCATTCTCTTTGATAGATGATGCTAAGGAGTGGTTTCTTTCATTCCCCGCCGACAGCATCACCACATGGGATGATCTTGAGGATAAGTTCTTGGAACAATATTTCCCCCCAGCCATGTTCGTTAGAAAGAGGCAAGAAATCACCGGTTACAAACAGAAAGAGGGGGAATCTCTTCGTGACACTTACAGGAGATTCAGAAACTTACTAGCCGGATGTCCTAATCATGCTTATGACGACACTGCCCAAATGCAAATATTCTGTAATGGTTTGAGGCCGAGCACTAGAATTATGTTGGATGCCACAGCTGGTGGTTCTTTGAATTACAAAACCGCAACAGAAGCACGAAAGATTATTGAGATCATGGCATCAAATGAACAAATGATATTGTATGACAGAAGTGGTGGTTCAACAAGTGGTGTAATGGAATTGAATGTTATGGATGGGTTAGCTCCAGGCAGGCTACTATCGAAGATGGAAGAGGTTATCGCCACTGAGATAAAGAAGGGAATGGCAGCTCTAAATATACAACCACAAGTGGCCCCCGTCAAATTACTAAAGCAGACTAGTTGTAACCTTTGTGGAGGAGCACATAAAACTGGAGTCTGTGAAGCACTGGATGATAATGAGGTAGAAGAACTAGAACGGGTGAATTTTGTGAGTAATAACAACAGGCAGAATAACCCCTACTCTAGTACGTACAATCCTGGTTGGAGAAATCATCCGAATTTTTCTTGGAGAGATCAACAAGGTAGATCTCAGGGTCAACAAGAAGCTCAACCAAACCAATTCCCACCCAGAAAGGCTGCTTGGGAGAGCGCTATAGAAAAACTAGTTACAAGCACAAGTTCGTTCATTGAGGAGTCAAGAGCCGTCCAGAAAAATCACTCTGCATCAATAAAAAATCTTGAGACTCAAATGGGTCAACTTGCTCAACAAATGGCACAAAGAACGTCTGGAAATCTGCCTAGTGACACAGTTCCGAACCCAAGAAACAATGTTAATGCAGTGACCACGAGGAGTGGCAAGGCGAGAGAACAAGTACCACCTGAAGCCAAACAGAGTGGAAGTACCTTGACTCCAACTCACCGGGAGGAAATGGTCACACCAATATCGGTTGAAAAGCACATCGCTATTGAAAAGGAGGAAAAACCGGTGGAACAAAAAGGGGAACCACTGCCAAAACCAGAAATTCGACTTCCATTCCCTCAAGATTAAGGAGGGAGGAAACTGAAAAGAAATTTGGTAAGTTTCTTGATGTTTTTAAAAAATTACAGATTAACATCCCTTTTGCAGAAGCACTAGAGCAGATGCCGACATATGCTAAGTTCATGAAGGATATTCTGTCGAGAAAAAACAGTTATGCTTACTGAAGAGTGTAGTGCTATACTACAAAGGAAGTTGCCACCGAAGCTCAAGGACCCTAGAAGCTTCTCAATCCCGTGCGCTATTGGAAATAGAACTTTTGGGAAGGCTTTGTGCGATCTTGGGAAGCTTCTCAACATTGTTTATGCATTTTTTACATATGAAAACCCTTTCTTAGAGTATGCTAAGATGAAAGGTTCTCTTGAGCATTTCAAAATATAAGAATTGTGCTAAGTGTTATTTGTTAATTTCGGTTGGTGGCCCTTTACAATTATTGTGGAAATTTGGATTTTGCCCTCAGATAATACCCGAGTTTGTTCCACCAATTATTACCTTGACGACGGAAACGTCGTTAGACTTCCCTGATCGAGATTCGCCGATTGCTTGGGTATACAATCCCATCTCAAGCAGGGCTATTTATACGGGGAGGGTAGTGAGGATAAGTAGGAGAGCTGGAGCAGTATACCTCGTGGCACTCACTCGTGAGAGGATTGGTGTTTGGGATGAATGGAGCATGGCAAGATGCGGAGTGTGTGGAAGTCACCCTTGTTATTGTAGTTGTTAGAGTATGATCATATTAGTTTGTTGTATAGGGACTTGGTGTCTTTCTTTGGTGGTTGTACTTATTTTATTTTGGAATGACTGTATCTATAATAAATACTGTCAGATGACTTTCGTTTGGTGAGCCCATGTTCCATTTATTGATGTGGCCATAGGGGATAGCATTCTTAGAGCAGTGCTTTTATATAGGTGTATGTCGAGAATACCCTAGAGGTATGAGCGTGTCGGATAGGTCTCGTAGCCCCGGTGTATTTTCTATTTGTATATTTTGAATTATCGTCTCAAAGACTATTTGAGTTTATTGGTAATTATATGTCATTATTCATGACTTTTGTCGTATTGTGTTATGACATGGTATTTTATTAAGTTATTATTAATTTGTTTTTGAAAAACAAAAAATACACTCGCTCTGTTAAAAATCAGGGTGTTACAATCGGCATGTGCAGCGTACTGCTCCTCAGCCTGCTCCATTTGTGGAGGCTCAGGGACATCCTCGTCCATCTGTGCAGGCTCAATAAGCGCAGCGACATCATCCTAATATCTTGTCTACGATGACGCTACTTAATTGGATGATTTCCTTCGTTATGTTGTCTGTTTGATGTTGTTGGTGGAATTCTCTCTGCACCATCACCTCTATCACATATCATGTTGCGAATAATTTGGTCAAATACACCTCTCATTCTAGGCACTGCAATATATCAATAATAATAATAAAATGGAAGAAAAAAAAACTATCATAAAAAAAAATACATTTTGGAACTTTCGTATTGTTCCCAAATGTTCGAAGCTGGTTTCAGAAGTTTCATTGAATGCCAAACTTCCAAAATAATTTCAGAACTTTCCATGAATTCAAAAGTTTCAAAACTGAATACTTCATGTTTATGAATTTTACATTTCGAAACTTGCATATTGTTAGAAAGTTTCCAAGGTTTCTGCATTTCAAAAGTTTCATGTTGATGAAAGCTTTCGAATGTTTCAAAATTTTGGAAGAAAATAAACTTCGAAAGTTTCATATTCGTAGAAACTTTCAAAGATTTGGAAAAATAGTGTTTTGAAAATTTCAAAGTTTCAAATATTTACAAATTTGTGATTCAGACAATTCAAAGTTTTGAATGAAATTGGTGAAAAAAAGGGAAGGGATTTTGTTGTTGAGGTTTTTATAAATAACATTAGAGGCAATATGGTACTTTTCATGGAAATGGGAGGGTGGGAGGTACAGGTGGAGGGTACACGATACAATTTTCGACTTACAAATAGAATTGGGTTATCTCAATGGGCTTTGGACTGAGCCTTTTAAAAAAATTATTTGGGCAATGTGTGGAGTTTTCTACCCCCACACCACAAACTAAAAAAAAAAGCAATTGGGTCTGTGGAACCCACTAGTTTATCTTCCAATTTTTAATACATTTTACAAAATATTAATTGAATTAATCACAAAATATAATTCACTATGTCTTCCCACTACAAATCTGCAAGCATCTTCGTCCTTCCATGTACACCACCCATGTGAAACTAATATATTAGATTGATCTTTAAATATTCACCTATTCGTTGTGCTTACACTAATCTAATTTTATTTTATTTTATAAATTAAACTATTGAAATATACAAAAAAGGGTTGTACTGGCCAATTGACCCACTAAACCTACATGAGCTAAATTGGCTTGATTTTTTGTAACCCAATTGAAAATAAACCAACCTTGATCTGACCATTTTATGTGCTCTAGTCCTTTGGGCAGAGCTGGGCTTATTCGGGTTGGCCCATTTGATGGCCCTAGAGATGACCAACTATGGGAATACTGGAATGAAGGTTGTTTATCTGCCATTGTGTTTGTTTACCTACCTCCAAATATACTATCATCAAAAGTTAAGATCCTACAAAAAAATCAAAAAAATGTGCAAACATGGAACTGAATAGAAATATCACTCTGAATGTTATTTAGAGTTTAGACCACCCGCGTTTGTCCACACTCTAGATGTTGGCTCGTAAACACGAGGAATGTTGTTATTGGGCCCCAGGAATTTGTCAACACTACAAATGTTTAGAACTGCAAGGGAAGTTTGAGACTCCACATTGACTAATGTACTAGTTTATTGGAACTTATATATCACTTCAAAAATTAACCAAATCTTGAATTAACATGGTAGACAATCATTTAAGAAAAACTAAATACGAATAATGCTCATCAACTCCTTAATTAAGGCAGACAACTTGCTGCTACAGTATTCTAGTTGCAATTCAATTTAACAGCCAAATTACATGGAATTCATAATCAGGAAATATACAATCTACAGTAAAAACTCATCGGTGCATCAAAATTTGAAAGGAAAATTCTGCTTTTCTGACCAATAAACCATCCATAGACTTACTATAATTGGTACATACAAGACACTAAATCCTCCACCTCACTTGTTAATTAGAACATCCAAAACTTCATTTTCTATTTCTACACTTGTCAATTTAGTATTAATTTATCTGGACGTAGAAACCCGCACAACTTATGGTTACATAACTCCAGAAATAAATGACTACGTAGCCGAGTGCTCATTCGCATACCTTATGGTACCTCTAACACCTGTGTCCTTGTTTGAAGAGGTTCTATGGAGTTCGATTCCCATTTGCCACACCATCACTACCGTCAACTACAGAAACATCTTCCATGCTTTTTTCGGGAGGAATATTGCTAGCAACATGGTTATCAACAGTTGGAGCTTCAACGTTTTCATGTGGCTTATCATCTTGCTCAGGCATATCAGTGTCCGCAATCTGCTGACTGTTTTGCACCTTATTGGTATTTACCAACGGTTCTAGATGACTATCGCCATCAACTTTAGTAGCATCTTCCATGCTCCTTTCAGGAGGCATATCTCCAGGAACATGGTTATCAACAGTTGTAGCTTCACTTCTTTCATTTGGCATATCATCTTTCTGCTCGAGCATATCAGTGTCTGCAGTCTGCTGAATGTTTTGCACCTCATCTGTACTTAATGTTGGCTCTAGATGACCAAAATAAGACCCATTTTGCTCAAATTGATATCTCATTTTTTCCTGGAAACAAAAAAGAAAATCATTGATTATTATTTGGCATATAACCCAGAACATATATATCGTTTTTCATGGTAGATTTTATTAGAAGCAGGGAAGATTTGCAACACAGGAAAGAAATCCGGATAGGACAAAGCAAAGAATAATAGACAAAGATCAAATCAACAAAACCCACTAGCTCAAAATAAACTTTTCCTGAAAAAAAGGTTCAAGCAGACATATTAATTCAAACTACATAAACAAAACTATATCCCAAATAAGATGCAGTAATTAATGTCTGAGGATTAGTTTGGGCATAAACAAATGTAAAACAAACTAGCAAATAAAACTCGTTTAGACATAGCATTTACAGTTTTAAACTTCTCCTCCCTATGCCCATCCAACCATCAAAAAACCCAAAGTTCTCTAATAATTTCCTGCACTATTGTCTGATCATTTACCCTCCATGAATTTAGTACAAGAGGCAACACCTAATTGGCAATGGGAAACCTGCACTACACTATGGTGCAGCTGGTAGGTAACTCGTTGAAGCATGACTTATATTTTTATGGATATTGCCATGGCACAAAACTTGGAAGCACAGGATCTACCCATCTCTAACTTAAAATAACGTCAAACATATTGGATATCGATATGATGTCTAATATCACGCGACATGAGACATACCTGATACAGCCGTTCTATGATATTTCCCATCTCCTCAATGCCACTGACAAGATGCACATGGTGCTGAGGTCCAGGATCTTCAGTATTTCGTTCAGTATACGATGTAATCTCATTCATATTAAGGGCAAGACAGTCTGGTCTCTTGAGAAGAAGCTGAAATGTAGGCTGCAGCTCATAGCACTGCTCAAAAAGGGAACGGCGGCAAAAGACATATAAACCAAGCCGAGCACGTGACATAGCAACCACCAACCTTCTTACATCACGTAGGTGACCAACAAATCGAGTACGCACAAGAGACAGCAATATAAAATCATTTTGCTGACCTTGAAACTTATCCACTGTAGCAACCTGAGAGCAGTCATGAACAGAAACGTTATACAGGGGAAGATAATAGTAGAAGAAATAATTAAAAGTAAAGAACTCAAAATTGACACCACCTTCATATTTGAAATCATTAAGAAATTTAAACAAAAACATAATTTAGAAGTAAAGAATGTGTAGCATACCTTGCTTGGTGCACCAATGAAGTTATATGGAACACATCTCCTATTTATAACATCGCGGATGAGAAGTTTCTGGCCATTGTAAGTGGTCAAAATTGATATCTTATTAGCAGGATACCCTAATAGACGCATGTATATATAGACGCTGACGATGTATTCTGCTTCTCCCTCGTTTTGGTAAAACCATGGAGATGGAGTTGTCTCCCCCTTACCTAGGTGATCTGGAACATCCACTAACTGATAGTCATAAGCAAATCCAGCATTTGCCCTTTTAAATACGGCTTCTTCCTTTACAGAAGGAAGGTCTCCCAAGTCTCTGTATCTCCAATTATAAAGTTTGGCTATACTTGGCCTGGCTCTTCCCTGAGCATTTAGCTCAATGTAAGGAATGCCCAATCGGACAAACCTGGTAAATAAACTCTGATCCATGTGGCTGTACTTTTGGAAAGCCATATTCTTCACAACAGGAGGCAATTGGTGATGATCACCAATTAGAATGCAGCGTTTAAGCCGTGCGTGACCATCCTCCTGCCTCTGGAGTAACATTGGAATGAAAGTCTCAATTTCTAAAATTTGGGCACTTTCTTCCATCAACAAGTTGTCATACTTGAAACCTAGCTGAAGGAAATCTTTCCTCTTTAGAGCTGCATGGGTACAAGTCATTGCCACAATCTTAGCCTGCTTGGTCATTAAGTAGTTAGCTCTATCTGCTGTTGACTTAAGTAATTCAAAAGCCCGGCACTCTTCAAGTTCTTGAAACATAGTCTTCAGATGTCGAAAGCATCCCAAAGCAGCCCGCATGTCTTTCTCAAAAGACTCGCCTGTAAATACAGGATGTGGTGTGTCAGAGAAGAACTCTTTGAAGGGAAAACGATCTCGAACAAATGTTGGCTTTTCTTTGTTCTCGGCACAAGCAGCAAGAAATTGCTCCCAGCGTGAATAAACGTGAAGCAACCAGAAATATCCTGCAGTTTCACAAGTGTAACCCACATCCTCTGGCAATTGAAGAGATCTCGCTAGCCTCTCTACTTCACTCAGCAGTTCTATACGTCTAACAAGCATTGCATTAACGCGACCTTGCCGACTGAAATCAAGATCAGTAGCAAGCTCTTGTTCTCCTTGACCAAGTCGGAGAAGATAACGGGCAGGTACATCTCTCTAAAACAAAACAAAAAGGAGTAAAATGAAAATCTTAAAAAGCAAAACACCAGCATACAGCAGAAGTACTCAGTAAATATCACACACCAAGCACTACCTCATTAAAAGCTAAACAAAATTTGAATTAAAAAATCAAAAAGGAAAAGAGAAGTTTAACATATATTAGAGGAGAAGAAATAAAATATCATACCTGCATTATCTTCTCAAACAGGTCATTCAAAGCTTGATTTGAATGAGTAATTATTAAGGTTCTCTGAGAAGGACAGTTATGATAAAGAACATTTAGAACTTGTACAGCTGTATCGGTCTTTCCCGTACCAGGTGGCCCCACAACCATAGTTAGGCCAGGCTGAATGCCTGATATAATTGCTTCAATCTGAATATTCCACGTTTAGTATCAGTTTAGCTATTATAATGGAAATATAATGTTAAGAAGATAAAGGATAAAGTACATGTGGCCAAAGTACAAGGAATTTAGATCACCAGCAAGTGAACTGCAGCTGCAGTTAGAGAGAGAGAGAGAGAGAGAAATAACAAGTCGCAATTGGTAAGAAAGTTGAACCTCCACGCTCTCTACCTTTCTCTCTCCTACTGCACCTGCAGTTGAACAGCGAGTGATCCAAATCAAAGGATAAGGAATTAGCTAACGGAAAGCATAAGAAAGCTGTCCAATTCCATTGGATATCAGTAGTGGAAGTTGCTTTGAAACAGCCGTCAGCAGAACATCAACAAGAAGTGATAAACATAATCCCATCCTATAACAAATGTACGTCAAATAGGAACTCCTAAAAATACGGGTATTCCTCCATAACTAAATATACGATAAACCCACATAGAGTGCACACTGAACGTTCTACTTACTATAGTCATAAAACCATTGTCTTCGATTTCCCATCAAGCCAGACAAGGGTCACCCACTGAACGTTCTACTTCCTATATCTACTAGAGTATAGTTAGCCTATCTTTGCCGACAGGTGATTCGGCAAGCGATGAGGCCCATCTTAAAAGGGTGGGTCACTCTCCTTTAAAGATGTCCCTGCTGCACTCTAAGGTTATTCTTGCCAAAAACCTTTGAGTCGTGAAAAACTGGCCCCCATTTCACACTACTGATATATTCAACGAATATAGGATGTGAGTTGTGATTAATACTAAACCGTATACTTTAATATAAAATATGTAATAGATTAAGAAACACCAGCATTGTGCTTGTGCTTTGCAGAGGCATCAATTTATCCATCTCAATCACTTGGGTTCAATCAAATTTCAGTATTCTATGACGAAATGGGGGACATAATTATTAATAACCAGAAAATGCTATTGTAAATGAGAAGTGACAAAATATAATTGATTTGAATAGCTGAGTGCACCTGTGTGGGTGTAAATCTAACTGAATTTTGTTTTGGCTGATCTTGAGGATATGGGCCAGGGTCAGGAGGAGTATATGTCTCAATTATCAGTCTTTCTTTCTGATGATTAGCATCAACCATGCTGACATCATTTGTTACACCAGAAGTAGACACTGCACGCCCAGGAAGGGCGCCATTACTTCCTTTGAGTGTCCGGGGAAGCTTGATTTTAAAAGGAGGGCTTGGATTCAAGTTTTCTGTGCCGTCAGTATTTATGAAAGAAACCTGAAGAATACAGAAAATAAGTAAGCGCCAAGCAACATCAATATCTTCATTACATACCATAATTCTCAATAGAAGGCATCAATCATATCCATGCAAAAATAATTATTATAAATCTGAAAATGACATGCCAACCTCATAATCCACAAAACTTCCTTTCAAGTGATCAGCATCTAAAAAGGTGTCTTTGAAATCTACTGTTTCTAATAGATCAGGCATATTAGTCCACTGAGCTGCCGAAGGATCCCCATAACCAAGAAAAATATTCTCCAACCATTTAGGGACAATACAGTATTCATTCATTAAATCCCTTATTGATTCCAAGATTGCTTTAAAATTGTTTTCTTTTGGCTTCCTCCTCATTAACACATTAAATGTACCATAAACATCTTCTGTCCCTTTCTCAGCAATGTTATTGACATCCATATGGTATTGCGCTGTATCCAAAGCCACAGTTACTGTTCTCAGATCCCCCTTTGGTGGCTTCCACTCCTCGCGTTTAATCTTACCAGAAAAATCATTCATAAGGGTCCCTTCTTCATCACGAATCTCAATAATTTCACACCCTCGTACATACTGTAGGCCAAGCTTCTGTGGCACACTAGCTTTGGTTTCTTCTTCTGAACTAAGAGGCTCAAATGAGGGGCGAATAGTTAGTAAAAACAAAACATCGTGTTCTTTTAGTGCATCCCATTCAGATCTAATATGTGATCTATAGCTGGAAACGCTGTAGGTAACTTCTGCGGTCACGGATGCTGGCTTGACTTCTCCTATGTTGGGTTGCTTCACTTCAGCAATCTTGAATTCTTTGATTGGTACACCCATTCTTGACCAACCACGAAAAGCAGTTTCTCCATCAATATTAATATATGCAAGAAGATGTGGAACAGCTTCCTGAATGTCCTCGCGAATCTCGTATGTTGATTCAAGTCGAAAGAGATTAAAATTTCGAAGAAGATAGTCATGTAATGTTAAGAACTGTAAGTTTAGCTTGGGTAACGCTAAACAACCTTCTCCAGAGTAATTTATGCTTGGTACAACACTTTCATCCCACATAATCTGCTCGTTTGGGTAAAGAGGAAGAGCATTGATAGCTTCTTTTTGAGATTGTTGCTTTTCGAAAAAAGACACCATTATTTCAATAAGAAAATCCACCCTCTCTGACCAGGGATCTTCCTTGGAGACCAGTTTGAGCTGCATAAAGACACAATGTCAGAAAAAGAAATTTGTGGCATTGAAATTCATCAATTGCTCACACTTGCAAGCATTATAATACTGTTCTAGAACTACTAAACAGAACCAGTATAAAATACTGAGTCCCTTTGATAACACTCACAATAGCTAGCCCACTTACAGTTTAAATATAACAAAATATCAACTCCTCCTTCTAGTATCAAAACTTTGCAATCAAAAGTAACAGAGGAGGTATGCATTTAGAAGGGAGGACTCAACAAACTCTTAAGTTGAGAAAGAACTGAATTATCTCTGGATAAGGATGGCAATGATAGCTGAATTGAAAAATATGAAGGGTCTTGCTAACAAGTGTCCTAAGGACATCGTTTAAGGATTCCATACAATGTAACTATTCATTGCAAAGTTAAATATATCTCTTCCAATGTATTAAATACAGAACTTTCCATAAAAACTTACTATTTTGACTTGTGAAACAATTCCCTTAAGGCACTTATTAGCATTTGCCAAAAACTAAAATGATATTATTTTCCTTCAGAACTTGATGTATTCGCATTTCACACAATTCTACCCAAAGATATGGACAAAATGAGAGGGGGAAAAAAATCAAAAGGAGATAAAGATATAGAGCAAGACAGGAGAAGAATAAGTGCACTCTAAATGAAGCCGATATAATTACAATGGCATCAAATAATTGTAACAATCAATTTTAATTCTAATTCTCAACATTCATATGCACTATAGGGAACAACTGAACATCCAAAATCAAGAAGATTACAAAACAGAGCGAAAAGTTACATCTATTAATCACATACCTTACAGCAAATCAAATCCCTTAACTCCTCAGGAGAAAGAACAGACAATTTCTTAGATAGATTTGCACGTGTGTGAATTGAACCAATGTTAGTTAAAGCAAGCTCCCGCAGCTACGATTAGAACAGACAAAAATAAACTATTATAATCTGATCAAAATAACAAACATGAAATCAGGGGGAAATAGATTAAGAATTCCATGATACACAAATGTGACACACTAGAGGATTATTATATTTTATTTACTCATTACTAAATTCAAACATACCTTGTCTATCTTTTTAAATGCAAGTAGCTGGAATGTCTGCAGTCGGCTGTAATGGGATTCAAGAACCTCATGATCTGTTAACTGTATGCCAGTATGATCATTAATCTCAAACCCTTCATAGAATTGTAATAAATCAACCAACTGGGCAAAAAGTTTCCCCTTTTCATGCCTATAGAGTGCACTCAGATGGCATTTGGCAACTACAGCAACATCAGCCACTAGGGGCCTCAAATACCTATGAACACAAGAAAAACAATATAAGACATATTAGGAAAAACAGAATGTTTACTCTCTAAGCACAAGAAAAATGAGGGCCATCTAAATGTATCCTTTCTTCCTGAATGTCTTTTAAACATCGAGTCCATTTTCACTTCAAAAATAGTTGCCATGAAAGAAAAATATCATATCTAATTCAAATGGTGCAGATGCTAGTGATTTAATCAACCATTTATATCACTTGCAAAATGCAAAAATATACGTGAATTCAGAACTTAAAAATATATTAAATTAAACACAACAATTCAACCCTTAAATGAGTGAGACTGCAATAATCATTAGCATTTCCACATACCTTCTTGTTGGCAATTGACTCAAGAGGTCAATAAGAAATTCCATAAACCTCTCACAATAGAGGACACATGCATCATTAATTACCCACGAACTAGTTTCATCAATTACTTCATCATCCGCACCAGACAACTGTCTCTGAGAAAATACCTGTGAATCCAGTATCTAAAAAGAAATGGAAAAAAATAACATTAAGAAATTCAGACTACTACTTCCAAGTAAAAATATTTGTTATTCTGAAAACCGATACAGATTATTCTCTATAGATACAAAGTGCTTAACAAATTATAACCTCCAGAAATTCTTCTATGAGATTTCTCAAGAATGTCACTTCAATTGTAGTTGAAAGATCTAAAAGCTGCCCTCCTTTCACAGGTTCCTTCTTTAACATCCTTTTCCACTTCTTGATCAAGCCTGGATTAAGACAAAGCTCCATCTGTGTCGATGAAGAAAAATGACCCAAAATGCATTTAGAACACAAACAATAATAATTAACATTCATCACAAAAAATTCAAAAAAAATTATCTTACCTGAAAACGACCATAAGACAAACTGTACCAGGACTTCAAACTTGCTAGTCTCAACGCTGTCTTGCTAACAACCTCATCTTCTAAACTCTGTGATGCAAGGTTAGACCAGCTATAGTAAACAATGATGAATGATCTAAGGGCCTATTTGGTTCCATGGAAATTATTTTGATGAGAATGTGAAAGGAAATGGAATACAATAAAATGACCGTTCCAAAAGAATTGTTGGGTAATTGAATGTCAAATTTTCAAGCAGGACCAATGACAATCATTAAATCATAAGTTAAATTCCATTTTCCAAATGCACTTGCTTGGGGTGGGACAGTGGGCCGGTATAGGACATATTCAGAGATAAGAATGTGACTTTCAAAATACACATTCTTTTTTAACCTTTTGGTCTTTTTCCCATTGACCAAAAATACTAACATTGACTATTTGAACAACGACAGTAACCTTCTTCAAGTTCAATGATGTTTTTTTGCCAAAAAAAATATTAAAAACAAACAGCACTATTTGTATCAAACTTTTAGGAACTCTAGCAAGATAATGGAAAATTTGCTGAAAGCATAATGATTATGAAAAGTTGTAGCAATTCTACAATAATGTAAGCCTGCTATTCACAAAAATTTGCTAAAATAAAACAGTACACAAATAACATGCACGACTATTGATTAAAGCCAACAACAACATGACTTAAGCTGTAAAGGAAGAAGTACAGTGCCAGAATACCTGAAACGCATTTATCATGAAAACAAGGTAGTTTGTCTTCTCTGCAATATTCAGTTCTCTTCCCTACATTAAGATTTGAACAGAAGATTCAGCAAAATGTCCCAACACATAGTACTCCACCATCAAATACCAGCCTCTCACTTCACCAGAAAGGAAAAGAGAAAGGAAAACGAACACTTGAAAGTCTAACTCAATAATCAAAAGACAAGTACACTAAACAAAATACAGAAATATCGCAATCGATAATAAAGGAAATCACGACATCGCGAGATATGCTATGTAATCACAAAACATCCATTCTTGTCAAAATAAGTGAAATATCCAACTCAAACTCAAATAAATAGAAACAAACATATTATAGAAACAAAAGGAAACAAAAATGCATAAATATATATATATATATATAGAGAGAGAGAGAGAGACCTCCTTGAGTCGAATAACCCTCTCAAGAAATTCTTTGAAAGCATCTTTCCTATCATGGAAGCAAACCCAAGCAGCTACATTCTCTCTGAACTGCAATCCACACACAAGTTAGATTGATAAATTAATAATTTAATAAGTGCATGTCTGGAATGGCAACAAATCCTAGTGAGGCACCGTGATTTTGTTGAACCTCTAAATTTTCTCAGAATCACAACAGCTCAATGTGATTCTACAAAACTCACTACCAATCCAAACATGAATAGTGATGAGTTTAACAAATCACCGCAACACCGTGATTTTATGGGAAAGTATAGTTTTTGCCAAAATCACGATGACTCAGCATATTCCTGCCAAAATCACGACCAATACAAACCTACACTAAATGTAACACAAATAATTAAAGAAGAGGAATAAAAACCTTCTCATTAACCATGATGATTATGGACATAACATGCTCAAACGAAGCACTAACAGGATCAAAATTCGGCCAAAGATAATTCTCCAAATACTGACTAACTTCCAAAATCATAACTCTCTGAAGAGGAACAGGCTTATTATTACCTTGTCCCTCTTTAACCAACAATTCCGTTTCATAAATTTTCAAAACAAGTTCCGGGTCAAAATCTTTCTTCTTCTCACCGCTTTTCAACCAATTCGCCTCAGCAATCTTGGTGAGACGATCTCGCTGAATCTCCGACACAGTAATTGTGCTCGGTATACCGCCACCTCCTTTCTGACTCCATTCTACTGCTTTTGGTTCTGCCACCGGGTACTCCGCCACTCTGTGGCGGCGGAAATCGTATGTTCCTGTTCCGTAAACCTTCGTCATGGTTACTGAGTAGGGTTTATGCAGAGAAATTGAAGATTTGGGGATTTAGGGTTTTGTTTGAGAGAAAGATAAACCCTAAGATTAAGTAGTAGTGTAACTTAACTAGAATATGGTGATAAAGAAAGAGTGAAAGAACAAGTGTTTGTTGGCATTGGCTAAGCTTAGTGAGTACTATGAGTATGAGCTGAATAACCGCCTATTCTTTCACGTTTGATTCTTCTGTATAATTTATGAACCATTTGTAGTATGCAGGTAAGATTTGTAAGAATGTTGAATCGGATTGAACCGAACCAGACAGATCATCTGGTTTAACCGAACCGGAAAATTGGTTCAATATTTTATTTTATTTTAAAATATATAATTGTGAGATTATATTTGAAAATACCACAAGATGCTAAATCCAACAATATTGATATGTATTGTTAGAGCTTAAGGATAAAATCAACTCAATCTATTGACGAGTTAAACTATTTCATCTAACTTTATTTATAATTCAAAATTTGATCAAATGTATTAACTTTTTTTTATTAAATTTTATTTATATTTAAGGTCGAATGAAAAACTATTAATTTATTATTTTAAGAATTGAGTCAAAATTTTATTTAAAAAAATAACAATTGAGTCAAATTAGATTGAGCTTATTTGAACTAATTTAAATTGTGGTTAACTTGTAATTGATTCAACCAGTTTTTTGTTTTTATAAAAAAATTATTTAAGATATACTTTTATTTTTCTGTTTTTACTAATATTTTTTCCACCACTCATTAGATTAATTATGGTGATGTGTTAACTTTATTAATGAGGTGTAAAACCTAGACTTTTCCGTATTTGAATACTTAAATGGAACTTGTAAATTTATATTATTTATAATTTTTTTAATATTAATACTTAGTATTTCAGAAGCATAGCTTCACAAAATCGTATTGGATATAAATAAATATTTATATATGCCGTCTAATGAAAATGAAATTGGTTTAGTGGTTAGCATCAGTTGTTTTTCAAGAAGAAAAAAAAAAGAAACGTGGTTTGAATAATTGATCTTGTATTTTAGGATTTTAATTTTATATCTTACCTAATAAAATATAAATGAATTGTAAAAATATAATATTTAAATATCGAAATCGTCACATAATTCTCGTTCAAAATCTCAGTTGATTCTTATTAATTGTCTATGTAAAATAAATGGGTACTTATAGTGCATATTTCTTTAACTCAAAATTGAAATTATATTTCTATAAAGAAAAAAATTAAAATTCTTCTTAAGAAATCTTTATGTCTTAAAATTCAATATCCCCAATATTCTACAAATATGTAACTAGTTGTTTTCCGCATCAGATCTTCAATATCCCCAATATCCCACAAATATGTAACTAGTTGTTTTTCGTGCCATCTGACAGGAGATCCGAGTTTTGGTAGCCAAGTTTAAGACAAAAATATCTTCAAATTACATAACCTAATTTTTTAAGTTGGATTCATTTTTAAGAATGATCTTTTAAATTTTCTTTTTCTTGGATTTATCATTTAAATTACATTATGTTACATCTTTAGTTATTTGTTTCATTTTCAACAATGACTAATGTAAAAATCATTTCAAGACTGAAAGGTGATTGTAAAAATCTTTTTTAGGTTGAAAGGTGAAGATTGTAATTGATCAAGGTGTGATCAAGAGAAAATGTTTGAAGGAGAACATTTTTGGTTCTAAAGCACATAGTGAAAATCTCACGGTTGTGCACTACTAGAAAATTGCATTTTAGCTGCCATTATTAGTGTCGGCTCCCGACTCCGACGCTACTTAGCGTCGGTTTAGCCGACGTTACGGTAAAAAAAATTGTTTTTAAATTTTATTAACAATTAGCGCCAGATGGGCCGACACTACGTAAAATAAATCTGACGCTAATTTATTCATTTAATTTTTTATTTTTATTTTTTATTTTAATATGTAGCGTCGAATTGGCCGACGCTACGTTATTTTTAAACTTTTTAATATTATTTGTGAAATCAGATTGAGCCCTAAGTTAAAATTAATAACATATCGTGAACCCTTCTCCTTCTCTCACACTTTGTCAAGGATGAACCCTACATTTTGAATCTGAAATTGAATCCATCACCGGTTCATATTGAATCTAAAATTGAATCCATATTGGTGAGCCCTTCTCTCACACTTACCGATTCTCATCCCTCTCAATGCCATGAGTATCGACGCCAAACCCGTTCCCATCTCGAATCTGTGAGTATCAAACTTGTCCCTCTCTTGAACCTGTGACCCTCTCGAACCTGTCACCGTCACTCTCAGAGTCGTCGTTCAGTGTCGTCGTCTCGCTCTCATCTGTGAACGACTTCAAGGTGCTTATTTGTTATTTATTTTATGTTTAGAGAACATTGTTATGTAGTATTTGCTGAAGACAGTTGTTAAAATTTTGTTTTAAATTAATTATGACAAGTTAAGCTCACCCATGAATGCATAGGTTTCACTCTCTTATTCAACCTCACCCATTGCATTGCCTTTCTTTAAAGCAACCCATTGTCTAGCAATAAAATCAGGTTTCATATTAGACCTCTACACATCCAACAACCTCATAACAACCTGCGTAAAATGCAAGGAACTTAATCTTGCTCACCAATTGTTCGACGAAATGCCTCAACCAGATATTGTATCATGGAATGTTGTCATTTCAAAGCAACATGATGTTTGTTCTTGCAGTTTCCAATGATAGACATGCATTAGACATCTCATAAGTTTCTTCATATTGACAATGCAACTGATCTACATATGCCAACAACTGATATTATTTGATTTATGTGCAATTTTTAAACATTGAAAAAGACCTAACTGATATATAGCTTAGAAACAGTGTTAGGAGACAAGAAGATAACCAATATTGAACACATGATTAAGAGCCACATTTATATTTTTGTATACCACAAATTTGCGGTCCATGCCTATCTAATTTGTTAACATAAGGTGGTAGTTATATTATCTATTATGATATTTGATATTTAGAAAAGTCCTCTAAGACAATACCATGTGAACTTGTATACGCTCTTGTCTCCTATAGTATATTGTTCTACACCAATCATTCAACTAGCCTATGGTTTCTCAATTTTCTTTTAATCTATATATATTCATGTCTACATGCATTTAGGACCAACACAAATCATTCAAATCCTAAAGCATTCCTATTTCAAAAACTTGCTTCTTGCTTACAAGTCCTTCTTTAAAACATTTCTTCTCAAGTTTTAACGCAAACAACAACAATGGGTTTTCATTTATCTTGGTAGTATTAGTGGATTTTTCTTGTTATATAGTTGTTGATTTCAATTATTTGTATGTATATTTTCTTCAAGTAGGAAAGGCAAATGGTTTAAACTTGGATAGTAGTCGTCTGTGTCAGTTTTGCAGTGGTTTAAACTTCAAGTAGGAAAGGCAAATGGTCTAGAGCTTTATCTATAAACAGTAGTCGCCTGTGTCAGTTTTACAGTGGATTATCTTTGATATTCATTTTGCATAAGTTGAAAGGCAAATGGTTTAAACTGTGAATTTCAGTGGCAGCAGACACATGTTAATTATATGTTGTTTTGCAGATATCAACCTCAATGAACATATGACTTTTGTTGTTGAAGTGTTCAAGAATTGCATACTCCAATAAAAGATGGTGGTCTTTTCTGGCAGCTTTAAAAGAACTCACATTTTGTGGCTAGACTAGATAATATCTACAAAAATTCAAAGTTTTGTTTCTCCCTGATAAAAATTCTGAGGTAATTATGATTTTTTTTGTAGCTTTCTATTTGTTTACTCATTCTTTCATAAGTAATTCTGAGGTAATTCTGAGTGTTCCTAAGTGATTGCTATTGTAGATGATACATTTGCCTTTGATTTTAATAGTCCCCTACAACTTCAATGCAACATTTTTGCCTTTGAATTATAGTAATTGTCTGACATTAATAAATAGTGTTCATGTAGTGGGAAACGAATGAGATTCAAGGAGATAATAGATGTGGGGTGAATGAAAGAATATTTAAAACATCAATGAAGTTTTAAAATTTAGAGAGAAACGAAACTAGTGTTAAGAAAGATAACACATGCAATCTAAATTTCTCGGCAGAGAACAATCACAACAGTGGATATATTAAAACTATAATATGATTATATAGGCATTGTTGTACCTAATGCATAAGAATTAATTCAAAGATGTATGAAAATCATTAGTTTTTTTATGGTCTGCTAAATCATACAACAAAGATAAATCACAAGAATCTATGGTATGCTATGATAAATCACAGTTGAGTTCGATATCAGTGAAAATTACTTATCTGGCATAGAGTTTACTTTTATTTTGACTTTAGCGTCGGCCGGCCGACGCTGCCTATTTCGTTGACAATCAGTTGTTGATGTTAGCGTCGGCCATCCGACACAACTGTTTTTCCCCAAGCTGACGTGGCAACTGACATATTTAGCGTCAGATGTTTCAATTTTATAGATAGCGTCGGCGTAGCGTCGGTCTGGCCGACGCTAAGATAGCGTTAAATGGTGTTTGGCCGACGCTAGTCATTAGCTTCGACCGTTTTAGCCTAGGCCTGACACCGACGCTAAATCGCCATTAGTGTCGTCTTTTGGCCTATTAGCATCGGCTTTTGGCCGACGCTAAATCTTGTTTTTCTAGTAGTGGTGAGGACTAGACGTAACCCGATTTGAGTGAACCAAGATATATCGTTGTGTGACATATTTTCCCTTATCTCTAATCTTTTGATTATCAAATTAAATAGATAAGTTAAATTGTGTGTTTTTTACTAACCAAGAACTTTCTCCGTTTTCTGTTTTCATAATCAAGATCAAGTTGAGTTAAATACTTTAAGTTTTAACAAAAAAATTTAAAAAGGTGAATTTACAATTCAAACTCCCATTTCTTGTAAATTGACATTATTACTTCATTTCATTCCTAGTTGGTCAACAATGATCTTATTCAAAAATAATTCTGAAAAATATATTTTTTGATAATATGTTCTTTAGTCAATTTTTTATTTACGAATCCAATATGTGTAGTTCTTCTAGATTGATTTTTTTTCTTCGGTTTTTGTTCAGATTGAGTTTGTAAATTCTTCAGATTGATTATGTTCATATTTTGCTCATATTGAGTTTGTAAATTTTTAAAATTGATTATGTTTATATTGAATTTGTAAATTTTTCAGATTGATATTGTTCATATTTTGTTGTAGATAAATTTTGATCAAATCTTGATCATATCTTATTTTCAACTTGATCAAAGATTTTCTTCAATTATAAATATGAATCAAATCTTATTTTAGATTTTGTTCAATTATAAATCTGAAACAAATCTTATTTTTAGATTTTCTTCAATTATATATATGAATCAAATCTTATTTTAGATTTTCTTCAATTATAAATGTGAATCAAATGTTATTTTAGATTTTTTTCAATAATAAATCTGAATCAAATTTTATTTTAAATTTTCTTCAAAAACACGAATCTTTTTCCATGCTATGTAAATCAAATGTTCAAATTGTTTACATGACTTTTATACCAATGTTTCAAACCTTTGTTATTAGTACGTGTTACATTTTTAATTTAATGTATGGTTAATTTTTTCTATGGCATAATTATTATTTTTTTTTTATTTTGGATACTTCATATAAAATATTTCATAGTAGCAACACGATGTAGGTATTTAAATTGGTAAAAACAATAGTAGAGTTTTGTGTCTCTTATGAGGTTGAATTTTATTTTTGGTAATTAGTTTTGAATTTTTGTAACAAATCATCAAACAAATGTATAAAATATTGTGTATTAATTACATCAATAAGAAGGACGGGAAAGA
>NC_021163.2:51820048-51876598 GCF_000331145.2 Cicer arietinum | reverse complement strand
TAGAGTAGATTAGAGAGACTCATAAGCGTATTTAAAAAAATCATGTAATTTAAAAGTGTTTTTTCAAATAAACATGTTTTTTTTTCTTTTATGATTATTTTATAGTTAAAAAAATCACTTTTATACAATTATATGCAAACATATTAAAATTATTTTTTACAAAACAATCATTTTTATAATATTAAACAAATGAAAGTTAAATTCGGATCCTAGTAGATTCTATTGTTCCTCAAATTTTGGATCCTCGCAGACTCTTCTTGTAGAGACAAAATCTCAATTTAATGTTTTGATGAAAACAAACAAAAAGTTAATTAAAAATGTTAATTATGATTCTAAATATTATGTTAATTTAACTTGTGCTTTTGAGTGTATTAATTTAAATATAGGATGTAAACAAAGCAAAGAAATCATCATAAAAAGGAAAGTAACTAAACAGACATTAATGGAGAACATTCTTAACAAAATTTGAAAAACGGAGAATGTTCTCTAGTTTCAAGAATGATCATCACAGCTTCAAAATCAATCAATCTCCACTAGTTAAAAGAAGTTTTAGTTTCTGGATTCTTACATTTATATCATCAACACTTGGCAAAGAACAAACTCAGACGATCAAATTCAAAGAAACTACTCAAATCACAAAGAGAAAAGGTCATGAATCAAGCAAGTTCAAGCAAGTTTGAACATTCTCCAGCTTGATTGTCAAGAGAGTTAAACACTCTTGAATTGTACAGGATTCTAGATTGATCAGGAAGACATTCAGAATGATCAAGACTGAACCTCCAGATTGATTATCAATCTCTAGGATGTTCAAAGACTAAGTCTCCAGATTGATCATCAATCTCCAAAATTTTCAATAAACATTATGCAGAAGTTCGTCATCATTCTCCAACATGTTAAACATCAATCTTCAAAATGATAACATCAATCTGCAGAAAGTTTTCATCAGTCTCCAGAATGATCATCAGCCTAGAATGATCAGATTTGTCTCCAAAATGATCAGATTCGTATCCATAATGATCATATCAATCTCTAGAATGATCAGACTAGTCTCTAGAATGATCACCAGTCTCTAGAATTTTCAACATCATTCACCAAGAGTCGACCAAAATGATTCAACCTCTATTAAAAAGAAAGAAGCAGATTGGACATCAGAAGAAAAATCTAAGGTACTTCTAAACTCAAAAGCTCAATTATTTTATCTTGTGCTTTAAGCAGAGAAGAAAACAAATGAGTTGATGAATGCAAACTGCTAACGAAGTATATGACACATTACAAACTCATTAAGAAGGAACAAGCCATGTGAAAGAAACAAGGATTGATATATGCATAAGAAAGTTTGAACTCTTTGAAATGAATGAAGGAAAAACCATTGATGAGATGTACTCAAGATTCACAATCATTGTAAATGAAATGCGCTCCTTAGGGAAAATATACTCAATACAAGATAGAGTCAGAAAGATCATGATATGTCTTCCAACAATATAGAGACTAATGGTGACAACCATAAGCCAAGCCAAAAATCTTGACGTACTTAGACTAGATGAACTGATTGGAACATTACGAGCACATGAAGTGTTGCTATAAGAAGACATACCAATCAAAAAGGCAAAACAATAGCTTTGAAAACATCTCAAGAAAGTTCATGTGAGGACTCAGAAGAAATCAAACAAGAAGTTATTGATGAATAAATAGTTCGTCTTACAAAAAAGATACAAAGAATGTTGTGAAGAAGGGATCATATCAAATAGGGATTTTCAAATGAAAAGGAAAACTTCAAAATAGAGGTAGACAAAAGTCAAATCACATGTTTTAAATGCAATAAACAAGGACATTATAAAATTGAATATCTCTTGAACAAAAAAGCATCAAAGAAGTTTTCTTTCAAGAAAAAAATCCATGATGGTGACCAGAGACGGTTATGATGAATCAGAAACAGAGGAACCTGAAGAAGCCAACTTATGTTTAATGGCAGGTACTGAAGACAATGAGGTAATAAATTTTGAACCATGTCTTTTATGTGAACAAATTGAAAAATATTTTGATAGCTTACTTAATGATTCAAATCTGCTTGTTCAAAAATGTAGCTCTTTAAAGGATCAAGTTTTGTAAGGAAATTAATTAATCTAAAAATCAAGAACATTCTACAACGAAAACGGAGAATGTTCTCCTTGAAAATGAAAATGAACTTCTTAGAAATGACTTGTCAAATTTTATTAAAGCTACTGAAACCTTTCAAAAAATCATGGGATCTTAAGTGGGAATATTTGATAAAGCTATTCTTGGTTTTGATAAAACTCAAAAAACAAAAATATATGAAAAAAAATTTGTTTTGGAAAGGAAAGAGGATAAATGCAAAACCAAATGCTCATATTATAAAAAACTTGGACATTTGGAATTTGCTTGCTACTTTAAGAAAAGAGATGAAAAGATTAAAAGAAAAAGGTTTTTTAAAAGGGAAGATCGCTCTACAAATAAAGCTGAACCAGATTTGAAATATTTGCAGAAAGGAAAACGTTCTCCAGGTTGTTCTCAAAACGGAGAACTTTCTGGAACAAAAGCAGAACTTTCTCCAGAATATTTGAAAAAAGGAGAATAGTTTGGAACTTCTTCAAAAAATCAAGATTAAAACCCAAATTTTGAAATCAATTCCAAGATCAACAATTAAATGCTCATACTGTCTCAAAATTGGTCATCAAGAATCAACTTGCTAATTTAAAAAGAGATCAAGTTTTTAAAAAATCTTCTAAAAGAAGATATACTAACCATCAAGGATCCAAACAAATATGGGTATCAAAGTCATTACTAACTTATGATGTAGGAACACCATCCAACAATCAAGAAAGAACATTGATACATGGACAAGGCATGCTCAACACACAAGAATTGAAAAGTATGACACCTCCTCTCATTTCAAAAATGTGGTGTTTCTATAACCTTTGGAAACATTAAAGCGAAGGAGATGAAGAAGAAGAACATTCTGGACAACAACAACATAAAGCTTCCCAAGAAACCGAGATTGATAAACAATCTTCGCTTTATTCTCCTCGTAAAAATTGGAAAATGATAAGTGATCACATCAACATCAAATCAATGGTGAAAAATAATTACAATGTTATATTTGGTACCAAAGTTACTGCTATTGGAGTCTTGCTGAAAGTTAGCCATCAGATCAAAGGAATAATAACAAGTATGAATGATGGTCCTTTAGAAGAAGCACATATTCACATTGTACTCTTGTCTAATTCAAGTTCTTATTTGTATCTTATCAAGGTATATCATGATCATGATTACTTCTTAATTCATTAATGGAGCTCAAATCATTTTTCTACAAATTCTCCTATTTATGTCCTTAAAAACATTTTTTTTATGTAAACAAATCTTTTTGATCGTTTCAAAAAGTTAGATTTGAAAAACACAAACTTTATTAGCATAAGAATGTTTTGTAAAAAGAAAAATTATATTTGACATGTTGTCACATTCATCGTATTTTTGCTTCCCTATATGCGCCCACTCTCTCTTGTTCACATTCATCTTATCTTACTTGTGTTTTGGAATTTTGAAGGATATCAATTTCAAAATATTAAGAGGGAGTTTTTTAGAAAATGTTATTTTTCTTAAAACTAGAGTCTACTCATTGTTTTCTATGTGTAGTATACAATTCTTTTGTATTCCTCAACCTTTTTGTGTTGACAAAGGGGAAAAACTATTCTAGATTTTATGTTGGTTCAAAAATCTGAAGTATATTCTGAGGGGGAGATTTTAAGCTCTCTATGATTAAAATTTAAATCAAAATTAACATGTTTGTCATCATCAAAAAGATGGAGATTGTAGGGACAAAATCTCAATTTAATGTTTTGATGAAAACAAACAAAAAGTTAATTAAGAATGTTAATTATGATTTTAAATGTTATGTTAATTTAACTTATGCTTTTGAGTGTATTAACTTAAAGATAGAATTTAAACAAAGCAAAGAAATCAGCATGAAAAGTCAATAAACTGAACACACAAGAAAGAACAAAATCTAGAAAATGGAGAATGTTCTCCAGTTTCAAGAATGATCATCACAATTCCAAAATCAATCAATCTCCATTAGTTAAAAGAAGTTTTAGCCTCTGAATTTTACATGTATATCATCAGCACTTGACAAGGAACAAACTAAGATGATCAAATTCAAATAAACTACTCAAATCACAAAGAGAAAAGGCCATGAATCAAACAACTTAAAGCAAATCTGAACATTCTCCAGCTTGTCTGTCAAGAGAGTTAAACAATATTGAATTGTACAAAACGTCCAAATTGATCAGGAAGACATATAGAATGATCAAGACTGATCCTCCAGATTGATTATCAATCTCCAGGATGTTCAAAGACTAAGTCTCCAGATTGATCATCAATCTCCTGAATTTTCAATAAACATTATGTAGAAGTTCATCATCATTCTCCAGCATGTTGAACGTCAATCTCCAGACTGATAACATCAATCAACAAGAAGTTCTCATCAGTCTTCAGAATGATCATCAGTTTCTAAAATGATCAAATTTGTCTCCAGAATGATCAGATATGTATCTAGAATGATCAGACCAGTCTCCATAGTGATCACTAGTCTCTAGAATTTTCAAAATCATTCTCCAACAGATTGACATCATTCTCCAGTCTGTTTTGCGCGAATCAAAACATCGTCTTGAACTGATCTCATCAATCATATATTTAAAGATTAAAGGATCATTAAACAAGATCATATATGTCCAAGAATGAAGAAATCCAAATCATTCAAAAAGAACACAAAAGTGTTCAAAGATTTGAACATTTTTAAATCATAAAATGCAGTCTTTGGTCAAATCTAACACATGACAACATAGCACTTACAATGGTTGTTTTTGAATGTCATTAAACATCCTAAAGCCTATAAAAAGAAGGCCAAACTCAAGGAAAAATTAGAGCTTCAAGTACTAAGAATTACTCATTTCAATCATACTTGAATTTCTCTCACTCACATACATTGAATCAGTTCTGATTTTTCTCATTCGATTCTTAGAATCATTCTCGTGTATTTTTCTGTCAAAGAATCAGAACTCAAACAGATGTTGAGCCTTATTAGATTCTAACAAAACAATTGCATCATTATTGTAAAACTCGAACTATAAGAGTTTAGTATAGTTTGGGTAGATTCTAATAAATCCTATCAAGGTTGATAGGTGACCTGATTGAACTCCTTTCTGGATGGAAATGTTTTAACTTTGTAACAGATCAAGGTTGATCTGAGCTAGGCGATGTAAAACCAAGAAGGTTTTTTGTTTTGAACACTTAGTGGAAAATCTCACGGTTGTAAGGACTGGACGTAACCCGGGTTGAGTGAACCAGAATATATCTTTATGTGATATCTCTTCCCTTATCTATTTACTTTCAGTATGTTTGATTATCAAGTTAAATAGATAAGTTAAATTGTTGATTTTTATCTAACCAAAAACGTTATCCGTTTTCTAGTTAAAACCAAGAACGTTCTTCATTTTCTGTTTTCACAACCAAGATCAATCTTGAGTTATTTTCTTAAGTTTTTAACAATAATTTTTAAAATGGTGAATTTACAATTCAAACCCATTTTTTTGTAAATTGACATTACTACTTCACTTCTCTTCCCTCACTTTCTCTTAAAATCTCAATTTTTTAAACCCTACCAACAATCTCTAAAGCGCGTGCAGATTTCAGAAACCAAAAACATGTTTTTGGTTATATTAAGCTAATTTTTGTCATTTATCTCTTGTCTCACGAAAATAATCTGAGTAATTAGTAGTCAATGAGAAATGAAATGAAAGGGATATAATCGAAATATGTACTCATTTGCATAATTAATAAATATGTACTCGTTTATTTGCATAATCTGAATACATATTGATTGGTTTCTTTCAAATTTTGTAGATTGGGTTGATACAGCAAACTATGTTAAGAATGATTTAAATGGTTTTTTTAAATGAGACTCACATCTCCTCTTTTTTTAAAATATACTTATCTCCGATACACTCATTAAAAAAATTGTGCATAATATTTTTTCTATCACACTTGCAACTTTATATGTCATTTATAAAAAAAGACACTAAAATATACATTTCGATTGTACTACTAAAAATATTTTAACACATTCTAAAATAATATAAATATATATATATATATATATATATATATATGATCGTAATTCTATAAATTAAAGTGAAAATTCTAATTATGTAATATAATAAATAACCGAAACCAATGTAAGTATGACAACAACAAAAAATGATTGTGCTGTTGTAATATCACAAACTTTGTAATTGTAGTGTAGACTTTATTAGAAAGAGGAATAATGTTTGCCTACAGCTTAGTGGGACTTGCTGAAGTAACAATGTCGATTTACAAGGAATGGGGTTTGAATTGTAAATGTACCTATTTAAAAATTCCTGAAAAAACCTCAAGATTTAACTCAAGAATGATCTTGGTTAAGAAAACATAAAATGGAGAACGTTCTTGGTTTTTAAGAGAAAACAGATAACGTTCTTGGTTAGCTTAAAAACATAAATGCAATTTATATTTTATCTCAGTTAATCAATTAAGCTTAATAAATAAAGAGATAAGAGAAGAAATAACACACAAGGATATATCCTTGTTCACCCAACTCGGGCTACGTCCAATTCTCACAACTGTGAGATTTTCCACTAAGTGTTCAAAACAAAGAACCTTCTTGGTTTTACAACACCTAGCTTAGATCAACCTTGATCTTTTACAAGCTCTATTTCTTTCCACCCAGAAAGTAAATTAATCACCTATCAATCTTGATATGATTCGTTACAATCTATTCAAACTATAATTAAACTCTTATAGTTTGAGTTTTACAATAATGATGAGATTGTGTTGATAAAATCTGAGATGTCTCAACTCTTGTTTGAGATTCGATTCTTTACAAAGAATTCAGTAGTAATAACATAGTATGATATTAAAGTTCAGAACTAATTTTTCTTTGTGAAAATGAGAATTTCAAGTATGTGAATGTGAATGATTTATGAGACTTTGATAACACTTGAAGTTCTACCTTTTTCCTGAACATTGGCTTTTCTTTTAAAGGCGTTTGAAACATTTAATAATGGTCAAAAAAGCTGTTGGTAGTGCTCTGTTGGTAGAGTTGTTGGAACATTTTAAATCTATTTTGACTGATGTTGTTATAGCCTTACTTAATCCTTTTGCCTTCGAGTTTAAAAAGCTTCGAAGCTTCTAATTTAATCATTGATGATGCAGCTTCGACATGGAGCCTTGAATCTGTCAAAAACAGTTTGGTGAATGATTACAAACCTCTGCAGAAGTAAGGAGATCATAACTGAAATTTTGTAGAAACGAGATTGATTATCAATCTGGTTTTGGCAGTTTGAACTTTCTGAGGATTGATGATCAATCTGGAGATTCAGTTTGATTATTTTGGATGTCTTCCTAATGTCTTTATCGGATTTTGCATCAAATTTTCCAATGATATCTTTGTTGTTCAAAAGATAACAATAACAACAAAAAATATGAAAGTAAGAAATGTTTGGTTTTCTATTTCTCCAGATTTTGTATGGGATTTTGTTGATGATTTTTCTTATGGGTACACGGTTTAGGATATAACAAGACGTGTTTACGGCTTCAGCCCAAAAATACCTTTCAACATTAGACTCTTCCAAGATTGTTCTTGCCATTTCTTGTAATGTTCTATTTTTCCGTTCAACAACTCCATTTTGTTGTGGAGTTCTTGCACATGATAGATTACGAGAAATACCAAGTTCATCAAAGAAGGTTTTAAAAGAAGCATTTATGAATTCTCCTCCATGATCACTTCTTACAGAAATGATGTTGGATTCTTTTTTATTTTGTACTTTCTTGCAAAATATTTTAAATGCATCAAAAGCATCGCCTTTTTGTTTTAAGAATAACACCCAAATAAATCTTGAGAAATCATTAACAATAACAAAACCATATTTCATTCCTCCTAGACTTGTTGTTTTGATTGGCCCAAAAAGACCTATTGAAGTAGTTCAAGAGTTCTGTTTGTGGTTACAAAATCTTTTGAATGAAAACTACTCTTGATTTGTTTTTCTTTTGCACATGCTTCACATATTTTATCTTTATCAAAATTGAGTTTGAGTAATCCTCTAACAAGATCTAACTTTGAGATTTTGAAATTGTTTTCATACTAATATGTCCAGCTCTTTTATGTCATATCCATTTATCTTTATTGATAGGCATAAAACAGGATTCATTAGGTAGTTCTGCAAGATATAAAACGTATAAATTTTTCTTTCTATTTCCAAAAAACAAAGTTTCTCCAGTTTCAATTTTTCTGATTTCACATACCTTTGGTTGGAAAATAACTTCACATCCATTGTCACATAGTTGACTTATGCTTAAGAGATTGTGCTTTAAACCTTCAACATATTGAACATCAGTTATCTGAGCAAAGTTTGTCTTACCGATAATTCCTTTACCTTTAATCTGAGCTTGGTTGTTGTTTTCAAAAGTAATCGATCCTCCATCATTCTTGATGATTGTCATAAAGCAGTTTTTATCTCCTGTCATGTGCCTTGAACAACCACTGTCCAAGAACCAATGCTTCCTTTTTATATTTGGAAATCCAACCTGCATAAGATGTTATCTTAGCCTTAGGTACCCACTTTGCTTTGGGTCCTTGAGAGTTAGTTTTGAAATTATCTTTTTTCTTAAGATAACACATCTTTTTTTCATGACCGGTTTTGAAACAAACTGAACATTTAATTGTTGATTTTGGATTTGATTTGATAATATGGGTTTCAAAAGATTTTAAATTTGATTTTGAAATGGTTCCAGATCGTTCTCTTTTTCCCAGATTTTCTGGAGAAGGTTCAGCTTTCGTTTTGGAACTTTCTCCGTTTTGAGAACAACCTGGAGAATGTTCTCCTTTTTGCAGTTTTTTTAACACTGATTTAGCAGAACGATCTTCCCTTTTAATCAATTTTTTGCTTTCAATCTTTTCATCTCTTTTTCAAAAATAGCAAGCAAATTCCAGATTTCCAAGTTTTTTACAATATGAACATCTAGTTTTACATCTTTCTTCCTTTATTTCTGGGACAAAAAAATTCTCAAACATTTTTGTTTTTTTAGTTTGATTAAAACCGAGACCAGCTTTATCAAAGATTCATATTTGAGATCCCATAATTTTCTAGAAAGTTTAAGTGGCTTTAATGAAATTTAACAAATCAGTTTTAAGAAGTTCATTTTCAGTTTTACGGAGAATGTTCTCTGTTTTCAGTGCAGATCGTTCTTGACCTTCTTGTTTTTCAAAATTTTGTTTATGTGTTTCTCTTAATTCTTGAATGATATTTGTGAGAACATTATTCCTATCTTGACTCTTTTCATTTACTTTATGAAATTGTTCTTTCAAGAAACTACATTTTTGAATAAGAAGATTTGGATCATTTAACAAGTTATCAAATTCTTTTTCCATTTGTTCACATAAATAACAAGATTCAGGATTTATTACCTCGTCTTTTTCTATTTTTGCCATCAAGCATATGTTAGCTTCCTCATTTTCTTCAGTTTCCGATTCTTCTGAATCATCCCATGTTGCCATCATTGATTTCTTTTTGAAAGGAAATCGCTTTGATGGATTCTTATTTAAGGGACACTCTGCTTTGTAATGTCCTAATTTATTATATCCAAAGCATGTGACTTGGATTTTGTCCACTTCTGTTTTGGGATTTTTGTTTTGAAATACCTTTTTGATTTGATCTCTTCTTCTCATCATTCTATGTATTCTTCTGGTGAGAAGAGCAATTTCATCAACAACTTCTTGTTGAGTTTCTTTTGGTTCTTCCTCTATTTGTACTGTGATGTTTTCTTGAGATGTTTTTAGTGCTATTGTCTTTCCCTTCTTGATTGGTTTGTCTTCTTGTAGCAGTACTTCATGTGCTCTTAAAGTTCCAATTAGTTCTTCAAGGGGAAGTGATTCAAGATTCTTGGTTTGACTTATAGCTGTTACCATTGGTCTCTGTATAGTTGGAAGACATCTCATGATATTTCTTACTCTTTCTTGAACTGTTTAAGCTTTCCCAAGAGAACACATTTCATTTACTATTGTTGTGAACCTTGAGTACATTTCATCAATAGTTTCTCCTTCTTGCATTTCGAACAGTTCAAATTTCCTTATGTCAATGTCTATTCTTGTTTCTTTGACATGGCTTGTTCCTTCATGATGAGTTTGCAGTGTATCCCATACTTCTTTTGCAATTGTGCATTCATCTACTCTTTCACTCTCTTTCCTGCTTAAGGCACAAGATAAGAGTAATTGAGCTTTAGAGTTTAGGAGTACCTTAGTTTTATCATCAGTTGTTCAGTCTGCTTCTTTCTTCGCAACAGAGGTTGAGTCATCTTTATCAACTCTTGGTATAAAATCTCTATTTGTAATGATGCGCCACATCCTTGTATCTTAAGTTTTCAGAAACAACTCCATCTTATTCTTCCAGAAATAATAATCAGATCCATCAAAGAATGGTGGTCTGTATGAAGATCCTCATTCAGCAACGTATTTGGCTTTTGACATCTTTTTTTCTAAATCTTTTCTCTAGCACTTGTTAGGTGTTTTTAATCTTTCTAGAGACTGTGCTTTGATGCCAATTGAAGTAACAATGTCGATTTACAAGGAAGTAGGTTTATTGTAAATGTACCTATTTAAAAATTCCTGAAGAAACCTCAAGATTTAACTCAAGAATGATCTTGGTTAAGAAAATAGAAAATGGAGAACGTTATTGGTTAGCTTAAAAAACAGAAATTCAATTTATGTTTTATCTCAATTAATCAATTAAGCTTAATAAATAAAGAGATAAGAGAAGGAATACCACACAAGGATATATCCTGATTCACCCAACTCGGGCTACGTCCAGTCCTCACAACTGTAAGATTTTCCACTAAGTGTTCAAAACAAAGAACCTTCTTGATTTTACAGCACCTAGCTTAGATCAACCTTGATCTTTTACAAGCTCTATTTCTTTCCACCCAGAAAGTAAAGTAATCACTTATCGATCTTGATGGGATTCATTACAATATATTCAAACTATAATTAAACTCTTATAGTTTGAGTTTTACAATAATGATGAGATTGTTTTGATAGAATATGAGATGTTTCAACTCTTGTTTGAGATTCGATTCCTTATAAAGAATTCAGTAGTAATAACATATTATGATATTAAAGTTCATAACTGATTCTTCTTTGTGAAAAAGAGAATTTCAAGTATGTGAATAATTTATGAGACTTTGATAGCACTTGAAGTTCTGCCTTTTTCCTGAACATTGGCTTTTCTTTTATAAGCGTTTGGAGCATTTAATAATGGTAAAAAGAGTTGTTGGTAGTGCTATGTCAGTTTTGACTAAAACCAATATATGTGATTAAAAATATTCCAGCCTTTAAAAATTTTGAATTTGTTTTGACTGATATTGTTACAGTCTTACTTAATTTGTTTGCCTTCGAGTTTGAAAAGCTTTGAAGCTTCTCATTAATCATTGATGATACAACTTCGATCTAGAGCCTTGAGTCTGTTCAAAATAGTTTGATGAATGATTATAAACCTCTGCAGAAGTAAGGAGATCAAAACTGAAATTCTGCAGAAACGGAGATTGATTATCAATCTCTTTTTGGCAGTTTGAACTTTTTGGAGATTGATGATCAATCTGGAGATTCAGTTTGATTATTCTGGATGTCTTCCTGATGTATTTTGTATGGATCAAGATTGATTGAAGTTTCTTGAAAGTTTGGCTGAAGGTGTTCCGAATAGTTTCAACTGGCTTGATTCGAGACCTTTTATCTTAATGATTCGAAAGCCTTCTTTGACTGAGATGAGACCTATTTGTTCCTTGTCGTGTACTGACGAACTTAGTATAAAATTCAGAGACAAAATCTTCGTTGAAATAGTTGAGATTGATTGATCAAGATGTTGTGACACGATCAGTCTTGAATCCGGAGATTATTATCTATTTTGTCCAGAATGTTCTTGTTTCTTTGTCTGTTCAGTTTTTAACTGTTTTCTTTGTTTTGCTTGATTGCTATCTTTGAATTAATTCACTAAAAAACACAAGTTAAATTAACACAATATTTTAGAATCATAATTAACATTCTTAATTAACCTTTGTTTATTTTCATCAAAATATTAATTTGAGAGTTTGTTTTAACACTTGCAACTATTGTTGTTTGTAAGGATTTTCGGTTTCAATTTAATGAAGTTATCTTGTAGTATAAAAAAAAAAATCAATGGAGGGTATTCATCCAATCTATCATTAAAATTATATAAAAATAATTATTAAATAATTTTAAAAAAACTATTGTAAAAAAATTTTAAATTTTGTAATTAATTAATTTATTTATTAAAATATTGTTGGAAATGGTGCTTAGAGGGTTGACATGGCAGTGTGCAGGGTCAATGTGGCGGCTGACACGGTGGAGGGTGGTGGTCGACTTCATGTGGGTTATATATATTTTTATTTTAATAAAAATATTTTATTTAAATAATTTTAATATTTTTTTATTTATATAGATAACTTCAATTTTCTAAAAATATAAAATAAAATAATCTATTAAACTTTATTAAAAAAAAGTCATCCATTGATTTAAAAAAAATGCTTGGGTGAATCAGTAACTATCCTTATAGTTAAATGGATGAATTGAATTCAATCATTAGCATTTTTTATGTTGGATTGATTGGATAAATTTAGTTGGTTGAATTGAATACATGGTTGATAATTGAACTTAATTGTCACCCTTATTGCAAAGATACTTTGATATATATATTAAAAAAATATAAATAAAAACTTAAACTATAATATAGTGAAAATGATTGAGGTAATTAGCTATTGTCGGGTGGAAGAGGAAGATGAATTTTTTGACTTCTCAACAATATATATTGACTAGAAGCAAAAATATGATGTAAACTAGGCGGAGTGAGGAGTATTCTTTCGATCTTCCTCTCTATTATTCAAAATAATCTCAATTTTCATCCCTATTACTAAGGTTGAATTTCAGTTGAGTACCAGTGGATTCAACTTCAGTTTTATTAAGCCATCTATGTTCGAATATGTAATTTACAAGTTTAATTCCAACCAATTTTTGAATCGAATAAGAAGTTTAATTCCAACCAATTTTTGAATCGAATAAGACGGATTTCGGTCGGTGCAGGTTTGCAAGTGAGTTAGCTGAGTGATGAATTTTTTATTTCTTATTTGAATGTCCATTTTCTATAAATTTTTTGTCATTTTATTTTCAAATTCATTTTTTTTTAAATATATTGAACTTTCAATATTTTTGTTAATGCTTGAGTAAAGTTTTATGGCGATGTGATGACTAATTCCAATAGGCTCATTTAGATGGTTGACTTTGGTTGAGTTAAGTGATTTTGTTCAACCCTACCTATTCTCCAATTCTAAGAGTTTTATGAATCTGACTTCGTCCCGAAGAATCCCAATAATCTAAGCGGAGACCTAAACGACATAAAATATTAATTAAAATTAATTCTACTTTTCAATGAAATTAAGAGTAAAAACATTCAAGTTCAACCATCAAACAAAGTATAATATTAAAACATCATTGTGAGTCTTCTAAAAAAAAAAACATCACATATAAAATAAATTTTAGACATATTGTGTGAAAAAACAAATAAATATTACAAATAAACTGTTTATATTAAACTTATATTTATTGTTTAGGGAGGAGGTCTCCCCATATTAAATTTTATAGTGGATATAATTCGTGGTTACAAAATGAACTTGCAATCAATAAATAGACTAGATTGTTGTTTGGTACTGCACTATTAAAAAATACTAGTAATAACTAGTAATTAATTAATGAACGAGTACAAAAAAACTAAGCTAGATAAGCAAGAACACCAACTAAAGGTGCAACCGAAGTAGTAGTTGGTTCAGCTAGTTGATAGTCACTCCTAACATCTTCATAACCATCATTTTCATCTGGACTCACAATTGCTCCTTCCAATATATTAGGATTTGGTGCATTTTTATTGAACCAATTTGTAAACCCTTCTTGGCATGTTACTGGTGTTTTATCGTCCTTAATTGATATAATTGATGCTCCTCTATGATGAATTTGTTGTGGATAATTTGATCCATATCCCACCATGTAGCTCATGCTTTTTGGATTAGAACCCAATATGTAATCCACCTAATAACATTTTATTTGATTAAGATTAGTAAAATAGTAAAGTAAAAATAAAAGTTGAAAATAGAGTATGGTGAATATAATTAATTACCTGAGAGCGAACAAGAGATGTGAGATCAGAAGGAGTAACATCACCAGCAGTACATTGGAGAGATGTTTGTTTTGATGATAAATATTGAGAATAAGTGGACATTGCAAATGTAGCAGTACTAACATATTGACTATTATCCCATGGTAGAAACCATAACAAACCCCCTGGTGTTTTTCTCACATTTTGATTTGATTTTTGTGCACACGAACATATGAATTGCTCTGCATTTGCTTTGTATTGGGCCCAAATTCCTGAAGATTCTACTTTCCCATCTAAAACAAGCTGCATACCCCAATTTCATGGAATATTTAAGTACCAAAATATATACATTTAAACACACATGATTTATTTGCCTATACTAAAATGAAAAACTTTTAGATTAGTGATTCATTTAAAATCAATTTAAATTTTTTGAGATTTTTTTTATGAAAAATTATTTTTGAGAGTTAAATCTCCACAAAATATTATGGAATATTTATGTAGCAAATATATACATTTAAATACACATTATTGATTTTCCTCCACTAAAATGAAACACTTTTAGATTAATTATTGGTTATACATTTTAAAGTGAATGGCAATTTTTAAGATTTTTATGGAAACTTATTTTTGAGTTAAATCTTCACAAAAGAAGTATTACTTTTCACACCCCTATTTTTACAAATCAGATGACATCTTAGTTTTAAATTCTTTTGTCAAAATACTCTGCTTTCTGAAAGTAGGCAGAAAATATATTTTTGAGAACTAAGGAGTTTTTAAAAGTCATTTTATAAAAAGTACTAAGAAATATTTCATAAAATAAGTTAGCAAACAAGTTTTTTCATATGAAAGTTTCAAAATTTTAATTTCAGAAGCAAGAATCATATAAAAGCAAGACACACATGTATACAATTTAATTTAGGAATAATTTTCAGGGAAAAAAATAATGCTATAGTATGAGTATGGTAAAAAGTAAGGATTTGAGTTGTGTGCAGTCAACGCAACTTCAGTTGTTTGATCTTGATGCAATAATTCAAACTCAAATTTTAATATTTTAATTTTTATTTATTTTTAAAAATTATCTTTAAATTTGAACTGTCCCATTTAAATAGGAAGTTGCGGTTGTGTCATTAAGTGTCTAATCCAAAATCAAGAAGTAATTGATTGTGTTTCAAATAAGGAAAAAATTTAATGAATTTTGACACACAAAGAATGGATGAAAAAGTATTTGGTGAATATGTATATACTACCTTTGCAACAAGAATCTGTGCACCAACATACTTATCATCCCAACTAAACGTTGTTCTTGCACCCCCAATATCACCTGCTGATCCAAGGTAATCAAGGTATTTATTCATGTTCGTTGCACGGTAAAGCCATGCTGCTGCCCATAGTAACTCGTCCTGTAATTGTACAAATAATTTCAATATTCTTGCACAAAATGTTTTCTATTTTCCACTTTTTTTGTTTAGTAAATTGAAATAGAATTAAGTAGATCACCTTATATCCACTGCTGGAATATATTTTCGCTGCCGGTGGGATACTATTATGGTATATGCCTTGATAGTTGTTTGCAAAGTCAAACAGCTGCAACAAAAATATTATAAAAAATTTTCACCTAACAAAAAAAAACTTTCTATTTTCTATTTAGATGCATTTCTTTAAGTGTTTTGTGTATATTAAATAATTTGAACACCATATTAATAAGAAATAATAAATAATTTGCATATAATAGAGGTATGACAAAAAAAAAATAAAAATAAACCATACTTGTGTAGCGTGAGTTAACAATTTGGATGCATATTTGGGATTCACAGAATTGAAAACAATGGAAGCAGCAGCCAAAGCAGCTGAAGTTTCAGCAGCAAGATCAGATCCAGGGTGTTGTTCATCAATCTTATAAGAATTTCTAGGAGTTGTCATATCCTCTGGTCTTTCCCAACATTGATGATCTGAATCAGGGTCACCAATTTCTCCATATAAAATATTTGGTTGTGGATGTGCTTTCATCAAATAGTCTGTTCCCCACTTTATGGCATTTAATGCATTTTTAAGCTCATTGTTTTTTTGAAGCTTGCTTTTGAACTCTATTGTACTCCATGAAAGCATTGTTATGGTAAATGCCATTGGAAACCCTAACTTTAGGTTGTCTCCAGCATCATAGTATCCTCCGATAAGGTTAACCTGCACATTATGACATTTTTAATTTCTCTCAAAATATATATTCAACATTTGTTTTTGTGACTTAGAGTATTTTTAATCTTTGACATTCCTCTAGATTAAAGATTCATTTAAGAGACATATATCGATATTTTCCAACAAATATTAAAAGAATCAAAAGTTCGATTGAATCATTATACTATAAAAATTGTAAAAATTGTAAAAATTATTTATATATTTTTTTTATGTTCTTTAATTTGCAAAGAGAATTAAAATTAGGGGTTGAATAAAATGTTTCACCCCGTTCAAAAAAAAAAAAAAGAAACAAAATGTTTATGTTTTATATTATTAATTTTTTGGAATGGCATTTAATATTATAAATTATTGAATATTAGAACATTTCTTTTAGATACAAACTCATATAGGAACTTGGAAAGCTGATAAATGAAAAAGAAGACCCGTTATTTAATATCTAAATCATGGACGAACTCAAATCTCGATTGATTAAGAAAAGTCCTATCACTAATCACAATTTTGCTTTAAAAATATATATGGAATATATAAGCACTTTGATTAAAAATTAAATAGTGTAAAAAGATAGTGTGTATATATAATATATATATCTTACTCCAACATCTTGACCATCTGTAAGTCCAGAATCCCCTCTCCAATTTAATCTCTGATTAGGACCCAATACACCTGAACGTTGACCCTCGAAAAACAATAAACTTTTTGTAAGTGCTGTTCCATAATCAGCCGATGTAACATTATGAATCAAACTAGAAAAACAACAGAGGAGAACGAAAACGAAGATGAAAACATTGTTTAGTGACATGTTGAGTGACAACAACTAAACCAAAAGAAAGTATGTTTTAGTACAAGTAATTCAGATTTTAAACGTTAATTTATAGTATGATATCGGTTACACATTCAATATCTGATTAACCGAATAATTAGGAGTTTTAGAAAGTAACAAACACATTCCCTATAAAATAAATAAATAAATACATAATTTTTTTAGGAAAAATAGGTATATACTTGTTATTGATAATATAAACACTCTTAATTAGTATTTAATAATTACTAATATTTTTATGATTTATTGGATCAATTCATACTTAATTTGTTTTAATTTTTTCATGTAAAAAACTATTGAAATAAATATTTTCTAATGATTTAAATATTATTATAGTTTAAATATGTTTTTGTTTGAATTTCATTCCATGTAATATTAGAAAATTTATTTTTGGTTTTTATTCTCAAGTGAATACTACAAAAACGTTAATCGATAAAGGGAAACATAGACAAAATATTTAAATATGTTTACCGTAAATATAACTTGTAGTCCTAGAAAGAATTTCATCCTGCAATATCCAAAAACTTTATTTTTTGTATTTAACGTCAAATGGACGTTACAAAAATGTGAGCCGACAAATAGAGGAAAATCTAAAATACAAATTTAAATAATTATTCTAAACAAATTTAACCAAAATAATATTTAAATAACAAATAAAAATAATTTGTATATTTCTTTCTAATAAAATAAGTATACAAACTCCAATGAGAATACAAATTTAAATAATTATTCTAAACAAGTTTTACCGAAACAATATTTAAATATAAAATAAAAATAAGTATACAAATTATTCTAATATTTAAATTAATATTTCCATTGGAGTGTTATGGTTGGTCTACGTTTTCCTTTATTTGTCGGATCACATCTTTCTAATGTTTGTTTGACGTTAAGTATAAAAAATGAAGGTTTTAGATATTGCAAGGATGAAATCCAAACAAAATTTGTATGAGGTGATTAGATCAAGTGATTGGATTTAAGTGGTTAATGAACTTCAATTAAAAACGAGTTCGAGAGAATCTAAATTTAAATCTTGAAGAAATATCTTTTAGCTAAATTCTGATTTACTATGATTTCATTCTCCTGAAACTATGATTTTATTCTCTTGAAACCAAATAACTAAACCACAACTTAGCTTTTCAATCAAACAAAAAACTTCTAATTAATATTGATTTTTGCATAATTTTTTTCCAAATGAATATTTTGATTAGGCCCGCTAGTTTTGAACTTTCTTTGTGGGTTATTTGATTCTTCTAGGCATCACTGTATGAGTATATAATATTAATTAAAACCGTATGATTAATGATTTAATTAACCAATTATGAATTTACGACTATTCATTGGAAACTATTAATATATCTTACGATCAATTGTTATTAAGCAATTAATGTGTTGGATTTTTGTTTATGAATAAATCATGATGGATCGGGTTATTTTGTTAAGCCTAATATCATCAGTTATTGGACTATGTAACTGTGTTTGCATTATATGTCAAATCTTAATGTTGAAAATTCTAGACAACAATTTAACGAGGATAATTCACCTCTCCAGTCCTATCTCTAATCGTCATCTTAAATCTTAAAGTTAGGTCGTTTATGAATTTACATTATAAATGAACATTCTTATTATGTAAATATTCAATATCATGTACCTATATGTCATTTACATTATAAACAAATGTCCTACAAAATGATATATATCATCTAACATTTAATAATAATGTTATTGGAAAAGGTGATAATATTAATAAGATATTGTTGAAAGTGATGATGATATTAATGAGAGTTATTTTGTGTGAATTGAAAAAACAAAGAAGTGTATTATATTTTAGTATCTAAAAAAATAAAAATAAAATTATTTTTTAATAAATACGTGCATTTTGCTCTCATTCATACGTTGTACATGCACATGTTTGTCCTCCATCGAGTCACCATTCAATAAATTCGCACATTAGTTTGCCTCGGCAAAACCTAGACTTTTTTCGCGTTTCAGTTTTCGGTAGATTCATGCATCAGATTTTTGCCTTGTCAGATTTTTATAGACTAACATTGACTTATATAATTGTAATATTATTGAAAAATTGAACAATAATTTTACCATCTAACTTAATTCCTACAAAAAAAAAAATATATAGTTGTAATATTACTATAAAATTGAGCAACACATTTGTTTTATTTCAATCCAATTTTTTTTTTTGACGGTGATACTTGATGATTATTAGATATCATAATGTGTATTAAAAATGTTGCTATAATTTGGACTAGGTGCAAAGCACATCAAACGACAAATGTTAATTATTTTCCATGAATGTGGTACATATATTGAATGTTAAATTTTTGAATGTTAAATATATGTCAACTCATATATTGGCACATAGAATTTTCGAAATACACGTTAGTGTGTGCATGTGACACATACTTTCTTTATCATAAAAATATAAATTAAATGTTTTTACATAAATTAAAAATATAATTAATTTATATAAATGAATCTACTTTTACAATATAAAAAATTGTCTTGCACCAAAGAAAATACTACAGTACAAAGTTCTAGAAAAACAACACAATTAATGTATTTAAAATACTTTTTATTCAAATTTAGCAAAACCTTAATTATTTAATGTAGTCAATTTGATAAATGATAATTAAATCAAATTTAGAATGAAAAATAACAAAATAGGATATTCAAGCATATTTTCTAGCAAATTGATTTGCAGACATTATCTTATAGAGAAAAAATTTATAAGTCATTAATTTCATTTATATGCCCAAATTGTAAGATCCAAGAAAGACTACAACTCTCATGCATCAACATTGAATTCTATGCTCATTAAAAAAAACAATAAATTATATTCTCTAATTCAATAAATATTATTGAATTCAATTCAATATCATAAGTGTCTATTAATAATTTTTGTCAATTTCGATTCCTATTCAAATTCAAATATATGTTACTTTAAAAAATAATTAAAATTTGAATTTAAATATATTATTACATGTTTTATTTTCAATATATTATTTTTAAGATTGATATTTTAATATGTTATTTAAATTTAAATAATTTATTCAATATTAATGTATTAATCTATCTGTATGTCTATTTAATAATACATATTAATTTATTTATTTATTTATAAATACATGTTAAGGTCTAATATAATGTCTCTCATGTATTCTCGCATAAAAATATTTTTATGGTATCTTTTTCAAAATTCATCCTTAAATATCTAACCAAAATTATAGGCATTTCAATAATCAATAAAATAATGTATTTCATTGTTTTTTTTTACTCCAAAGTTTGTGGTTGAATAGTGTCCGAAAGATTTCTTTTACATTTATAACATTAATAACAAATTACTAAATTTGAGCAATAATATTTCAAATAATTTCATATTTTAATACTAATCATCTATTTATTTATAATATAAATAACTATTTTCTTTATGATATGACTCAGTCGATAATTTTTTCTTCTTCTTATAATAATCTCAATCGACAAATGTTAATATTATTATACTAGACATTTTATGTGATACAATTCGACATAAATAACATTAAATACAAAAAAAATAAGAAAATTAATTGAAATATCAATCAATGACAAATACATTCAACAAAATCAAAAAACAAAAATAGAAACAAATTATAGTTATTTTTTTAAAAAAAATATAAGTTTTATGTACTCTTACCATCTCACATTCATATATCTTATAAATTGATATATGTAGTTTAATGCAAAAAAACATTTTTAATAAAAAAAAAATGAGCACTTTTATTTATTTTTTTTCTTTTGGAAGGAACATAAAATTATATTTTGGATAAACTAATTTGGAATAAATTATAAAAATTTAATGATAAAAACCAATTAGTATTTGAATAAATTTTTATTTTTATTGATAAAAGGTAATAATGAATAACATTTGATTTTCAATATACTATCAATTATAATTAGTGTAGTTGACCTATTTATAATGTTTACCATAAAATATATATTATTAATATCTAATCCATTGTTTTCTAAACATTCTTACAAATAATATATATATCACTATTTGGACATTCAATATCAATAAATAGGTGATATTTCGAAAATTTAATAAAAAAATAATTAAATAAATAATTATATGAGAACTTAATTATTCTACGGTTGCACTCCCAGATATAGAATATAAAATATAAAAGGCATTATATATGAAATGAAAATCAGCATAAAATTTTATTCCTGATGGAGACAAAGTTTCTAGAAGTTAAATAAAAATGGAGAAAGAGAATATTATGTACTATTAATATAAATTAATTTTACACTAACAGTTAATAAAAATATTAATTTTATTATATTATCATAAACCCATAAAAATATCTAGCACTCAATTAAATCAAACAACTGTTATTCCATCTAGTCACGGATATAAAAAAATATATGAATATACTTTTTGTCCCTATTATAAAAAAGATACACATTATAAAATGTATTAACGGTTTATTTTATTATTAGACCCATATTTAATTTTCGATAAAAATGAACATAATTCACTTATGTAAATTGCAATTCATCACTATCATTTTATTTTATTTTTATTCAATCTCAAAATAAATTAATAATATTTAATTGCAGAGTAATTAATTGATGCGTTCTAAAGGTGTCAGATTAATCTTAATAGTTTGACATTGTAACATCAAATAAAGTTGTCAAATAATCATTAATAACACGATTATTATTAATAATAATTCTTTTTTGCTCCATTATTTTTTTAACAATAAAAGTTAAAAAGTAGGGAGATCAAAAATAGAATTTTTAAAGTTGTAGTTCGTAATTGCTAAATGCTAATAGTGTTATATATAGGAATTCTTATTAGCATAAAAAATATATAATAATTCTTATTTGTTTGGTTGATTTGAAAAGTCAAACTTAATCATTATTCTATTTTATATTCTATTAAGAAAGACAATTGAATAAGATATGCAATTAAGTGGAATTTTTGATTGTAGGTGATTAAAGGAGAACAAAGACAATTGTTAATTTTAGGTGATTGAATGATATTTTGAAGACCACAAAATCATATTTTATAATTATAAATGCATATAAAATAACATGCTCATACACCAATTTAAATCCCTAATTCAAATATACACTATAAACAAATATCTTGCAAAATAGCATATAGTACATGTAACAGAAAAATATGTCTCCTAACATTTATTGATTCCCATTTTTTTTTATAAACAATCCATTTTTATGAAATTTAGTGAAAAAATTGTCTATCTTTAATTCATTTAATTGTCATCAACAACAAGTTATATTCTACTCTAAGCAAATTCAAAAATTTATTCATTTTTTATCTTTTCATTCATTCAATTTATTTTAAAATGTATTTGTATTTTAAAAAATATAATTTGTTTTCGAAAATTATACCCTATAATCAACATTTATACTTCCTAATTCTATGTAACCTACCTATTTTACCGTTTTTATTATATTTAAAAAATAATTGTATGTCACTAAATTTTACGTAAGTTTCGGAAAACATAAAAAAAAATTTATAAAACTCAAATGTGTTTAAAAAATTTCAAATTTTGTGTACTAAAAAACTATTTTCAAGTTTTCTGAAACATATTTATCTTCTCGAAAATATTTTATATTTTTTAGAATATAAATATGTTTCGTAAAATTCTAACTTTTCTATATTGGAAAATTTGAAAGCTTCGGGACACAATTGTGGTTTTGAAATTCAAAATTTGTGTTTAGGATTTTTTTCTTCATGTTTTTTAGAACACAAATTTCTCTAGAAAACTCAAACTTTGTATTTTTGAATTTTTTTTTCAAGTTTTCTAGAACAAAACGTAAAGTTTGATTTTTAATTATATAAAAAATAGTAAAATTGAATTGTTATTAAAATATGGGGTAGAAATATAAATATAGGGTATAGGATGAAATTTTCAGTTTCCCGTGCTTACAGAAAAAAAAAAAAAAAAAAACCAAGAGATATCAAAATTTAGCATTTAAGTATTCAACCTTGAAGTAGCAATGTCGATTTACAAAGAACGGGGGTTTGAATTGTAAATGTTCCTATTTAAAAATTTATGAAAAACTTAAGGATTTAATTCAAGAATGATCTTAGTTAAGAACATAGAAAACGGAGAATGTTCTTGGTTTTTTTTTTCCAGAAAACGAAGAATGTTCTTGGTTAGCTTAAAATCAGAAATTCAGTTTATGTTATTAACTCAAGCAATTAATCAGACTTAATAAATAAAGAGATAAGAGAAAGAAAACCACACAAGGATGTATCCTGGTTCACCCAATTTGGGCTACGCCCAATCCTCACAAATGTAAGTTTTTCCACTAAGTGTTCAAAACAAAGAACCATCTTGGTTTTACAACACCTAGTTCAGATCAACCTTGATATGTTACAAACTCAATTTATTTCCACCCCGAAAGAGATTTAATCAGGTCACCTATACTAAACTCTTATAGTTTGAGTTTTTCAATAACGATGAGATTTTTTTGATAGAAATATGAGATGTCTCAACTCTTGTTTGATATTCGATTCTTTACAAAGAATTCAATACAATAATAATAGAGTATGAAATATAATCAAAACTGAATCTTTCTTGAGAAAGTGAGAATTTCAAGTATGTGAATGTGAATGATTTCTAAGACTTGATAGCACTTGAACTTCTGCAGTTTCCCTGAGCATTGGCCTTTATTTTATAGGTATTTTTGGAGCAATTAATAATGGTCAAAAAAGTTGTTGGTAGTGCTCTATCAGTTTTGACCAAAACCAATATATATGAATAAAAATATTCCAACCTTTGAACACATTATGAAATATGTATGACTTGGCGTTTTTTTTTCCGTTCTTCATCAAATTTCTCTTTTGTTTAATGATTCTTTATACTTTAGATATATTTTTTGATGTTATTGCTTTTATCTGGAGATTTGATTTGGTCAAAACAGTCTTGGAGAATGATGATGAACTTTTGTAGAATTCTGGAGATTGATAATCAATATGGAGTTTCAGTCTTTGAACTTTCTCGAGATTGATGATCAATCTGGAGGTTCAGTCTTGATCATTCTTGATTACTTCCTGATTAGTCTGGATGTCTTGTACAATTCAAGATTGATTAACTTTCTTGACAGTTAAGCTGGAGAAGGTTTAGTCTTGTTTTAACTTGCTTGATTCATGACCTTTTCTCTTTGTGATTCGAGTGCTTTCTTTAATTAGAATGGATCCTACTTAATCTTTGTCAAGTACTGATAACATTAGCATGAATGTTAGAGGCATAATCTTCTTTGAACTAATGAAGATTGATTGATCTTGAGGCTGTGATGATCGATCTTGATCCTGGAGAACATTCTCCGTTTTCACATATTTTGTCCAGAATGTTCTTATTTCTTTATCTGTTCAGTTTTTATATGATTTCTTTGTTTTGCTTGATTCCTATCTTTGAATTAATCCACTCAAAATCACAAGTTAAATTAACATAATATTTATAATCATAATTAATGTTCTTAATTAACCTTTGTTTATTTTTATTAAAACTTAAATTGAGAGTTTGTCTTAACAAACCTTATATTTTAACTCGGTAAAAAAAAAACATATTAGAACAACAACAATATAGTTGTCTTATACTTGATGAAAGAGAGTCTTATATACTCTATTCCAATGATGTATATTATTATTCCATCAAATGAATACCACTCAATTTACATAATTAATTTTAATAAGTAGTGTATATTATATGGATATGTAGTGCAGTGTGAAAACTTTTTAATGTCACAACATGTAAACTAATCATATGTAGGATATTTTCTATAGCTTTGATAAAAATAAATTGAATTTATTTACGAAGATTTTTGTACATCATTAATATATTAATTAAAAACTTATTTAAATATATAAAATAAATACAAAAAAATATAAAACTAATTTTATAATAACAAATTAATTTTCTATGCTTGACACAGACTTCGTACTAGTTACTATTAAATTACATGAATATGTTAATCAAATATTAATTGTATATATTTGTTCTCCTAATTACGACTAGCAAAATCAAGCAATACAATTTTTGTAATTATGAGTAGTAAATGTTTATCATTACTCGTGTACTGTTTTAAGTGGAAAAAGAATGAAAAAATGCATCAAACCAAAATTCCTCATAAGGTATCAACTATGAATCACGAGTACTTCAAAAATGGTGAAGTACCTATACTAAGTACTCACTCGGTATCGGTACTCGTATCCTACTCTTAGATACTACGTTTTTTTTATTATTTTATTATGAGTGAAATTGATAATTATCTTATAGATTAATATAATAGTATTTATGTGTTTAAATTTATTTATTATTGTAACTGATAATAAATTGTCACTAGGTTTTATTTAATTGTTTATTGTGAATTAAAATTCTACTGTTAAACTAAAAATAAAGTTCAACAAAATTAACAAAAGTGAAAATAAAAGGGGTGACAAATTATTGATACATACGGAAATTACAAAACAAGTGTAGAAAAGAAAAGTAGACACGATAATATCAAATACGACCACAACCAATTTTTAGGTTGGTCTATTTCTTTTCTTTGTCAAAATATGATTTGTGTGTTCCTTAATTACGTGGAATGATGGATTGATAAAAACCCCCTCTTCATGATCATCTCTAATATACAAATCATTCTCTATAGTTAAAAATGGATCATCCTCAACATCAATATCATCTTCATCTTTATTGTTATCATCACTTATTTTGTTGGTTAAAAGTACTATGAATCATTTTATATTAGCATGATCATTGACATATAACACTTGTTTAGCTTGAGATGCTAAAATAAAAGACTCGTCCTTGTACCCCCTATTAAGATTCACCTGCAAAAAACCTTACTCATCAGTTAAAAACATTTTTATTTTCCATCCACTTGAAACATTGTATAATCTAACTACCAATTTTCTTTGATGACCCCCAAAATATGATAGATCTGCATATGTCGTGTTTCAATCATTGAAACTTGAGACGGGTAATGCTTCAGCTACTGGGGTGACACTGCTATTTTTCATAATACTTTTATCATCATGTTCTTTTATATAAAATTTGTAGTCGTTAATTGCATACTCGATGTAAGAAAATATATGTAAACTTAGACCATATGCTAACAATTTCAATTTTTCAAAAATTGAAGCAAGATCTACAAACAACTTTGAATAAATATCATTTTTGAACCATGTTATAAAACTTCGATTATGTTCTCGTGTTATCCAATTTTTCATTTTTATTCAAGTTCAAACTCCTTAGATACTCTTTGGGTATTTCAACATATTGTTCAACTTCGTTAGCATTGTGCAAAACATACAACCGTGCTTGCTCCCATTTTATCCTTGATATGATCACTATTTTATTTCCAATTATCCATTTCCCTATTATTATTTCCAAATTATGAGACTTCAGAAGTCTGATGGATTTAACATTAGATAGCTATTTAGTACAAAATTCAACAACTTCTTTTATAATATATCGTTCAACAATACAACTATTTGGGAAGCTGGCTCGATCAATCAATTTAGTACAAATCACCCTAAAGAAGAAGCATAGTATAATTATGGTGTGTCTAACCTTTGCTGGCAAAAAGGAATGTATACATATTGGTAGTTCATCAGAACATGAAAATCATGAGACTTGAAATCTCTTAATTTGTGGTCTTTCATAAATACCAGATTTTTAATATTTGAAGAGTACCCTTCTAGAACTTTAACTTCATGAAGAAATTTACATAAATCTATTTTCTCCTTTCTAGATAGAGTATGTGCCACTGGTGGAAGATATGTTCATTTTTCTTTCTTCACGGGTTCCAATTCACTTCTTATTCCCATTCTTGTCAAGTCCAACCTTTCATTGATGTCATCCTTATACTTTCTAGGAACATTCAGTAATATACTAATAACACTATCAAATAAATTTTTTTCAATATGTATCACATCTAGAAAATGTCTTACATATAATGATTTCAAATATGGAAATTCAAAAAAAAAAAAATTGACTTCTACTTCCACCCACTTTTGACAAGCTCTTCCGCAAATGGTTTTCCAAATTTATTGTTCATATCATTCATCTTATCAAATATCTAATCACTCGTCTATGCCATAGGAACTCTTGCTTCTTCTGATTTTCCATTGAATGGTTTTCTACACCAACGGTAGTGAGGATTAACATGTAAAAATTTGCGACGTTTGAGAAAGACATTCTTTTTACAATGTTCCAACCAAATCCAATGTGTATTCCATTCACATATATGACATGCACAATGACCTTTAATTCTATATCCTGATAGATTATTGTATGTTGGGAAATTATTAATTATGTCGAACAACATTGCTCTCAAATTAAAATGATATTTCCTATATCCATTATATACACCCACACATGTCTTTCACATATGCTTTAAAATTATCAATTAAATACGTCTATATCACTTCCTGATTGTTTGGGCCCATAAATTATTATAAACAACATCATGAACTTGCGCTTCATACATAACCATTGAGGTATGTTATAAATCACCAAAATTATAGGCCATGTATTGTGCGAGATACATTGAAGACCATGTGAGTACATTCCATCAATAGACAGTATCAATCATAGATTTCTTGCTTTTTGTCCATAATAACGATAATCGTTATCAATTTTCAACCACTGTGGAGTATTTGTAGGGTGTCGAAACTTTCTATATTTAATTCTTTCACTTTCATGCCATATGAAGTGTTTTGCATCGCGTTCACTACAATACATGCACTTAAATCTAAGTTTTATAGATAAATATCATACGACTTTCTTCAGAATCAATTGTTTGCTATATCGAGAGATGTTACATTTATGACACTCCTTTAACGATGCATATTCATTTCAAAACAAAATGCAATCGTTAAGACAATCATGAATCATATCATAACTCATGCCACTAGAGCACAACATTCACTTGGCATTGTATGTTCGATTAGGAAGAACATTATCCTTGGACAACATATCTTTCAGAAGTGTTACTAAGTTTGTGAAACTTTTATCAGACCATCTATTGTTCGCTTTTAAGTTGTACAACTTTAATACTGCAGATAATCTTGTGAATTTATTGCAACCATCGTATAACGGTTTCTCTGCATCACATAACAACCTATAAAACATTTCAGGACAATTCTGAAGATCTTCTTCAACCACATTTGCAATCTTTTTAACTCAATCACAATCATAAGTATTTGTGTCAAAATCGTCCAATGCATATATCACATTATTCTCCAAATTAACATTCTCGTTACATATTTCACCGTACATTGTGCAAAGTGTATAGATTTGATCAATTATTTTCCTCCCTAAATGCCAATTCAACTATACTTCATTTACCCGATTTCCATAACAAAAATCTATACATGGACAAATGATTCGACTAGGGTCTTTGGCGTGTTTCATGGAAAACTTAACAAACACTTTTACTCTATTTTCATATTCCTTTGAAAATCAATCAACGAACATCCATCTTTTATCCATTGTTTCTTTAAAATTACTTTAACAAAAAGTTAAAAGTTTCTATCAACAAAAATGTTACAACAAAAAATTTAGTTAAGACAAACTCTAATTGACAATAAATAACGAGAATAGCAACAAAATATGTTTCAAAAAAATTCAACTACAAACTAACAGTTATTTTCTCTGAGAATTTTTTTAGAGAATTACAAACTTGAGATGAGATATTTAGTGGCTAAACAGTGATGAATGCAAAATTTTGATCTTACTTAAAATTTGTAAAAACCCAAATACGAGCAATAAACCGGATCTTTACCCAAACAAGAACATGGTTTCTTGTTTCTAGGTTTGTTTATTGGTTTATACGTTTGTATTTATGAGTTTATTGCGCTTGCATTACTGAATCGATTTTTGTGTTTTTAGGTTTCTCAGTTTGCATCTATGTAATTGCCACTTTATTTATACAAATGATAGAAAACAGTAGAGTTTGAATTACACAATTTTCTATGCCCATCCACGTAAGAATTCAAAACATTATTACAAGAAATAAATAAATGAATGAAAATAAATTTGAGTGAAAATAATATTCTCACTTTAGGCCCCTTTGCAATTACCTTTCTTGACACTTGCTCTTGCACAAGACAACCAACAATAGAAAAATTAATATTACAATTGTGATCCACCAGTAGACAACCATACAATACCAATACTGCATTAAACCAGCACAATAATTGCATAACTTGCAAAACACTGCTAATATATCTTATTTTAACGTTGCTTTTTATTTGTATGTGTAATATTTAATGCAACATGCATCAGATAAGTTCCAAAGACAAGTTATTAAAAGCATTATTGTTATGCATTTGAGTTTAAAATTGAGTACTACATTGTTGCGGTAGAAATGTGCAAATCAATTAACAACTGAAACATCATAAACAAGCATACTACAAGTCCATAGCAAATAAATCCCTCACATTTAGTCAATATTATGTAGGTACTAAAAAGTTTCTTGAAATAATTCCCTGTCACATTTTTGTAGTTATTGGATCTTTTGCCCTTGATGATCTCAATCATACACGATAGAAATATGAGTAAAATGTTGTTCGAATGTCAAACCCCTATCAAAAGCTGCTATACGAAATTCTTCATCGTCCACAAAAACATGACATAATGCATAATCTTGTTGAATAAAATTGTTTCTTGTGCATGTTCTCATGGCCATTTTTCTTTGTTGATAGAAGTAATTGTTTTTGTTTCAAGTGTCCCAAGTCTTCTATTGACACTTGACCTTTTTGCAAGTACTTTGTTGACTAACCAGATCAACTAAAAACATTACCTTACTAATGTAGTTTTTGTTCTTGCACATGTCATATGACTAATCTTCATCGGTAAGAATGAAATAATTTGCTGACTTTTTGGACATAAAGAACCATTTTTCTTCTATGTGGACAATGTTATACATGGACTTATACATGGACTTATACATTGGATTGTGAGAAATGCTTGATAACTCTTAGAAATACGAGTTATTATACTTATTTTTAGTTCAATTTTTTGATATTATTAAGTTGATGTAAAAGGTTATTTGCACAAGTTGACGTAGTTTGCTAATTAATTAAGTATAAGTATCTTTTTATTAAATTAAGATAATTATAAGTTGAATTGACTTTGAGTTGTATTTATTTATTCAAGGAATAATTAGTAGAGAAGTTATTGGGCCAAGGAAATCTTTATTGAAAAAGGAAAAAAGTCCACAAAAAAAGGAAAGAGAGTGTAGTAGACATTGTCCTATATAAGGACAAATGTCTCAAAAGCAAGCATAAAAACAATTAACCTAATTTTCAGCATCTCTAGCAACCCTTATTCTCATACTTTGTTGTCTTTAACTACAATTCTTCGTCATCTTCCATTACCAACTTATTTTAGAGTTATTCACATTAATTCCGGAAGATTTGGAGCTTAAAGGAGGTTGTACAACTGTTAAAATTGGTTGTTCTAGCTACCAACAATATTATAGATCATATTTTCTATTTGTAACTTTCACTTTATGTATTGATTTGTGTTGTAATGAAGTTTAATGAGGTAAAAGTTAGATCTCTTTGTAGTTAAAGATTAATGAGGTAATAATGAAGTTTGCATTGTAGTGTGATTAACTTCGTCTTAAACAAGTTTTTTGAATTCAATCTTTAAAACTTAAATTGATCACTTTATAGGTTATATTGCTAGTCTTTTGAGCATGTAAAATAATAAAGATGGAAAATGCTTGATTCAATATGGATTAAGTTAATATACTTGGAAAATATATTAACGTTGAATGATTAGGAATAACATTTAAGTCCCTAAAGTTGGTTTGCTAAAATAAAGTGTAGCATGATATGATGTTAGCGCGTGAACCTATGGATGATAATAATCCATTGAATATCATGAGAACTGAACTGGAAAACCCCTAACGTCAATTTGGTCCAATGATTACTACATCATGCTACAACATACTAGCGCATGCAAATAGAATTGTTACTAAGTTAAATGATGAAAAAATTTAATCATAAAACATCTAATCATAAAATCACCTTTAAATTATTTGTCTATTTGAAATAGGAAACATAAGAAATTCGTTGTAAACAATACTCTACTTTCACTTTATAACTTATTTTGGACTATGTACACTTACAATATAGTTAAAATACGCAATAAGTTTTTTTGGCACTGTTGTCGACGATTAAATGGTGTTAATCTTTTCAATAGTTTTCTTATTAAATAGTCTATTTGTGTTTTTTCCCTACTAATAGTGTGATAATATGTGGTGTAGACTAGGTACTTTAAACTGTATGCTCATGTTCATGTAACCCTTGAATTTAGACCCCTGAACCTAAAATAGAAAGATTCTACATAGGGGGGAGGAAACTCATAAGAAGTAGTACTGATCCATACTTAGTAGACCACTTGCAATAGCAAGTTGCAAGATTACAAATAGGAGATCGTTTAGATGATGGCCCACTGGATGTTATTGGCACGAGCAATGATTGAGCTAGAGGAATCAAAGAATATTGTTGAGACAAAATCTCTCAAATGATTTTAATGATAACAAAATTACTTTAGAGATTATGATTGTGGTTAACGACTAACATGTGCTTTTGAGTGTATTCATATAAGAAAATAGGTTATTAATCATTAAGGCAAAAAGAAGGAAAATATGATTCAAATCTGAGGATGGAAAACCACGTGAGGATGGAAATTGCTGAAGATGAAAACCGTGAGGATGGTCTGCGAATTAAAAAATCTTCAGATCTGCACAATTGGTGCCATCACCAGAACAAATGCCTTTATTCATTAAAGAAATGCACAACAATGTCAAACAATGAATAAATAAAGTATTTGAAATCAAAAGTCAGAAGGTCAAAGGAAAAAGATGAATATAGCCAGATCTAGAATCAAGAGGATGGCATACTAGGCTGAGAATGATTCAGCAAAGTTGAAAGCAACCAATCAAGCATGTGCAAAGGCTAAAATCATATCATTTATTGGGCTTGCACGAATTAATACATGAAGAAGTCAAGTTAAAGAAAGGCAACAAGAAACAAGCCAAAAATAGACAATCACATGTTGCTGCCAGATCTGATCCTCGGACTGAGTGTGACAGTCCTATGTAATAGGGTGGCTTTCTCTATCTTGTCAACATCACCTCAAAAGTTGAAATCAACCTAGTCCTTAAAGTTTTCAAAAAGGTTGCAGCTCACATTGTCAAAGAAACAACTTTACACTTCTAATAAAAGAAAATAGACAAGGACTTGTAAAGATCAAGTTACAAGAAAGTTGTCATGCGCGAGGATTGGTGCTGCCTGGACTAGAAAAGTTGAATGGCGGTTCTGTAATTATGATGAAAAACCTTGGATCTTTATAAATGAGTTCCAACGGTCTTAAAAGAGCTTGGACCCCTATAAAATGCAACAAGCTCTCCATCATAAGACACACAACACAATTGCACAAAAAGATCAAGCATCTTAAAGCTATCAAGAGCAATTCACATCCTCACTTCATACTTTCTTTGATCCTACACTATATCTTTGTAAATCTTTTGAGAAAGTATTAAGTATCAATCACTCTCATACCACTTTGTAATTTCCTTGTAAGCTTGGTGAAGCTAAAGAATACACAGTTTGTAATCATCCTCAGAGTGAGGTTGATCAGTTTGAAAGTTAGTGAAATCTGACAAGGGTGTGAGGACTGGATGTAGCCATCTTTGGGTGAACCAGTATAAAACTAAAGGGTTGAAAAAATCCATCCTAGGACAGGACCAACAACGCAGATGCAACCTCCGATGAGAAACCTCAAGCACAATGGACGGCTGATGAAAATGCAAAGGTACTCCTAAACTCTAAAGCTTATTTATTTCTAATGTGTGCTTTGAGCAAGAAAGAATATGATAGAGTTGAAGAGTGCAAAAACGCTAAGGAGCTCTGGGATACTCTAAGGATCCATCATGAAGGATCAAGCCATGTAAAAGAAGCAATGATAGACATCGGAGTAAGAGATTTCGAATTATTCGAAATGAAGGAGGAGGAAACTATTGATGAAATGTTCTCAAGGTTGACAATCATATTAAATAACTTGAGATCTCTTGGAAAGGTATACTTCGTTCAAGAAAGGATAAGAAAAATCCTAAGAAGTTTACCAAAAGAATGGAGGACAATGGTAACTGCCATTAGAGAAGCAAGAGATTCGACCAACATGAAATTAGAAGATTTGGTTGGAACTCTAAGAGCTAATGAACCATTGTTGTTGGCTGATAAACCAAACAAAAAGGGAAGAATGATTGCTCTAAAAACCAGCCAAGCAGAAAGCTCATCCTCCAAGAAGAATGAAGATGTCATAACAAAGGAAAACGCAGAGTATCCTCTGTCTGAGGATGAGGATGAACTCGCTCTGATTTCCAGAAAAATTTAGAGGATGATAAACAGAAGAGGACATAATAGAGGACCTCCTTAAAAAGAAAAAATTGATAAAAGTCAAATAACTTGTTATGGATGCAACAAGATGGGACACTATAAAACTGAGTGCCCTCTCAACAAAAGGAACTCTAGAAAATTTCCATACAAAAACAAATCCATGATGATTACTTGGGATGATAGTGACGAGTCATCCTCGGAGCAAGAAAAGGAAGAAGAGGCCAACCTCTGTCTCATGGAAAAATCAGAAATTGAAAAGGTAAGTATTTCTGATCTATGTCCTAATTGTGAAAAATTAGAAATTGAATTTGATAGCCTCTTAAATGACTCAAACACTTTATCTCAAACATGCATATTTCAAAAAAACCAACTTGTTGAGATAAAGAAACAAAATGAGGAGCTTCGAAAAAAGAATGATGAATATGTTAAAATCATTCAAGATTTACAACAATCTCATTTTCAAAATTCTGAGAAACAAAAAATTCTTAACGAGAGGATAGTCGAAACTCATCCTCCCGACGAGGATACAGAAAAGGAAATTTTGAAAACTGAGGTTAGGAAACTAAAAAATGATATTTCCAACTTTGTCAAATCTACATAAACATTTCAAAAGATAATGGGGTCTCAATCTGGAATATTTGACAAGGCTGGTATTGGTTTTTAAAGTTCTCAAAAACAGAAATTGTATGAAAAAATTTTCTTGCCTAAAAAACAAAAGGATATGCCAAAATGCACTTTTTGCAAAAAATTTGGGCATACTTCCAAAATTTGTCATGCTAAGAAGAAAGCTAACAATGTAAAGGCAGCATGCTCATTATGCGGTAAACATGGGCACCATGATTCTATTTGTTATCACAAAAGGAAAGTTCTCACAAGAGGAAAAACTAACCAACAAGGACCCAATGCTATATGGGTACCTAAGTCACTTTTAAACTGTAATACATGTTCTTCCTCTAATCAACAAAAGAAAGCCTTGGTACTTGGACAATGGTTGCTCAAGGCATATGACAGAGGATAAGCAATGCTTCATGTCATTGGAGATAAATGATGGAGGATCAGTCACATTTGGTAATAATGATAAAGCTCAAATAAAAGGAACATGTATTATTGGTAAGAATAATTCTGCAAAAATTGAAAATGTTCAGTATGTGGATGGCTTAAAACATAACTTGCTAAGCATTAGTCAATTATGTGATAGTGGTTTTGAAGTTATTTTCAAGCCTACTCTATGTGAGGTTAAGCACTCATCCTCGGGTAGCGTTTTCTTTTATGGGTTTAGAAAAAAGAATTTGTATGAACTTTATCTTGATGATTTACCTACTGAATCTTGTTTTGTTTATATTGAAAAAGATAAATAGATTTGGCACAAACGAGTTGGTCACACAAGCTTAAACACTATTTCTAAATTAGCAAATTTAGAATTAGTAAAAGGACTTCCAAAAATTAAAATTGCATGCTTTAGTTTGGTTTTGATAACATATTTCAAAAAAAAAAAAAAAATCCGATCTGATTCAATTACATGTGATTTAATTTATATCAGTTTTCTGATATCCAAATTAAAATTGCAAATAATATTTTAATATTATAAAAATACAGAAAAAAGAGTAGATTTGATGCAATATATAACAGATAATATACTAAAATCTACATTACATAATAATAATGATCAAATGTGTTTGAAATATATGAAATAACAATAACAAAAAATAGATTAAATCAAACCAATAAGTATTATTTTCTTTCATCAATTGGTATGAGTTTTTCTATAAATAAAGATATTTTTGAGGCAAAAATTAGAATGCGAAATCATGTTTACATGAGTCAAATTTCTACCAAAAATATTTATCAGTTATTTCTTCTTTTCTCTAGTGCACGAGAGTAATTGAGGGAACTTTATTCCTTAAAATATCATTGATTGATATGTTTGATGTGAATGTGTAGTTCATTTCAAGGTTTGCAAAGTATCCTAAAAGAGATTCACTGGTTAATCTGTTTACATCCAATAAACATAGATAGGCGGGACGATTTGAACATAGCACTTAGTCTGATACATAGGGTTTTAAATTTGTTTGTGCAACTTTTATCATCGTCAAATTCATTTTTTTCTTGTTTAAAATTACAACATACCCTCAATGTAAGATCCAACAAATAATTCTTTTATAATTTATGTTGAAAAAATCATTGACGTGTATTAAAAATATTGACAATTGACGAGTCCATGTAGGATTATTAAAAATAATATTTTTAACAATAAAACAAAAATATTAAATTTAATTGTTATTAATTTTGTTTTGTTTTACGATTTTACATATCAATATTGCTCCCAAAGCATCCCTAGATGAATATAAGGATAATGAAACAAGGCAAGAGTTACAAGAGGCAGAAAAAGAAACTCTGAATTGCAGTAAATTTTTGACGCCTGATGAATTAGAGAGAGGAAAGTTGTCTCCTGAGAAGATCTTATCTCTTCCAATGTTTAAGGTATGGATCTTAGAATTTTTAGGGTTTGAATTCAAATATGAGAGTTTATGATTTGAAGATGAAAAAATTAGGGTTGAAGATGAACGTTGTTGAGTTTTTATTATTTAATTGGTTTATTAATTAATTAATTAGTTTTAAGTTTTTAATTAAATAATTAAATGGGTTAATAAAATGAATTTTAATTTTAAATATTAAATATTATCTAGTCAACAACAATTACATAGTCACCATATGTCGCTTCATACAAAATTAGCTATGTCACCATCTTTATATTAAAAAAGATTCATAATTGACTTTTTTAAAATTTGTTAGAATTTGCAAGGGTATAAAAAAAATTATAGAGACTAAAATCAAAACTAAGCATATTTGCAAGGACCAAAAACATATTTAAACCTCCAATATACATAGATTTGCAAGGGTAATTGAACCTAAAACTTAATATGATACACACGGTTTTAAATTTATTTGTGCAACGTTTATCATCATCAACTTTTTTTTCTTCTTGTTTAAAATTTACAGCATACCCTCAATGTAAGATTTAACAAATAATCCTTTTTGAATTTTATGTTTAAAAAAAAATCATTAATGTGTATTAAAAATGTTGACAATTGACGAGTCCCTGTAGTATTATTATAAATATTATTTTTAATAATAAAACAAAAATACCAAATTTAATTGTTATGGTGCTTCAAGAAAATTTTTGTCGATTGAACAAACCAAAAAATTGAGAGTTTGGACTTCCTAAAAAAAACTGCATCTTCTTCCCTATTTGTGAGCATTAATAAAAAAAATGAAAACATCTAATGGGCTTTTTAAGGTAGGGGTTTGTTTGAAAGGGTAGAGTGCGTGGTGTGGTGGGGTGGGAGAAAATGAGGGGGTAGAAACCGATAATGAAGAGGATTAGGAGTATTAAAGTTGATGTTTTTTGGGTTTAAGGAGGTGAGCAAATATATGTCTATGTGTTAATCATGTGATCTTTGAAAGATGATATAATGTTAGAACTAGAGGAAATAAGGTAGGGCTTAGGTATATTTTCGAATTTATTTATTTATTTATTTATAAATTGTGCTTTGTCACGGGCATCACATATTTTTTGTTATTTGTCATCACTTTGTTAAAACAGAGAATAATGGTAAAGACCGCTACTTATACCTTTTACTGAAAGAACCATCACTAGTGTCTAGAATATGGTAATAAATTTATACATTATAATATCTCAAAATCAATCATATAAAGTCATCAATACAATATTATAAATTACATTGTAACTATACAATATATAGTGTATAATAATCATTTACTGTCTCATCAGTACATAAAACAATTATAATTTAACAAAGATAACACTAAAAAGTTTTATCCTATGCTTCATGAACTTCTTGCTTCAAGTCCCTCCATCTACTATAATATATAAGAAAATAGGGGTGAGATAATAATCTTAGTGAGTTCTATAAAAAGGGAGAGAGCAATTTGAAATAATTTTCCTTAAAATAATAAAATATTGACATGAATTATACAATGCTTTTCATTAGCCATAGGTCAAACATTTAAAATCCTTTCTATTAATTTAAGCATTGAAAAACTGTACATTCTGTTGAGACAAAATCTCTCTAAATTGGTTTTAATGATAACAAAATTAATTAAAAGATTATAATTGAGTTTACTGACTAATCTGTGCTTTTGAGTGTATTCATATAAGAAAACAGGTTATCATTCATTAAGGAAAAAGAAGAAAATTCTGAGTTAAATGCTAAGTATGAAAATGCCGAGGATGGCCTCACGAGCTGGTGAAACTGCAGTTCTGCATCCTCGCTGATTTGAATTCATTAAACAAAGGCATAATAGTATTAAAGAATGAATTATTTGAATTCATTCAACAAAGGCAGAATAGTATTAAAGAATGAATTGTTTGATTCATTCAATAAAGGCAAAATACTATTAAAAAATGATTAAAGAAATGCCTTTGAAGAAAAGTAGCAAGAATGCAAAAGAAAGGTACGAGGAATGATTATATTAGCATGTGCCTATAGTCAACATCTTGAAAAGCATCCCAACACTTTATGAAAGCAACTCATCATGTCATAGGCAAAGGCTACATGTACTATTATGTGATTTAAAAAGATTATAAAGTCAAATCTTCAAAAAGGCAACAACAAACAAATCCAAAATAAATTGATCACATGTCTTAAGGCAAGGAAAGAAGAAAAAGACTTCACGTGAAGCCTTCACAAAGTCTTGAAGAAAGGAATGAAAAGGACATCACATGTTCTTACAAGGCATTAAATGGAGGAAAGAGAAAAAGCTCACACATGAAGCTTTTTCAAGGCATTGAAGAAAGGAGAATGAAAATGACTCCACACAATATTCAAACATTAAAGAAAGGAAAGAGAAAAGGACAGCACATGTCCCCAAGTGCCCAGAAAACAGCTACCTCGTACTTGAACATGGAATGCATATATCCAATGAGCTGAATGACATTTTCGTAATTATGAAGAAAAACCTTGGCATTTCTCAAATGGATTTTCCAACGGTCATAAAAGGCTTGACATATGAAATGAACATCACAAGACCTCTATAAATTGCAGCAAGCTGATCTTCATCACTACACACAACACATTGCATTAAAAAGATCAAAGATCTTAAAGCTTTCAAGAAGCAATATCCATTATATCTTCATACTTTCTACAAATCCTACATTAGATCTTTGTTAATCTTTTGAGAAAGTACTTAGAATCAATCACTCTCCTATCACACTGTAATTTCCACGTGAGATACACTTGGAAATATTTGAAATCTGATTGTAAGCTTAGTGAAGCTTAAGAATACACAAGTTGTAATCATCCTCTGTCTGAGGGTGATCTGTTTGAACATTAGTGAAATCTCACAAGGGTGTAAGGACTGGAAGTAGCCATCTTTAGGTGAACCAGTATAAAAACAGTGTGTGTCAATCTTACATTTCTCCTTCACTCTTTAACTCAGTTCGAATCTGAAGGTTTTGAAAAACCCATCCTCGGGCTTGCCATCCTCTGCAAGAGGATAGTTTTTAAAAACACTTGAAAACTATTTTTAAACAGCAAAATCCCTATTAAACCCCCTTCTATTGATATTTAGCTACATCAATTGGCATCAGAGCAAGGTCCTCTAGAAGAATACACCTAATAGTGTAAGAGAAAAAGATCCAAAAATGTCTAAAGCTAAGTATATTCATGAAGGAGGATCCTCCAGCCGACCTCCATACTTTGATGGTACAGATTACTACCACTGGAAAGGTAAGATGAGACTATTTCTCATATCACAAGACAACAATATGTGGTATGTGGTGGAAAATGGAGATCATTTCATCAGAACCAACAACGCAGATGCAACCTCTGATGTGAAACCTGAAGCACAATGGACAACTGATGAAAATGCAAAGGTACTCCTAAACTCTAAAGCTCATTTATTTCTAACGTATGCTTTGTGCAGGGAAGAGTATGATAGAGTCGAAGAGTGCAAAAGCGCTAAGTAGCTCTGGGACACTCTAAGGATCCATCATGAAGGAACAAGTCACGTGAAAGAAGCAAGAATTGACATGGGAGTAAGAGATTTCGAACTATTCGAAATGAAGGAAGAGGAAACTATTGATGAAATGTTCTCAAGGTTAACAATCATATTAAATAACTTAAGATCTCTTGGAAAGGTATATCCGTTCAAGAAAGGATAAGAAAAATCCTAAGGAGTTTACCAAAAGAATGGAGGCCAATGGTGACTGCCATTACAGAAGCAAGAGACCTGACCAACATGAAATTAGAAGATCTAGTTGGTACTCTAAGAGCTCATGAACCATTGTTGCTGGCTGACAAACCCAGTAGAAAAGGAAAAATGATAGCGCTAAAAACAAGCCAAGCAGAAAGTTCATTCCTTAAGAAGACGGAAGAGGTCATGAAAAAGGAAAGCTCGGAGTATCCTCTATCTGAGGAAGATGATGAACTAGCTCTGATTTCCAGAAGAATCCAGAGGATGATAAATCGAAGAGGACAAGATAGAAGATCTCCTCAAAAAGAAAAAACTGACAAAAGTCAGATAACGTGTTTTGGATGCAACAAGATGGGACACTACACAATTGAGTGTCCTCTCAACAAAAGGAACTCAAGAAGATTTCCATACAAAAACAAATCCATGATGATTACTTGGGATGACAGTGACGAGTCATCCTCTGAGCGAGAAAAGGACGAAGAAGCCAACCTATGTCTTATGACAAAATCAGAAACTGAAAAAGTAAGTATTTCAGAACTATGTCCTTCTTGTGAACAATTAGAAATTGAATTTGACAATCTTTTAAATGACTCAATACTTTATCTCATAAACGTGGTTTTCTCAAAAATCAACTTTATGAAATAAAGAAACTCAATGTGGAACTTCAAGCCAAGAATGAGAAATATGAAAAAATCATTCTAGATTTGCAGTTATCTCATGAGAAATTATCTGAGCAGCAAGCACTTTTAAATAAAAAGAATGTCAGAATTCATCCTCCAGAAGAGGACACAGTAAAGGAGATTTTAAAAGTAGAGGTTGAAGAACTAAAAACTGACATTACCAACTTTGTTAAATCAACTGAAACTTTTCAAAAGATAATGGGATCTCAATCTGAAATATTTGACAAAGCTGGTATTGGTTTTAAAAGTTCTCAAAAACAAAAATTGTATGAAAATTTTTTCTTGCCTAAAAAACAAGAGGATAGGCCAAAATGTACTTTTTGCAAAAAACTTGGGCACACTTTCAAAATCTGCCACGCTAAGAAGAAAGCTGAAAATATAAAGAAAGGTTGTTCATTTTGTGGTAAACATGGGCACCATGATTCTATTTGTTATCACAAAAGAAAAATCCTCATAAGAGGAAAAACTAACCAACAAGGACCCAATGCTATATGGGTACCTAAGTTACTTTTAAAACCTAACACAGGTTCATCCTATGATCAACAAAAGAAGGCCTTGGTACTTGGACAGTGGTTGCTCAAGGCATATGACGGGAGATAAGCACTGCTTTATTTCCTTAGAAATAAAGGATGGAGGATCAGTCACATTTGGTAACAATGATAAAGCTCAAATAAAAGGTACAGGTATTATTGGTAAAAATAATTCTGCTAAAATTGAAAATGTTCAGTATGTTGATGGTCTAAAACATAACTTGCTAAGTATTAGTCAATTATGTGATAGTGGTTTTGAAGTCATTTTTAAGCCTACTCTTTGTGAGGTTAAACATTCATCATCGGGTAGAGTTTTCTTCTCCGGTTTTAGAAAAAAGAATTTATATGAACTTTATCTTGATGATTTACCCACTGAATCTTGTTTTGTATCCATTGATAAAGATAAATGGATTTGGCACAAAAGAGTTGGTCACACAAGCTTAAAAACTATTTCTAACTTTTCAAAGTTAGAATTAGTTAAAGGTCTTCCAAAAATTAATTTTGAGAAAGACAAAGTTTGTGAAGCTTGTGTTAAACGAAAACAAGTTAAAAGTAGCTTTCACTCAAAAAATATTGTTTCAACAAAACATCCTCTTGAACTTATTCATATTGACCTTTTTGGTCCCATCAAAACTCCAAGTCTTAGTGGTAAAAGATATGGCTTTGTCATTGTTGATGATTTTTCTCGTTTTACTTGGGTTTTATTTTTGAAACATAAAGATGAAGCCTTTGATGCGTTCCACCATTTTTGCAAAAAGGTTCAAAACAAAAATGGATCAAAAATTGTCTCGGTGAGAAGTGACCATGGGGGTGAATTTGAAAATGAATCCTCTAAAAATCTCTGCTTGTTATGTTTCTAATCATGCATCCATTAGAAAAATTTTAAACAAAACTCCATACGAGCTATGGAAAGGGAGAAAACCAAATATTTCCTATGTTCATATTTTTGGGTGTTATTGCTACATTCTTAATAATAAAGAAAATTTGGGAAAGTTTGATCCAAAATCTGATAAAGGAATTTTTCTAGGATACTCCACAACGTCAAAAGGTTATAGAATATATAATCTTAGGACTCAAACTGTGGAGGAATCCATGCATGTTATTTTGATGAGTTTGATGACTTTTGTTTAGAAAAATTGGACAAAAATGAAGAAGATGAACCTTCATCCTCTCGAGTACCCGGTCCTCATGATGAGGATGAGTCTGACCCAATCTCATAGCAACCTCCAAGAGGATGGAGAACAGTCACACATCATCCTCCAGATCTAATCATTGGAAATATTGAAGATGGTGTTAGAACCAGAAATTCTCTAAGGGAAAACACTACCAACATGGCCATGATATCACAAGTTGAACCCAAAATGATTGATCAAGCTATTGGTGAAAAATCATGGGTTGAAGCTATGATCGAAGAACTCTCACAATTTGACAGAAACAAGGTATGGAATCTTGTACCCCATCCTCTGGACAAATCTATTATTGGGACTAAATGGATATTTAGAAACAAATTAAATGAGGATGGAGAAGTCATTAGAAATAAAGCTAGACTAGTGGCACAAGGGTACAATCAACAAGAAGGAATTGATTATGATGAAACGTTTGCACCCGTAGCAAGACTTGAAGCAATAAGAATCCTCTTAGCTTATGCTACTCATAAAGGTATAAAACTATTTCAAATGGATGTCAAAAGTGCCTTTTTGAATGGGTTCTTAAACGAAGAAGTGTATGTTCGTCAACCTCCTGGTTTTGAAGATATGAAGAGGCCGAATCATGTGTTCATACTCTCAAAAGCTCTTTACGTCTTAAAGCAAGCTCCTCGAGCTTGGTATGAGAGGTTAAGCTCTTTTCTAAAAGAAAATGGATTCATTAGGGGTCAAATTGATACAACTCTTTTCAAGAAGACTCTTGAGAAAGATTTATTGATTGTTCAAATATATGTCGATGACATAATATTTGGATCAACAAATGAAATGATGTGCAAAGATTTCTCCAACCTCATGCAAAGTGAGTTTGAGATGAGTATGATGGGAGAATTAAAATTCTTCCTTGGTTTGCAAATTAAACAACGAGATGATGGTATCTTCATATCTCAAGAAAAATACACCAAGGATCTACTCAACAAATACAAAATGAGTTCAGCCAAAAGTATGGGAACTCCAATGCATCCATCCTCCATACTCCACAAAGATGATGAAGGAACTCCAATATCTGAAGAAAAAAAAAGTATAGAGGGATGATTGGATCCTTGCTATATTTAACAGCCAGTAGACCGAACATAGTCTTTACAGTCAGTCTTTGTGCAAGATTTCAATTTTCTCCTAAAGAATCTCATCTTACTGCAATAAAAAGGATTTTTAGATATCTTGTGGGCACTATTAATCTGGGAATTTGGTACAAAAAATGTTCAAATCTTGATCTCACTGCTTATTGTGATGTCGATTATGCTAGAGATAAAGTAGAAGACTCATGAGAAAGATTTATTGATTGTTCAAATTTATGTCGATGACATAATATTTGGATCAACAAATGAAGTAATGTGCAAAGATTTCTCCAATCTCATGCAAAGTGAGTTTGAGATGAGTATGATGGGAGAATTAAAATTCTTCCTTGGTTTGCAAATCAAACAAAGAGATGATGGCATCTTCATATCTCAAGAAAAATACACCAAGGATCTACTCAACAAATACAAAATGAGTTCAGCCAAAAGTATGGGAACCCCTATGCATCCTTCCTCCATACTTCACAAAGATGATGAAGGAACTCCAATATCTGAAAAAGAGTATAGAGGGATGATTGGATCCTTGCTATATTTAACTGCAAGTAGACCGGACATAGTCTTTGCTGTGGGTCTTTGTGCAAGATTTCAATCTTCTCCTAAAGAATCTCATCTTACTGCAGTAAAAAGAATTTTTAGATATCTTGTGGGCACTATTAATCTGGGAATTTGGTACAAAAAATGTTCAAATCTTGATCTCACTGCTTATTGTGATGTCGATTATGCTAGAGATAAAGTTGAAAGGAAGAGCACAAGCGGAGCTTGCCAACTTCTGGGTAAATCTCTAATAAGTTGGTCATGCAAAAAACAAAGTACTATTGCTCTTTCAACTACAGAGGCTGAATATGTATCAGCTGCTCAATGTTGCTCACAACTACTATGGATAAAGAATCAACTAGAAGATTACTCTTTAAGGTACAAAAAAATTCCCATCCTCTGTGATAATACAAGTGCCATTAATCTTTCTAATAATCACATTCAACATTCAAGATCTAAGCATATTGAAATTAAACATCATTTTATAAGAGATCATGTTCAAAAGGGTGATATAGAATTAATTTTCATTGACACTGAAAATCAATTGGCTGATATTTTTACCAAACCTCTCCAGGAGGATCGGTTTAAATTCATCTTAGAAGAACTCTCCATCATAAATTTTCCCATAGTTATTTAAATATTTTAATTCTGTTATTTTTGTTGTTGTTATTTTTTTATTATTTGTTATTTTTAATTTTTATTATTTTAATTTTTTTTTTGTGTGGCAAATATATGGCAAAATCTGATCCCTTAAATAAAGTCAAAAAATTAGATAGGAAGACTTTAGTTACTTTTAGGTGAAACTTCCTCTTGACAAGTCAGTCAAGGCCATGCGCATGCCTCCCTTTTCCATTGGTCCAAAGAATGGCACATGTTGGATACTTCCCATCACTCATAAATGCGCAGACTGCATTAAATGCAGTTCATCATGATTCCCGCATCATCATCATCATCACGCCTCATCAACGGCTCTCTTTTCTTCTCTCTCTCTCACGTTTTAATTTTTTCCTTTTCTCTCTCATTTTTAATTTTTTCTCTCTCCATCATCAATCAGTTTTTCCCTCTCTCTCACGTTTTCAACTTCCCACTCACATCTCTCTCTCTCTCATTTATTATTCTCTCTCTCCGTTTTAATTTTTTTTCTCTCTCTCCCATACATTTCTCTCTCCCAAGTTAATCAGTTTCCCTTTCTCTCTCTCTTCACCACGAACCCCATTCTCGTCCGTTTTCTTCCTCTCAACAAAAATGGCACGCATCAAAACTACTGCCAAGAGAAAAATGTCTCATTTTGATCTAGAAACAGACTCACAAAACTATTCAAGCTCTAAATTCGCTGGACAAGGAATAAAACAAAAGTCAGTATCTCCTCCTAGGGCACCTCCTCAACCTCCTTCTCAAAAAACCAAAAAGCCCTCATCGTCAAAACCCACTGCCTCAACTAGACGATCTTCAAGAGTTCAATCTGGGGCTGTCTATTCAACCAAAAAGATTACTCAGGACTCTACTGTGCATGTGATTGATTTGGACAATTCCAAAGGAAATACTTCGGCTAAATCAATCCCTAAATCATCCTCCAAACCTTCCACTCCAAAAAGGTCAAAAACTAAATCATCTGGACAAGGTAAATCAACTCCAAAGAAATCTCGTTCATCCAAACCAACTCATGTTCCTCTTTTTGACTCCACAGATTTGGAGTTAAATTACACCTCAAAATGGTTTAATAAATCTGTGGTTCATGGAAAGCACATTGACCTAATTAATTTGAAAAATGGTGGCTTTAATGTTGTAGAAGTGTTTGATAAGTTAGGATGGACCTCCTTTTTTAGAGTAAATGAACCACAATACCATCGACTGGTAAAGGCATTCTATGCTGCATGCAATGGCTGTAAAGGAAGCCCTGGTTTCAATTTTGTACGTAAACCCCACTTCATTATGCAAAATCCTTGACATACAAGATGTTGGAGCCCACTGTTTTGCTGAAACTTGGTATATGCAGTATATGGTCACTCGAACCTCCGTTCTTCAAAATATCCTGATAAATCCTCGTAAACCTCTTGTAGCCTCAAACCTTCCTCCTATGTGTCGGATTTATCACAACATTTGTGTTCACTCGATAGTGCCTCGAGCTGGGAGTTTTGAAAAGGTAACCGAACTTGATATTCTGATTATTCATCATCTGCTGACTGGAACACCCCTTCATTTGGGCAATATCATATTTAACTACATGTTGAATGCTGCCATTGTGGGTCGATCAGCTCCCTATAGGATGATCTTGACCAAAATCTTTAAGTTCTTTAAGGTACCTCTTGATGATGAAGAGAGTATTCAGTGCAATAACTTCTTTTCTATGAAAAATATCAAACAAATGCGCATTGATCTGCCTGAACAAACCCCCACCTCAAGGAATAAGAAAACTGCCTCAAAGAAACAGAAGTCTGCCTCTCCACTATCTCATTCTCGCACCCCCTCATTTAACTCCGTTGGCTCAATACTTCCTCATTCTCCACAAGTCAGTAAGGATCCATCAACACATACTATCGCTCCTTCAGTTAAGGATGGTGAAGACTTATTCTTTGATCTGAACGTATCATATGATCACCATTCTTCAAAAAGCTCTCATAGGAACATGCATGCAGATGAATCCACATTACCATCTCAAGTAAGTCTAAACTCTTCTCCTATCTCTCCAAATATTGCTCCATCTAATTCTGATTCGGATTTACAAGAAAAATCCAAATCTCCTTTTGCTCAACATTTTGAAAATTTCTCCAAGGATAAGGCTAAAAGTTCAAAATCCAAAAGTGCATGTGATGATTCAACCACCAGCATGAAATTGGCAGGAACTGAGAACAAAAGGTTTTTAAAGCTACTAAAGACCATTAGAAAAGACCAAAAGAAATTGTTGGTTAACTTTTCTCACTTTCAAAAAACCATCGCTCAGTTTGGACTCATTCTGGAATGGGTTACCAAACATTTGGGTTCATCAGCTGCTGCCAATGATCAACCTCCTGTGCTATCGGACCAGTTCTCTTTTGCCCCCAACTCTACACCTTCATCATCTAAAGATTCATCCTCCGCTGAATGACTCTGTTTTAATTCTAATTAAACTTTTTGATGTTGACTTAATTCAGGGGGAGTCAGACTATGGATTATATTTTGTCTTATGTTGGTTAACTCTTTGATAGTATGTTTAAACTCATATTATGTTTTGCTTACTGATGTTATGGTTGTTTAAACTTAAATTATGTTTGTTGATGTTATGACTGGATTCATGAACCTATGGTATTTTGCTTAAGTTGCTGGAATTTATTTTAGGTGTTTATCAATGATCTATTTACCTCAATATTGCATAATTTCAAAATTTTGCTTTTACTTGAATGTTAAAAGGGAAATTTTTCAAAATTAGCACTTGTATGATTGAGGGGGAGTTTAATTATTTCATTCTTACATAAAACAAAAATCATAATCTAAAGAATTTTGTCATCATCAAAAAGAGGGAGATTGTTGAGACAAAATCTCTCTAAATTGGTTTTAATGATAACAAAATTAATTAAAAGATTATGATTGAGTTTAATGATTAATCTGTGCTTTTGAGTGTATTCATATAAGAAAACAAGTTATCATTCATTAAGGAAAAAGAAGAAAATTCTGAGTTAAATGCTAAGTATGAAAATGTCGAGGATGGCCTCACGAGCTGGTGAAACTGCAGTTCTGCATCATCCTCGCTGATTTGAATTCATTAAACAAAGGCATAATAGTATTAAAGAATGAATTATTTGAATTCATTCAACAAAGCCAGAATAGTATTAAAGAATGGATTGTTTGATTCATTCAATAAAGGCAAAATACTATTAAAAAATGATTAAAGAAAGACCTTTGAAGAAAAGTAGCAAGAATGCAAAAGAAAGGTACGAGGAATGATTATATTAGCATGTGCCTATAGTCAACATCTTAAAAAGAATCCCAACACTTTATGAAAGCAACTCATCACGTCATAGGCAAAGGCTACATGTACTATTATGTGATTTAAAAAGATTATAAAGTCAAATCTTCAAAAAGGCAACAACAAACAAGTCCAAAATAAATTGATCACATGTCTTAAGGCAAGGAAAGAAGAAAATGACTTCACGTGAAGCCTTCACAAAGTCTTAAAGAAAGGAATGAAAAGGACATCACATGTTCTTACAAGGCATTAAATGGAGGAAAGAGAAAAAGCTCACATGTGAAGCTTTTTCAAGGCATTGAAGAAAGGAGAATGAAAATGACTCCACACAATATTCAAACATTAAAGAAAGGAAAGAGAAAAGGACAACACGTGTCCCCAAGTGCCCAGAAAACAGTTACCTCGTACTTGAACATGGAATGCATATATCCAATGAGTTGAATGACATTTTCGTAATTATGAAGAAAAACCTTGGCATTTCTCAAATGGATTTTCCAACAGTCATAAAAGGTTTGGCATATGAAATGAACATCACAAGACCTCTATAAATTGCAGCAAGCTGATCTTCATCACTACACACAACACATTGCATTAAAAAGACCAAAGATCTTAAAGCTTTCAAGAAGCAATATCCATTATATCTTCATACTTTCTACAAATCCTACATTAGATCTTTGTTAATCTTTTGAGAAAGTATTTAGAATCAATCACTCTCTTATCACACTGTAATTTCCACGTGAGATACACTTGGAAACATTTGAAATCTGATTGTAAGCTTGGTGAAGCTTAAGAATACACAAGTTGTAATCATCCTCTGTTTGAGGTTGATCTGTTTGAACATTAGTGAAATCTCACAAGGGTGTGAGGACTGGAAGTAGCCATCTTTGGGTGAACCAATATAAAAACAGTGTGTGTCAATCTTACATTTCTCTTTCACTCTTTAACTTTGTTCGAATCTGAAGGTTTTGGAAAACCCATCATCGGGCTTGCCATCCTCTACAAGAGGATAGTTTTTAAAAACACTTGAAAACTATTTTTAAACAGCAAAATCCCTATTGAACCCCCCTTCTAGTGATATTTAGCTACATCACATTCTCTTTCTTTTCTTAATTTAGAAAAACTTTGTAATTTCCATTTCCTTTTATAAGGTAAAACTTTATAATTTCCATTTCCTTTTATAAGGTAAAACTTGATGAATTCCATTTCCTTTTATTAGAAAAAACTTCTCCAATTACCCAGATGTGGATAACCTAAATAATTGGAGTCTCTTGCAAAGGTAGTCTGGTCATGACCTCAATTGACGTCTCAATTTGTTTTTACCTTTACCTATTATTTTTGGCCTGAAACAAATTTCAAATGTCCCACCATAAGATGCATGTCGTTATCTTATTTATGAAATGCACCTATTTTCACATCATGTATGCAATCGATATCTCAATCATCAATTGAATAAATATCATTAACTTTATTCAATATTTTAATTCTAAAATCAGAGTATAATAATGTAGCTTGCATTAATCAACATAACTTATTCTAACTCGAGGTAACATAATCAGAGGTGTACTTATATCATAGGCACAAAGTTAGGGCATTCTTGGATCAGAAACACGTGATTAAGGGCGTTCTAATCAGAAGCAGCATGATTGGAGATATTCTTGGATCAAAGGCAACATGAAGAGAGACACATTCTGACCAGAGGCAGCATAATTAGAGTCAGAAGAAGCATGATCAGAGGTAGAGTTAGAGGAAACATGATCAGAGGTAGAGTTAGAGGAAGCATGATCAGAGGTAGAGTTAAATGAAGCATGATGAGAGGAAGATTTAAAGGAAGCATGATCAAAGGCAAAGTCAGATGAATTATGATTAGAGTCAGAGGAAACATGATCAGAGGTAGACTAAGAGGAAGCATGATCAGAGGCATAGTTTGAGGAAGCATGATTAGAGACAGAAGAAGAAAATAATCAAATAAAAAAGAAGAGAATCAGAAGCAGAAAAACGCATCAGAAGGAAAAATTGATTAAAAGCAGAAAATGCATCAGAGACAACAATGATCAAAAACAAAAAAGCGCACCAAAGATGGTTTAGGGAACGCATTAATGTTGCATTTTTCCCATCATAATTAATTACATTTCTTAAATTTTTAGCACATCATAATCAGTATATGATTTCAAGAAACATTAAATGCAAATTTTCAACATTTCCTGCATGCTAAAACTCATTGTTTTCTCTCACTCTCGAATTTTAATAAAAATCCAACATCAAACCCAAAAATCTTTTCTACAATAACAAAAATTAAAATCAAACCCAAAAAATCCACATACAAAAGTGAAGTTTGTTCTAAGAAAAGAACTCAGTTTTGATAAGATTAATCCCCTTCAACTCGAGCTGATTTGTGGGAGTTATCTGCTTTTATCAACTCTCAGTTTCTTCCATTTTGTGCCTAGTGGCAGCTTTGGCTATTTTCTGTTTGCTCTTTATCTCCCTTTGGCATGAGTTTAGTTGATTACTAGAGATTGAGAGGGGAAAATTTTACATCCAAAGTAGTAGTGGGAAAAATGAAAGAAAACGAAGACTTATGTTTTAATGCCTGTGAGGAAGAGAAAAAGGAGAAAGAAAACACTTGGACTTACTAAAACTACCACTTTTTTATTCTAACTTTGATCCTAAATTAATATTATTAAAATACATATTAATGTTTTAATAGAACTTCTAATAATTTAATTACTATATATTTTAATTTTATAAATATCCTATTTCATAATTTATTTTACTAATCTAATTTTAATAATCTATTTTAACGATATAATTACTATCTAAGTCTTCTAAGATAAAGAGCTATTATATTTATCACGAATGTTTTTCGTTTGCAGACATTTTTTAAATCATTTTTTAAATCATGCTTATCCATGACTTGAGTACATAGAAAAAAAAAGTATGAAAACCTCTAGATTTAGTGTGCTGGTTTTTATTGAAAAATAAAAAACTGAAATCTTTTTTTTTTTTATTGTGTTAATATATACAAATGTAAAGGGGAGAAAAACATATAAAGGAGTAGGAAGAAGGAAGATGAAGTGCGACGAACAAGATGAAGGAGAACTGAAAAGATGATGAATTGTTTTTGAGTTTGAAGAACCCTAATTTATTTTAATTTGGAGTTTTTGGTATTTGTAATACAAAAATTATTTAAACAAAAATGATTAATAACAATTTTACATTGAATTGTAATGTAAGCATTTAAAAGAAACATCTACTTTTTTAAATGCTAATTTTGCTGATGAAAATACAACCGACTTAAACAAAAAAGAATAAGATAAAAGATAGTCGTGCAATGTTCCCGGAATAATAGATATAGAATAACTTTGTATAAGGATTAAAAGATAAAAGACAAAAATAAATGTTTTTTTTATTTTAATATAAAGACAAAATAATAAATACTATTTAAAATTAAGACACACAATTATAAAGTTCCAACTTTAAACACATAACATAATATTTAATTTAACAATTAAGATATTTGTGTCGAATTATTGTTTATGAATATTATGAATATGATGATGAAGTGACATAGTTGTAATTAACTAATAGGGCATACCAATTACTAAACAAAATATGAACAACTAGATTCGATGAAATTCTAAATGCTACTTTTATAAATATGTTAAACATGTATAGCATATATAAGATCCGTAGTAGCTCATCCGGTTAATTCAGTATAAGAATTCTGGGTTCAACTCCCAGCTACGGAAATAAAATTTTTTATTTATTGCAGTCAACGAAACATTAAATTTTTATTTAACCTGTTTAGTGTTTTTAATAAAATGAGTGTGAAGGGTTTAGGGTGATACAAGTTGAGGTATTAACGGTGTAATTTAAATCGATTTCAAAGAAAAATCATTTGATTCAAAGATAAAATCACATGCGATATGATTTGATTTTGATAACATATTTTTTTTAAAATCAATTAGATCAGATTCAATTACAAGTGGTTTAATTAATATCAGTTTTTTGATATTCAGATTAAAATTATAAATAATATTTTAATATTAATATTAGAAAAATACAGAAAAAGAATAGATTTGATACAAATTAAAACATATAATATAATAAAATTTAACATTGCATAATGTGTTTGAAATATATGAAATAGCAACTACAAGAAATAGACTAAATTAAACTAATAAGTATTATTAGGAAAAAATTGAAAAGGAAACTAGAAATATATTATGAGTCATTCCTTCTTGTTATCTAATGATCGATATGTTTGACGTGAATGTCCAATTCACTTCAAGGTTTCCAAAGTTTTATGAAGGACATTTGTAGGGTAGTTTGTTTGCATAAAAATGTACATATATTGGTGGAGGTGAATCAAACTTAAAGTTTAATGTGATACACGCTACATAATTTATTTGTGCAACTTTCGTTATCGTCAATTTCATCTTCTTCTTGTTTAAAATTTGCAACATACCATCAACTTAAGATCTAACAATTTTTAGGTTCGATTTTGATTATTGCATTTGTGAATAAATGACCACAACTTTAAAAGAGATCATCAACATGTGTATGTTCGTAATCATGGTGAAAGATACACAATTGTTTTTCATAAATATATATTATTTACTTGATGCTCTAAATTCATGCAATATTGATATTTGGTTAAATATAGTATCAAAATTAAATTATGTGTTTTAGTACTAATTGGGCATCTGAAAATCGTTAGTTTCGGTTTTTCAAAATAAGTTTTGTCTCTGGAATAATCAAGCATGTGGAACTCTAAGTCATGAGTTGCAAAAACTTTGATACTAAAATCCTTATGTTAATTAATCTTGTTTCTAAATCTATATATAAGACTATGCTAATTAACAAAGTTAATGTGTATTTTAAAATTCGTTTATTCAAGTTTGATTAATTTAGACTAAGAGATTATGTTTTTAAAACCATTTAAAAAGTGGTTACAGAGACTGACTTTTGAGAGCAAACTCATATATATGTTTTAGTCTCTTAAATATGATAAAGATGAATATTCTTTTCAATCCCATAGTGATGAAATATTATAATTAGAAACGATTGTGAAATGGATTGGGCAGTCAATATTATATGAATGTTAATATAAATTTATCGTCTAGTATCTCAAAGTATATATTGTTAATATATTGTTTATTTATATATATATATATATATATATATATGTGTGTGTATTAAGTGAAAATTGATATTTATTGTGAAAAACGAGAACTATTAATAATTATTATTAAATTTAATTAATGTATAAGATTAAATTATTAACTGAAGATGTTAATTGATTGTATCTCCATCTAATAACTCTTTGATACTATATGTTATAATATCTTTAAATTTATTCTTTTTATTTTTGTAATAACTTAAATTAAATTTTTTTTAATAAAAATACTATTTTTATTTTTTTTTAATTTAAGGATTTTAATTTTATTAAACCTATATTTTTATTGTTGGAAAGTCTAAAGTGTGTGTGTGGTGGGGTAGGATAAATGGAGGGGGTAGAAACCGATAAAGAAGACGATTAGGAGTGTTAAAGCTGATGGTTTTGTGGTTTAAGGAGGTGAGCAAATATATGTCTTTGTCGATGTGCATATGTGATGGCTTTTAGAGATGAGATAAGGTTAGAACCAGACGAGAAAAGGTAGTGCTTAGGTATATTTTGAAAAATGTATTTTTTTATCCATTTCAGATGGGAAAAAAAAACTGAGAGTCTTGAATTTGTTTTTTATAAAATGTGTTATTGTTTTTAAATTTCAAAAAACTGTATCAAAATTAATTTCAGTCACTGAAGATATTATTGAGTTGACTTGTGGACTAGATCGTTCTCTTTAAAACGTTTTACGGTGCTACTCAAATAGTACAACGTAGACTACAAACAACAAAGTCTCTAAGATAAAACAACTCAAACAAATTGTATTGAAGTTCTACTGCATTGTAGAAAACTGTTTTAGAATTACACTCTCAATATGGCGGTTAAAGTCACTCGTAATATGGTATTATGACAACTCATAAATCGAAAGGACTAAGACACAAAAACCACTCTAAAAAGATAGTGGTGTTAGGACCACTAAAAAATCAAAGAACCTATGACACAAAAACGTTCTAAAAGGACATTGGTATTAAGACCACTAAAAAAATGAAGGGACTACGATATAAAAATCACTCTAAAAGGATAGTCGTATTATCACCACTCAAAAAACGAATGGATAGAAAGAAAAGAGATAAGTGACTCGAAAGTGCATTGAGCAGAAGAGGGAGAAATGAGAAAGTTGGGAATCACATCCAACTTTTGTGTGTTTTTCACAAGTGTTTGACATTCTTTATATAGTGATGAAAGCAAACTCAATGTGAGACTTTCGTATTTATAGAGTTGAAAACTACTCAATATATGAGAGCTTTTCAATGTGGGACTTCAATAAATTTTAAATTCACACACTAACATACTCTATGTTCCAATAATCCTCCACATGAATTAAAAAAATGTTTCTGAAATACCGTCAAACGCTTCTATAAGATTGTGTATAAGTAGAGGTGTCTTCCGACTTGAACTTTTGCATAGTAAGTAAGATTCAAATTCAACAAGAGTGATTCGTAGTCTTGAACTTTATCTTTGCCATCAAGCCCACACACAATCTTTTCATATGGTGTATTCTCAAAAGCTTGTGCATTAATGGCCATGCACGTCCATCCCAGTATAGTGAACGCCCTTGGAATTCTGCCTCAAAATTCCATAGGAAGCAACCCCATTTCCACATTCACATTGGTGAGTCTATCAAAAGTACTTTTGTAGCTAGGTGTTTCACTTCACATAGATTATAGATCTCATTAAGAGTTTCTATTATCTTATATTGTCATCGCTTCAGCAATACTATTTCTCTGATATACAGTAGCATGTTCATCTCATATCATTTCATGACTTGTTATTATCCATTGAACATAATTCTTGGGATCTTCAGTATTTTAGGTCGGGTTATCATCATGAGTAACCCTATATGCACAGTCCCCTTCTTTTGGATGTATTTAGGACTTTCTCTATAGCTAATCATTTCATCAAAGGATCTGCTAATTTCTCATTAGTGCATACTTGATCCACTAAAATAGTCTAACAATGTTGTGTTTACGACACATTTTTCGTCTTTTACCGTTGTAATAACGATTCTCAATCTTTTCAATAATTGTGGTACTATCATAGTGGATCAACACAACTAACATAGGTTTTTACCATAAAGGGATCTTAACTAGAAAACAACTCAACTAGCTCGGTTTTTCGCTAGTAAAAGCTAGTGCTATAATTTCAGACTCTACAGTGGACAGATTCAGTATCGTCCGTTTCTTTGATTTCCAAGATGTAGTACCACCGATTGTACTAAAAATATAGTGACTGATTGCTTTGGAGTCATGTGATAAAGCACTCCAATCAGCAACAATGTATCATTCAAGGACAATAGGAGATCTTTGATAATGAAATCTGAGACTCATTGTCCTTTTAAGGTGTCTCAAAACTCTTTCGATAGTGTGTCAATGCTTCATACTAGATCTAGGATATTTTCAACGTAGTGATATTGATATAAAGAAATTCCTTTTTTTGACCTATAAATCTTGATTCCAAGGATTAAACTTGCTTCTCTGAGGTCTTTCATATCAAAGTTGTTACAAAACAATGCTCTCACAACATTTACAGTATGAATGTTTGAACCAAATATGAGTAGGTCGTCTATTTAGAGATATATGATAGTGCAAATGTCATTTTTAGATTCATATATAAATGCATTTGTCAATTTCATTCACTTTAAACTCATTTGATATAATCAAGTTATCAAACTTTTCAAGCCATTCCTTAGGAGCTTGTTTAAGACCAATCAAATATTTATCTAACTTACATACTTTGTTTTCTTGTCCATGAACCACAAAACCTTCAGGTTTTTCCATATATATTTCTTTTTCCAAGTCACCATTTAAAAAAGTTGTTTCGAGATGTTATGAATAACAATAATGAAAAAGTGTCTTTGTCTAAAACCTTTTGCTACAAGGAGAGACTTGTATTTATCAACAGTTCCATCGAGTTTTAGTTTATTTTTTAAAATTCATTTACAACCTATCGATTTGTAGCCATGAGGGAAGTCTACTAAAAGCTAGATTATGTCAAACACTAGAGAGTCCATCTCATTGTTTATAACTTCTTACCATAAATCTGCATCCAAAGGTGACAAAACTTCTCGAAGATTTGCATGATTCTCTTTTAAGGTATATGTCGTATAATTGGGTATGTAATCTTTAGCAAATTTTATTCCCTTACTTCTTCATGTTTTTGTTTCACCTTGTTTCCGCATTTTGTGCTCCTCATCACAGGAACATGACTTGGTTCGCTGCCCCAGTATTTCTCGATTTGAAAGGCAGTTTATTTTTATAGAAGTCAACATCATTTGACTATATACTCACTTTTGCATTTCAGTCATAAAACCTATTCATAGGCTCTACTAACGAGTTTAACTCGCTTAAGAAAGAGGATTCTAAAATAAGCCAGACAACCTCAAGTTTGAAAAAAAAATAAATTGGTTGTTTTTTCTTCGAAATCTCATGAGGAGATTTTTTTTTTTTTTTAGATTAAGGAACTCTATTCAAAATATAAC
>NC_021163.2:51757499-51819816 GCF_000331145.2 Cicer arietinum | reverse complement strand
CCCCCCACCACCAATGAGATGCAGCACCTGAGTTAAGCATAATAACAACAGCTAGTTCAGTAAGAGTTATATTCTTTTTTTCAACTTTTTCATTCATTTCAGGTGTATGGTGCAGTAGTTTCATGTATAATTCCTTATAATTTATAAAACTCATTAAATAAACTAGAATCATACTCGACCCTTCTATCAATACGGAACCTCTTAATCTTTCCACTCAATTAATTTTCAATTTCAGTTACAAAGATCCTAAACATGTCAAGTGATTCACTTTTATTTTTCATTAGATATACAAAATTATAATCAGAACAATCATCAATAAAAGTGATAAAATAACATTTTTCATTTCTTGATAAAGTTCCATCAAATCCATATATATCAAAGTGTATTAAATCTAACGGCTTAGATTCTCTAACTATTGATTTATGTGAACTCTTTGTTATTTTAACTTGACTACAAAAATCACACACTCGTTCACATGATAAAGTCTAGCATGTCAAATATTAAAATCGCACATGTAAATAGAAGGAGATATTTTCTTAATTTCAACATTTAATTTAAACAAATCATCAATGTACCCTTTGCCAAAAAAAAAATATTATAACAGCTCAGAGCATGATTATCAACAATTTTTCCATTGGGTTATTCTGCAATTTTCTTATCATTGTCTATTTGTTTAGTTGTTTATGTGACCTATGCAATATCATCTTTCAGAACGTTGACAATATTTTTCTTAGTTCAGAAAAATAGCATATTTTGTTGTCATCGTTCGAAATGACATCCCTAAAACCGAAACAGTTTGTTGAAATCGAAAGCAAAGAACTTGTCCATGTAATTTCTTCGGTAGACATGGCAGAACGAAATGTTTTAAAATTGTTGTTTTTGAGTTTCGAAAAACTGTTTGAAAATAAATTTCAACCACCGAAGATATTACTGAGTTGATTTGTGGACTAGATCGCTCTCTTTAAGACGTTTTGCGGTGCTACCCAAATTGTGCAAGGTAAACTATAAACTACGAAGTCCCCGTAATAAAACAACACAAACAAACTGTATTGAAGTTCTACTGCAGTGTAGAAAACCGTTCTAGAATTACACTCTCAATATGGCGGTTAAAGTCACTCGTAATATGATACTATGACAACTCATAAATCGGAATGACTAAGGCACAAAAAGCACTCTAAAAAGATAGTGGTTTTAGGACCACTCAAAAATTGAAGGGACTACGACACAAAAACGGTCTAAAAGGACATTGATACTAAGAGCACTAAAAAAAACGAATAAACTACAACATAAAAATCTCTCTAAAAGGATAGTGATATTATGATCACTCAAAAAACGAATGGATCGAAAGAAATGAGAGAAGTGGCTCGAAAGTGCATCAAGCAGAAGAGGGAGAACAGAGAAAGTTGGGAATCACATCCAACTTTAGTGTACTTTTCACAAGTGTTTTACATTCTTTATATAGTGATGGAAGCAAACTCAATGTAAGACTTTAGTGTTTATTGAGTTGAAAACTACTTAATATACGATATTTTCCAGCGTAGGATTTTAACAAATTTTAAATTCACACATTAACATTCTACACGTTCCAACATGTGTTTTGTCACATGCATTACATATATTTTCGGTGATTTTTCATCACTTTGTTAAAACAGAAAATAATGGTACCCACCGCTACCTATATATTTTATCGCAGTCGTTTTACATTCACAAACAATTTTTAAAATCTTGCATATCCGTGAGTTAAGTAGTTAGAAGGAAAAAAAATATGAAAACGTCTACATTTAGTGTGTTGTTTATTGAAAAATTAAAAAACTAAAATTCATATTGTTTATATTGTGTTAGTATATACAAACGTAAAGGGGAGAGGGGAGAATATATAAAGTAGGAAGAAAGAAGATGAAGTAGGACGAAGAAGATTAATTTTTGTTGGATTTGAAGAACCCTAATTTATTTTAATTTGGCATTTTAGTATTTTTAATATAAAAATTATTTAAACAAAAATGATTACTAAAATATTTACATTGAATTGTAATGTAAGTATTTAAAAAAAAACATCAACTTTTTTAAATGATAATTTTGTAAACGTTTGCTAAATGATAATTGTGCTATATTCACCTAATAAAATATAAAAAATAATTTTGTATAAGGATTAAAAGATAAAAGAAAAAAAAAATTAGTTTACAAATAATAAATACTACATGAAATTTACACACAATTACTATTTTCTAACTTCGAACACATAACATTATTAAGGATATTATTTCTGTTAAATAAAAGACCTTGTATGTAATTTTGCTTAACTAAAATAACGATGAAGTTACATAGTAGCAATTAACTATACCAATTACGAAACAAAATATGAACAAACTAGTTGCAATGTAATTCTAAAATCTTATATATAAAAACATTAAACACGTCAAGCAAATACAAGATCCGTAGTAGTTCACTCGGTTAATTCATTAATTATCACGTTTAAGATTTGGAAAACAATAATCAAAGTTAGGTATAAAAGCACCACCAGAATTAGAAGAAGTAGCACCACCACCAGCATCATCTCTATAAAACCCTTGGTTATCAAAATCAAAACCATAACCATAAGAATAACAATTATTATTATTATTATTTGGAATTGGAATTGATGAAAAAGAAGCATTCTGAATTTGAGGAGGAGGCATAGCAAGTGCGGAAGTGCGTCGAACAGAAGCAGGTTCACCTTCGCTTTCGCGATAGCGTTGAAGGTAAAATGTTAAAGGTTGAACATAATCGTCGAAACCTAGTTTCCCCATCGCCCAAAGTAAATCTTCAGCTGTAACCGTTTTCCTTTGTTCTCTTTGACATCGCTCGTTCGCTTCGGAAGTTATGAAGCTTATGTACTCGGAAACGCATTCTTGAATAGTCTCTTTTGCGTCGTCAGAGATTTTTGCATGCGACGGAAGAATCCGTCGCATGATTCTTATCACATTTGCTATTGGCATGTATTGGTCTTGTTCCCTTACACCAGCCATTGTTGATTCAAATCGCCTGAAATTTAGACCAATTAAATTAAATAAAATTATTTTTTCCCTTTTATAAAAATAATAACAGATTTTCTCAACAAATTTAATTGGAAAATGTGGTTTTAGATCCCTTTTTTACTTCATAAAAACATGTTTATTGCATGTTTGTATTTATGAGTGACATAAGCTATTTTATATTTGTTTAAACAAAAATTGCTTTTTCTAAAAATAATCTCATTTAAAAAAAAAGCATTATATATTCGGATTCTTATTATTTTTTTAAATCGTAACAACCCAATGAAAACTCATAAAATAAGATTATTTTTTAAATAAAAATGGTTATGTATTAAAAAAAATTAACAAATATAATTTAGTTTGCCTAAACATGATATTATCATGATTTCTCAAAATACACAATTAGTCCAAACATACAATTAGTTTTCCAAAATCACTTTAATGAATATTGAGTAACAATAAGTAATAAAACAGTAGTAAAAGAACCAAAATCAAATAAGTGTACCAATATTTAACAACAAGATTTTAATATAGCAATTGCAATGTCACGAATAAAAGCTGTTGATACAGTTTGAATCTTGGTTGTAATGTCGTAAAAAAGTAATACAAAAATTATGATTGAGGTTGAAGACTTTTTTAGATCAAAACATGAGATTATTCAATTATTTTAGATAAAAACAATATTCATGAAAAGGAGAAGCATATATATATTTGTAAACTATTACTATATCTAAACATGATATTCATCCAAATGCATGCAAAAGGAGAAGCATATATATTTTACACAAATAAAATAAAACGAATAAAAAATTTCAGCTTGAGCATTCAACATGTTTATTAAACACCAACAAGAGCACTACCAAAGCCAAAAATAACATAATAAAAAAATAAAATGGTATAGGTAATATAGCTCAAATTAAACTTCACCTTGATATATCGATCTAGCTAATGTTGTTCTTAGAAAATGTTTATGAACTAATGTGGCTGTGAGAGAAGGGGGGTGCATGCAAATATATTATATTAATAAGGTAAAAATGGTGAATAAAAAATGGACAGAAGGAGAAGAAAGGGTGGATGAGAATTGAAAGTGATTGTGAGTTTATTGAGGAAGACTATTTGATGCATGTAGTACTGACATTTATCACGCGCTCAACCAAATAACCAATCGGATACACAAGGAACATTTAATACTCTTGAAAATCTCACTCTTCATAAATCTTCAATCTAGTTTGAATTTTGTTTTCATTCCTCTTTAATTTTATTTTACATCATCAAATTTCCACACTAATATTTAATGCATTTCAAAAATGAGAAATATGGTTGAGTAAACAAAAATATATACATATATAATGAAAGGGTGAGAGAGAATTTTGATTATATACCCTATCGATTGTTTTAATTAAAAATTATTTAAATGATACATAATTAATTAAAAAAATTACATGATTTTTTTTTTCTAATTTTAACTACGTGTATGATTGTGTGATGAAGATTTAACTATTTCTCCCTCACACCGTAAAACTTCTTTCATTTATAAATATATATATATATATATATATATATATATATATAAAGACGTGGAGAGTATTTTTTGTATTATCAATTTCAAATTTAATATTTCTCTTAAATTGATAATACGAAAAATATACCCTTCCTCCCTAATTGTAAGGACCGATTTAAAAAAATATTGTCTAAATACAAATTATTAAATACATTTATTATTATTTTTGTCAATTTAATGATATTAATTAATACTACTAATTTATTTTAAAATGTAAAAATTTAACATTAAATACATTTATTCACAATAAAACAATTTGGCAAATGCAACACAAGAAATATATACATTAATTACACCATTAACGTTTCTTAATATATGTGAAAAACTCAATAAAAACTTATAAAAAGAAACAGAAGGAGTATTATACATTTAGGGGGTTTGATACACTTTTAATAGTACTCTTAGTCTAACCAATTTTTACATGATCATTAATAACTTCTTACTACCTTTAACTAGTTACTACACATATATCTAAGAGTCTAGCGCGAGTTGATAGTGTGTATTTAGGATGAACAATATAATCCATATAAAGAATACAACATGACTAAATAATATATTATATATATATATAAAAGTTGTAATCACATCAGCCAAGAAAAAAAATTAGATAAAATAATAGTGATCGAAGTATATAATTTTCGTCAAAATCTTTTATTTATTTTGTATTAATTATAATTAATTTTTAATATCTATGTTAGTCGTTGAAAATCAACTAGGACTATATAGTTTCTTATATACACTGCTATGTTATATTTGTCAATTGTGAATACATGGTAGTATACTTCGACCTATATTTCATGTTGTTAGGAAAATAAATAAACACTCGAAGATAAATAACAATTACAACACAAAACTAATGAGGAAATTTCAAAATTGGATAAAAAATCATGATTGTTGTCTAACGACAATCAGATAATAACATTGTGTGACAATTATTACAATACAGACTTCTCTCATACTCCCTATGATATCCAGTATATCCAAATTATTCAAAGTAAATATTTGAATTAAACCTCACAACACTCTAAGAGCATAAGAGAAAAGAAAAGAATCAAATTCAAACTTAAAATATTTCCAACTAGTGCGATTTGTAACGAAGAATTAAAGTTATATATATAACTTTGAACTTTCTATTTCTTTACAATTTCAAACAATGCAGAACTTTTTAATATTCTCTAAAGTCAATCAAATCTATCATATGTTTTGCTTGAATTTTGCAGGGTTATCTGCCACTTCGTACTATTATGATTTTGATATACTCACTATGTGTTTGTTTGTGTTTGGCGTTGCGATAACACACGTTTTGCATAACTCAATGAATTGTTAACTATCTAGGATAGAGGAAATATAAACTTAAGAATCAGGTCTCTTATAATGAATATCATTTTCTTTCTAGACATATTAAAATATGACTATAAATAAGTTACTATCTCAACCTTAAAATCAAAAAGGACAATTAACGTCTATATTTAAGAGACAATGTCTGTTATATCTGATATTCTTAATATTTTAAATATTTTTTAGACTAAATATCTTACGTGGTCCCTTAATTTCAGTTAACATTTTAATTATTTATTATTTTTATATTTTTTTTATTTGGTTCTTTATTTTAATTTTAAGTGGCAATTTGATCTTTTATGTTTTAAAATATAACAATGTTATCCTTCTTTTTTTTTGCAAAAATTCATCAAAAATTTCATACAAAATCCATAAAATTAATTATCATCATCAATATAATGCAAATTTCATCAAATTCCTAACTAAATCCTTAAATAAACTCATATTTTCATCTCTAACAACATCAAATAAATAATGAAAATATGAGTTTATTTGAATATTTGAGTTACAAATTTGATGAAATTTGTTTTATATTGAATAATATAATTAATTTTATGGGTTTTGTTTGAAAATTTTAATGAATTTTTTGAATTTTGTAATAAAAATGATAACATTGTTGACATTTTAAAACATAAAAGATCAAACTATCGCTTAAAATTAAAATAAAACACCAAATAAAAAATAAATAAATAAAAAAACGAAAATATTAACTGAAATTAAGTTAAGGGACTACAGATAATATTTAATCTATTTTTTAAAACTGATTTATAGTGTACCGTACACCAGGTTAAATTTTGTCTTTGGTTACTTACATGGAAGTTGTGGTACTTTTTATATTGAGGTTTGCACAATATGAGTGTGACATATATAAATAAAAAATATGGTACATAGTTCATGGATAATAATTGAGGTGTGTCATAATTTAATATGAGAATATATTGAATTTTTTGACAAAAGAATATATTATTTTTTATAATACTTTTGACAAAAGAATATATTGAAACATAAAGATTAATACATATAAAAAAAGTTATATGCACATATCGTAAAAGTTGTTTTTTATTATTAAACACGTACATATCATTAAAGTTTATTGATATATACATCTAAGATAAAATATTCTACATAAAAATATTATATTTAAGCAAGACCGATCTAAAGATAATGCAACTATAGATTATGCAACTAAAGCAATCATCGTGAATTAAAAATAAAATAAAAAATATTTACTTATAACACTAATTATCTAAAAAATAATGCCTTCAAAAAATGCCTTTAAATGAAGCATTATAAAAAAATATTTATTGAATTAATAATTTAAAAAATATTATTTAAAATTGATTAAATTAATTTAATGAATGATATTTTTATTTTAAAGTGTAATTAAAACAAATTCTCAAAAAAGTTAATAACTTTACTAAATACTTGACTCTAATGAGTCTTGTAATAAATTTTGTTTTAGTTGGTTTTATGTCATGAGTCCATGTACTTAAGTTATATAAAAGCTATTTTTATAGATATCATATATTAATATTAATATTTATATAAAGTTTATATTTAAATTTTAATAGTATATTTGAATAAAACTTCAATTTATTTTGATTTTATGTAGACTAAAACTACTAAAGAAAAATATTGTGGTAACAATAAATCAAAGTAAAGGTCCATCTTAGACAGTTTTTGAGAGATCCGTATTAGACATACAGTAAATTCTAACAGAGCCCATTAAAGGAAGAAGCAAGTGACGCCAATACCTTGGGCCTCAAATATGTTTAGGCCTCATTTATATTTTTTATTTAATTAATATTATTAATTGTTTTAATATTAAATTTTTTAGTCTTTATAGTAAAAAAAATTACTCTTTAATTTTGATACAAATTAATTCAATAAAAAATTTACTCAATCAAGTAAATGTATTTAACATTATTTGTAAGTTGTTTAATATTGTGTAGAATTTAATTAACATATACTGTCAGTTGTCAGTGTAAAAAGTTTTTCTATTATTAATTAGTCACAATTATTAAATCAGTAATAATATTTGAATTTTGTCATAACTACTTATAAAGTCATCTACATAAAGTATTTTACACTGATATAATGCATACAAATTAAATTCTCTTCTATATCTGTAAAAAAAAACGAGTATCGTAAAAAAAATTAGGCTTAGAAAACATCATATTTAATTATTGTACTTTTAAATGACTTCAATGACAGTCTATTATCAAATATTTATCTTACGGTGAAAAGATATAACCTAACACAAAATAACACGGTATTTAAATTACACACAATTAATGACAGCTACTAAATATTTGGAAACACACACAAGTCAAATATAATTTCTAATTAAAAGTTATGATTATTACATCCTAAAATTAAAAATAAGTCTTAAGATAGTTTTATGACCAAGAAATTAAAATGATGTAGATCGATCTTGTCATAGGTCTTAATATTAAGAAAATCAATAATTTGTTGCTCCAATTATGCCTTAACTTTCTAATCTTCACTCTAGTCAATGACTCTTTCACTCATAGTTTTTGAAACTCATTAACCTTCATGTAGAGTTGGTCTACATCATATAATAATGATTATTATATATTAATTTTTTAAATACTTTAATTAATACTATAATATCAACCTTAGTATAGTTACTAACGACAAACAACTTTAAGAACTTTACTTTGTAATTTCAAACAACAAAGTTCAAATCCTACCTGATATAGTTATAATAATTTCTCCTTTCTATTTTTTTAAATGACCCACAATATCTTACGTGAGTTTACATGTGTTTTTTTGCTAATGTACTAAAAAAAATTTAAGCTAAAACATATTTTTAATTTTTTTAAGTTTATTATAGTGCTCGTTTAGGTCTTTTAAGATTTTTTTTTATTTTTAGTTTGCAAAAATATTATGTTTTTAGTAATTATGTTAAAAGAAACGTCGCATGCTCGTTTCAAAATTGACGTGTGCACAATAGTATTGACGTGGTAAATTATAAAAATAAATATTTTTCAAATTGCTCACTTTAATTTAAAAAAAAAATACATTTATAATTATCTAAGATTAACTCATTAAAAACAAAAACCGTAAAAAACCTACAACGGAATGAAAAAATATCTATAATATTTTAACCAAAAAAAAAAAAAAAAAATATATATATATATATATATATAATGTGGCTGATTGCATTGATAGGTCCAATAGTACTTTAGCGGTGTATATTTTTCTTTTTTCTGTTACTCCTAGTAGTGTATAATTTAATCCTTCATTTTAGTTTTTTGTCTCAATTATTGATTGTTAGTTAAAGCATAAGTTCAAATAAATTAAGTTTATTTATTTATTTAATAAGTTACACTATAATTATTAATAAATTGACAACTTTTATTTTCTTTTAATTTTATCTAAAATTAAAAAATTACATTAAGAAACCTAAAATTATATTTTAGTGTAAATTATATCATAATAGGGACCATTATTTATTAGGAGTCAAAAATATTACATTTATAGAGACCAATTTGCAAATATTTTCCTTCGATGTTCTATTTATATATAATTTAATAATTGATTTTAGTTGTTTTGTCTCAATTGTAATAATAGATAAAGTTAAAAAAAAATAAAAGTTGTCAATTTATTAATAATTATATTGTAACTTATTAATTAAATAAATAAACTAAATTTATTTGAACTTTTTTTTCTTTCTAAGATATTATATATATTTTTTTTTGGGTATTTTATGGTTTTTGTTTTTAATGTAATCTTAGAGAATTATAAATGTGTTTGTTCAAAATTAAAATTATTAAATTAAAAACTGTTTATTTTTATAATTTATCACATTAATATTTATGCACATGTTAGCTTTGAAATAGACTTGTGACATTTTTTTAACATACTTACTAAAAAATTATATTTAGATAAATAATGTCTCATTTAAAGGACTAAATAAAAAAAAATCATAAAAGGTCTAAACGAGAACCGTAATAAACTTAAAAAACTAAAAATAGGTGTTAGCCTATATTTTTGTAGTACATTATCGAAAAAAACATGTGAATTCACATAAAATGTTGTGGGTCATTTAAAAAAAATAGGAAGGAGAAATTATTATAACTATATCAGGTAGGATTTGAATTTTGTTGTTTGAAATTACAAAAGTCAAAGTTCTTAAAGTTGTTTGTCATCAGTTATTATTACTAAGGTTGATATTATAGTATTAATTAAAGTATTTAAAAAATTAATATAAATTCATTAATATATAATAATCATTATTACATGATGTAGACCATCCTTACATGTTAATGAACTTTAAAAGCTATGAGTGAAAGAGTCATTGACTAGAGTGAAGATTAGAAAACTAAAGACATAAATGATAAATTTTTTATTTTCTTAATATTAAAAATTATGACAAAATTGATCTATATTATTTTAATTTTTTGATCATAAAACTATCTTTAACACTTATTTTCAAATTTAAAATATAATAATTATTATTTTTAATTAAAAATTATATTTAATTTGTATATTCTTAAATATTTAATAGCTTAGATACAATAACATTATTTGTTATTATTTGATAGCATGAATATAGCCTCTATATAGGATTATGTCCTTGACAATTAAGGCAACAAATACAAAAAAAAAAAAACTTAATTAGTGTATCACGTCCATAGATATAAACCACCAATGACATGTTTTCTTAATAATTAAGAATGAGGCAACCTGTGTCTCTCAATTCTTCAAGGAAATTCTTAGACTTAATTTTCAACAATAATGTTGGTCTGTTTAAATTTAAATAAAAATGATTTTTATAAATTTAAAAGTTATTTTATAAATAATGGCTACAAATATTTTTTTATTTTCATTTGTTATTATTATAAAAATGATTTTTAATTTATTTAAATATAATTTTACAAAAGTAATTTTTAAAGTACAAAATTATCATAAAAGATATGATTTTTTAATTATCATTTTTTAAACATATTTTAAAATTGATTAATGTATCTTAAGTACTCAAACTGCTATTTCTAATTTTTCTTTTATGATTAAAAAATAATTTTTTTAACAAAATAATTTAAAAGAAACTTAAAACAAATACTGTTCAACCAATAAAAAATGTTTTTTTATATAAAAAGATAGATTTTTTTTATAAAAAAGCTGAAGCAAATGCACTCTAAAGTATATTTTAATGTAAAATATATCATAACAGGGAACATTATATATTAAGCATAAAACATATTACCGTCGAGGTTCTATAATTTAATAATTGATTTTAGTTTTTTTTTTCTCAAACATTGATTATTAGTTAAAACATAAGTCCAAATAAATTTAGTTTATTTTTATAATAAATTACAATATAATTATCAACAAATTGACATTTTTTAAGCTCCATTTATCATTAAAAAAATTACATTAAAGAGACCTAATATTATATTTTGGTGTAAAATATATCATAAAAGCGAGCATTATATATTAGGCGTTAAAAATATTACATTTATAGAGACACATTTGCACAATTTTAAAAATTATATAGACCAATTTGAAAATTATAATAATCATTGTACAAAATTATAGAGACTAATATGCAAATTTTAAAATATAATTTGTTTTTAATTTTATGACTTTTTTAAATATAAAGACTATTTTAAGATTTATATTTTATAAAGTAATGAGAAAAATTTAAATTCTTAGTTTTCTCCAGTAATATTTAAAATTATTTATAAAAAAAAAGTGATATTTAAAATTACCTTAATTTATTTTTCACAACATTCATTATAAAATCTCTTTATATTAATTTTTGTTTAAATTTATTATCTAAACAAAGTTATTAATTTTGAAGAATTTGATTTAATCTAAAAAATCACATTCTCTTATAAAACTTTCTCATCTAACAGACATGATTTTGGTTATCACATTCTCTTATAAAACTTTCTCATCTAACACACATGATTTTGGTTTTATTATATAAAAACACATTGATTGACATTTGCCACTGACAGTAATTTTCTTTATTTTTCGGTTTAGGTTAGTTAGCGAGAAACCCTTCTTTTCTCTGTAAAGCCATGTAAAGTCTAAAGAGATTATAGAAATTCTTTGTGAAGATTCTTCCACTTGATGTGATAGCACATAACTCTAGATAACTCTATGGTTTAAGAGTGAGTTAAGATGCTGGCCATGCTAATGCTAATAATGTCCCCTTCAAAAGTATAATTATTATTTTTATTTATTTAAAAGTATAATAAATTTTATAATTAACTCACACTAATTTGAAGTCTTGAGTTCAAATTTGCAACATCATGTTTAATATTTAAATTTGGCTAAATTACATTTGTGGTCCCTTAACTTAATTTCAGGTAACGTTTTAGTCATTTATATTTTTTTTCCCGATTTAGTCCTTTATTCCTAAAAATATCAAATAAAGTATGAAAATATGAGTTTATTTGAAGATTTGCGTTACGAATTTGATGAAATTTGTATTATATTGAAGAATATAATTAATTTTATGAGTTTTGATTGAATTTTTTTTTGAATTTTTGTATAAAAAAGGATATCATTGTTGAAATTTTAAAACATAAAATATCATATTGTCACTTAAAATTAAAATAAATGACCAAGTCAAGAAAAAAAAAGATAAAAGACTAAAACGTTACCTGAAATTAAGTTAAGGGACCACAAATGTAATTTAACCTTTAAATTTAAAGACTCAAAAGTAGAATCTTTTACCAACATAATTTTTAAATTTTTAAAAAATTAAAAACACAAAATTTAAAGTAAAATTTTTGCATTTAAATTACTAATATTTTTTTGAAATGGTCAAAGTATTAATTAATTGTTATATTAATATTTTTCTTCATCCTTAAATTTGAATCCAAAACTTTTAATCGTTCAATCTCTTAATTAAAACCGGTTGAATTACTCATCCATCTCAAATTGAGATAAATGTATATGTATAATATTATATTTCGTATATTTTTATAATATACAGAAGATAAATAAGCAGTTTTGATTGCTGAAATATAAATGCTTTTTACATTATAATTTCTTTAATATTTTTTTTTATTTTTTCTCTAATTTAATATTTCCTCAATTTTAGCTCTTCATCTGAAATAAGTGATATGACAACTAGAGATACATTTGAGAATAGTAACACAACCTCCCGCTTTAGATTACATTTGACAATAGTAACACAACCTCCCACTTTAGATTTTGGTGTCAAGATTGAGTTAGACAAAAATATATGAATACAAAGATAATTGAAACAATCAAAAAAATTATTTTCGATTAAGCAAATACTACAATTAGAAACGAGAATATGTCATAATCAACTAACATGAGTCCACTCTCTAATTTAGTCTGATTCATGTTAGACCAATTTTCTTTTTAAATAAACTTAAAATTTCTAAAAAAAATCTATTTAATTAAAAAAATTAAATACATATCACATAAAAAAAAAACCTTTTAATTTATTAAAACGGTCTATTTAAATTAATATAAATAATATTTTATTATTATTTTATAATTACTATATTAAATTTTAATTCTTTTTAGATATTGTACGTTTAATATTTAAACATATCAATATATTTTTTTTTAATTTTAATGAATTGAAGTAAAATATCATATAAAATTAAAAAATTTAAATATTAAACTAAATATTAAAAGAAAATAAATTTTTAATTAGACAATCAAGTAATACCAATTTCAATCATGATAATTCCTGAGTTTTTTTTGACAAAGGCAAGTGTCTAGTTTTGGTGAGGCTATTCTGACCCCTTACTACAATTTGAGTTCGAAATTTTACATAAATGTTTTCTTACATGCAAATATCTAAGAAATGTCTTCTGACATGCAAATATCTCAGAAAGCAATATACATAAATGTCTTCTTACATGCAAATTTCTCAGAAATTTTACGATGCTTTCAAGCATTGTGGCTTCTCTCTCAAATCCCCACACATTGCTCGCAAACTTCATGCTCAACTCATTCTCTCTGGTCTAGACATTTCCCTTTTCTTACTCAACAATCTTCTCCACATGTACTCCAACTGTGCCTTATTACACATGTGTAAGTAGAGCGCAGTAAGTTGTCTTCTCGTTCAGCCATGTGTGTTTTTCTTGGTTATGGGGATGGTCAAAAGGGTTATCGTTGTTATGATCTTCATGTAAGAAAACTTTATGTATCTCGTAATGTTGTTTTTCCTGAGCACATCCTTTTTACTCTATTTCTTCTTATTCTCAGATTACTAAGAGTTCTGAACTAAATCATATTGATCTTTTTGGTCCTAATGATTATGATTCTAGTGATTGTAATGTTGAGATGACTGAGTTAACCATCTTGTTACCCATCTTGTTAACGTAAGTCTACTCAGTTACCTGATTTTGTCTATTCCACCTACTCAACTTCGTTTGTTTATTTCTGAACCTCTATTCACATTTTGTCTGAGCCCTCTTCCTATAAAGAGGTTGTTCTTGATCTTTTTTGGCAGCAGACTATGGCAGAAGAACTATCTGCATTGCACAAAACCAATACTTGAGAATTAGTACATCTTCCTCTTGAAAAATGTGCTATTGGGACTCGTTGGGTACACAAAATCAAAACTAAGTCTGATAGGTCAGTTGAGCGCTACAAAGCACGTCTTGTTGCTAAGGCTTTCTCTCAACAATATTGTATAGATTATGAAGAAACTTTTGCTCATGTAGCCAAGATGACCACTATTCGTACTCTTATTGCAGTTGCATCTATTCGTCAATGGCATATTTTCCAAATGGATGTCAAAAATATTTTTTTAAATGGTGAGCTTCATGAAAAAGTCTAAATGGTCCCTCCATAAGGAGTTTCTCATAATCAAGGCGAAGTATGTAAGTTAAAAAAGGTTTTATATGGTCTTAAACAGGCTCCTCGAGCTTGGTTTGAGAAATTCTCTACTGTGATCACTTCTCTTGGTTTCCGCCTAGTGAACATGATTTTGTAAAACGCATATTTTTGATGAAGACAAAGACCAAAAATTGTGATCAAAGCAACAAAGCTAAAAAAGAAGTCAAAATAGCATATATCAACTATAATCAAACATATTAAAATGTTTAAATAAATGTAAATGTATATGATACAATCAATACTTCAAAAGTACATGAGAACCATTCATCTTTGCATATGCATAAAAAGGATTTTCATTACATTAACAATGTTTAAAATTGAAGTTTTTGACAAACAGCAATATCGTATTCGAATACAACATATTGTATTCGAATACAGATGATAAGTCAGTAGCAAAAAATTAACATCTGTATTCGACTATGAGGTGTTGTAGTTAAATACAACTACTAAGTCAGTAGCTCAGACTACACATATGTATTCAACTATAACCTGATGTAGTCGAATAAAAACTGCAAGTCAGTAGCAAAATACACTTATTTGTATTCGACTACATGACCTTTGCATTCAAATACAAGATGAAAATTTTGAATAAATTTGAACGTTATAAGAAGTATATTCGAATAAATACATACATACTGTATTCGAATACACCTGGAAACAATGCAATTTTTCAGATCTGAAATGGCTCTAGGTCATTTTCTCTACACCTGGATTGATATCATTAAACCATTCTTATTCTTATTCCAAATCAAATTACATTATTTGTAAAAGAAAGTAGTACTTTCTTAAAGTAGTCTAATCTAAGATAGTGGTGTGCTATCTTAGAAGTTTGTAGCAGAAATCCTAGAGTGGGATTTGTACATTTTCTAACAATAGCGGAAAAATTTCTTGTAGTTTGCAAGAGGACTGGATGTACCTTTGGTCATAAGGGGAACCAGGATAATATCTTTGTGTTCATTATTTTTCTGCCATTTATCTTGTTCATACATTATCTTAAATCAGAAAAATAAATCACCATATCTCTAAAAACAAGAAAATTTCTAAACACCTAATTCACACATTCCCTCTTAGGTGCACCTTTGTTCTTACAATTGGCATCAGAGCAGGTTCAGATAACTTACTCCTCGACCATTATTCATGGCTTCCACACAACCTGTCCGGAGAGTCTATCTTAGACTTACAGAAAATTTTCTCCCACTTAACCAACCACTTGTCGGCACTCGAAAAAATCTTCACCAACGATGAATTAAATCTAAAAGTATTAAGATCATTAACGAGGGCCTGACAACCAAAAGTGATAGCAATCTCCGAAAAGAAAAGTCTATCCAAAATGTCTCTTTCTGCATTGTTCGGAAAACTCCAAGAACACGAAATCGAACATGGAAGGTTAGAACATAATGAAAGTCAAGACAAAAAGTCCAAAAACATTGCTTTAAAGGCTGAATCAAAAGAACAAATCAAGTTCGAAAATTCAGATAAAGATGAAAATATCACCTTCCTTGTTAAGAAATTTGGTAAGTTTCTTAAAAACGATAAAACATTCAAAAAGAAAAGTTTCAGAAAGAAGGATAGTTCTACCTCAAGCCAAAACTTCACTTGCTTTGAATGTGGTAAGCAAGGACACATTAAGGCAGAATGTCTGAAATTATCAAGAAAAATACCATAAAAAAGAAAGACTTTGAAAAGGCATACATAGCATGGGAAGACAACGAAGTGAGTTCATCTTCAGAAACAGAAAGTGACGAATGCACATATGTTGCATTAATGACATCACATCAATCAGATGACGAAAAGGAGGTTAGTAACATGAACTCCCCTCATCATGATAAAACTAATAGTGAATTAATTATAGAATATAATGATGCTCAAAATGCCATTAAAGAACTACTTATAGAATGTAAAAATCTGTTCAAATTAGTGTCAATCCAAAAGAAGCAAATTTCAACTCTTCAAGAAAAAGTTAACACTATGGAGAAGGATTCTGAAAAAATAAAACAAAATTTTACATGCAATAAGTGTGATTCTCTCTCTTTCAAAGTTGTTCAATTAAATAGAGTAATTGAGCGATACGAAAAGGGACAAATGGGATAGAAAAACATTTTAAATATGCAAAAATACTCAAATGATAAAAGTGGTCTTGGATACTCAAAATTTGATCAACCAAGCTTGAATAAAACCATTTTTGTTAAAGCGAGTAATCAACCCAATCAAGAAAATGTTATAATTATGCAAAAAGATCATCATTATAAAAAGAAAATTATTCAAAAGAAATCTCATAAAAATAGATTTACTTCTATTTGTTCTTATTGTGGTCTTAATGGTCATACACCTAATGCCTGCCACGTTAGAATCTTTAGTGTTCCAAAAGGGCATTATGTGTGGTAAAGAAAGGTACTAACCATCAAGGACCCAAAGCACATTGGGTACCTAATAAAACCTGATTTTAAGTTTGTAGATATGCACGCAAAGTACCTCAAATATGTGGTACTTGGATAGTGGATGCTCTAGACATACGACGGGTGATAAAACAAAATTTTCAGCTTTAACTCTTGAATCAAAAGGTTATGTGGTTTATGGAGACAACAACAAAGGAAAAATTTTAGGCATTGGAAAAGTTGGTACAACCCCATCTCCTTCGATTGAAGATGTTTTATATGTTGAAGGTTTAAAACACAATCTCATAAGCATTAGTCAGCTTTGCAACAAAGGATACAAAATAACCTTCAACAAAGAGGAATGCATCATCCAAAATGAAGCTACAAATGAAATTCAGCTTGTCGGTAAGCGCTTCAAAAACATCTTTATACTTAATCTTGATGATATATCCTTAAAAATGAAATGTCTTTTGGTAAGTGATAACAATGACGCATGGCTATGGCATAAAAGAATTGCACATATCCATATGGATCATTTAAACAAGTTAGTCAAGCATGACCTTGTTATAAGCTTACCAAAGTTGAAATTTATAAAGGATAAATTGTGTGAAGCTTGTCAAAAAGGTAAGCAAACAAAGACTTATTTCAAACCTAAGAATGCTATATCAACTTCAAGACCACTTCAATTAATACATATGGACTTGTTTGGTCCATCAAGAACCAAAAGTCTTGGTAGAAATTCATATGGACTAGTAATTGTTGATGATTACTCAAGGTTCATTTGGACCTTATTTTTGGCAAATAAAAATGAAGCTTTCAAAGCATTTAAAAACTACGACTAGTTCAAAATGAACAATCAGCCAAAATTGTATCAATTAGAAGTGATAATGAGGAGAATTTCAAAATGCATCTTTTGTGGAATTTTGTGAAGAAAATGGAATTTTCCATAATTTTTCTGCACCAAGAACACCTCAACAATATGGGGTTGTTGAAAGAAATAACAGATATTTGGTAGAACTTGCAAGGACCATGCTAAGCGACTCAAGTCTATTAAAATATTTTTGGGCAGATGTCGTAAACACAACATGTTATGTATCCAATCGGGTAATAATTCGGCCAATTCTTAAGAAAACTCCTTATGAACTTTACAAAGGAAGAAAGCCCAACATCTCTCACTTCCACATTTTTGGTTGTAAGTGTTTTGTACTAAACAATGGAGAGGATAACCTTGAAAAATTAGATGAGAAAGTCAATGAAGGTATCTTTATTGGTTACTTATTATCTAGTAAAGCTTTTAGAATTTTCAATAAGAGAACTCTATTAGTCGAAGAATCAATGCATGTATCTTTTGATGAAACTAACCCCTTGAAAGAGGACAAAAATATTTCTTATGATGATGATGATGATGTAAGTAATGATACAAGCAAAGAAAATCAAGATGATCAACCAATTCAAGAAAATGTAGTCAACATTGAAAAGCAAGATGATAATCTTCCTAAGGAATGGAGAACCCATAGAGATCACCCAATTAATAACATTATAGGTGATATCAACAAATGAGTTACAACAAGGCTAAAAATTCAAGATGCTTGCTTGAATATGGCATTCGTTTCACAAATAGAACCCTCCAAGATTGGTGAAACACTTAAAGATGATCAATGGATACTTGTCATGCAAGAAGAACTAAACCAATTTGAAAGAAGCAAAGTATGGGAACTTATTCCTAATCCTGGAAATAAACACATCATTTGTACTAATTGGGTGTTTAAAAATAAATTGGATGAAAATGGTATAGTTGTTCGAAACAAAGCAAGATCAGGAAGAAGGGATTGACTTTGATGAAACATTTGCTCCGATAGCAAGGTTAGAAGCAATTCGGTTATTACTTGCTTATGCCTGTTCTATGAATTTTGAATTATTTCAGATGGATGTCAATAGTGCTTTTCTCAATGGATACATTAATGAAAAAGTCTATGTCAAACAGCCACCCGACTTTGAAGACTTCAAGAATCCTTCACATGTTTTCAAATTAACGAAAGCTTTTTACTGGTTGAAACAAGCTCCAAGAGCTTGGTATGATAGGCTAAGTAACTTCTTATGTGAACGAGGGTTTGAAAAAGGTAAAGTTGATAAGACATTATTTATTAAAATAACTAATGATCACACTTTACTGGTTCAAATCTATGTTGATGATATCATATTTGGATCAACAATAAAGAGATATGTGAAGAATTCTCACTAATGATGCAAGGAGAATTTGAAACGTCCATGATGAGAAACTTAAATTATTTTTTTGGACTTCACATCAAGCAACTCAATAATGGAATCTTCATAAATCAAGCAAAGTATTGCAAGGAATTGTTAAAAAGATTTGAGATGGAAAACAGCAAAGAAAGTGCAACTCCTATGGGCTCCGGAACCTATCTTGACAAAGATGAATCTGGTATTTCAATAGACATATCAAAATATCGAGGTATGATTGAATCTTTATTCTATCTAACGGCTACCCGACCATATATTATGTGTTGAAGATTGGCGCTAATTAAGGAGAATCAACAGATTCTGTTTTGTACAGTTTTATGACAGCTTTATGTCCATTAAATATAGATTAGTATTAGCTAATTCCTAGCATTTCCTATCTTATTAGAATTAGCAATTATGAGGAGAATAACTTCCCTAATTCCTAGGCTAGATCAGCGCTCAGCCTTAATCTCCTAGTCTGTATAAATTCTGCTTTGTATTATTGTAATGACACATAAAATAAAATAAGAAAATTCCGCATGGTATCAGAGCTCGATCTGATCCATCCCTAAGAAAACCCTAGCGCCGCCAGCAATGGGTGAACCTTCCGACGAACAGCCAAAGATGGAAACTGGATCATTTCCGACCAGTTCACATGATGGGCTCAGTCATCTCATCACTGGCCATAAATTAAATGGTCAAAACTATACCCAATGGGTAAGATCAGTCAAGATCTTCCTTCAAGGAAAAGGGAGAGAATACTACATCACAGGAGACACAAAATGTCCCCAAGAAGAAGATGCCACCCTTCAAAAATGGAAACTTGAGAATAGCCAAGTAATGTCATGGCTGCTCAACACCATGACCAACGAAATTGGTGAAAATTTCATGTTCTATGATTCGACAAAGGAGAGATTAGCGCCCAGCCTTAATCTCCTAGTCTGTATAAATTCTGCTTTGTATTATTGTAAAGATACAGAAAATAAAATAAGAAAGTTCCGCATGGTATCAGAGCTCGATCTGATCCATCCCTAAGAAAACCCTAGCGCCGCCAGCAATGGGTGAACCTTCCGACAAACAGCCAAAGATGGAAACTGGATCATTTCCGACCAGTTCACATGATGGGCTCAGTCATCTCATCACTGGCCATAAATTAAATGGTCAAAACTATACCCAATGGGTAAGATCAGTCAAGATCTTCCTTCAAGGAAAAGGGAGAGAAGACTACATCACAGGAGACACAAAATGTCCCCAAGAAGGAGATGCCACCCTTCAAAAATGGAAACTTGAGAATAGCCAAGTAATGTCATGGCTGGTCAACACCCTGACCAACGAAATTGGTGAAAATTTCATGTTCTATGATTCGGCAAAGGAGATATGGGATGCTGTGAAGGAAACATATTCAAATGTGGACAATACCTCTGCCATATTTGAGATAAGAAGCATTCTACACAACCTTCGACAAGGAGAATCTTCTGTTACTGAGTATTTTAATACACTTAGTAGACATTGGCAACAACTAGATGTATATGAAGAAGTCACGCGGGACTGTCCAGGGGATAAGAAAAAATTCAAAGAGCTGGTGGAGAAGGACAAAATCTACATGTTCCTATTGGGACTAAACAAGGACCTTGATGAAGTCCGTGGAAGGATCCTTGGAACCAAACCTCTTCCCAAAATTCGGGAAGCCTTTTCAGAAGGAAGGAGAGAAGAGAGCAGGAGGAAACTCATGTTGGGAAATGCCACCTTAACACCTCCCACCGAGAGCTCAGCAATGGCTGCAAGAGGAATCCAAATTCGGCCATTTCAAAAGAAAAATCGTCCCTGGTGTGATCACTGCAAGAAACTAGGCCATACACAAGAAACATGTTGGGTTATACATGGAAAACCCCCAAAAGCCAAGCAATTCAAAAGCAGGGACAACAGAGGCAACACAATTTTTAACCACCAAGAAGCTGAGGTAAAATCTACTTCATTTCCATTTAACAAGGAACAAATGGAGGCTTTACAAAAAATCTTCAAACAAACCATGCCTTCTACAGAAAAAGGTGGTACGGCTGTAGTGGCTCAGAGAGGGAATGTCTCACATGCTCTAAATACTAGCATGGGAAAAACAAAGTCATGGATTGTTGACTCAGGGGCTTCAGATCACATGACTGGAAATTTTAATTTGTTTACTAGTTATTCTCCTTATCCATTTAACTGCACTGTCCGAATAGCAGATGGCACACATTCTAAGGTCATGGGTACAGGATCAATTATTTTGTCACCTAATATTACACTAGAATATGTTCTATATGTGCCAAAACTTGATTGCAACTTGCTGTCCATTAGCAAAATCACAAGAGATTTGAAATGTGTTACTAAATTTTCTCCTAACTTGTGTGAATTTCAGATTTTGGAGTCGGGGAAGACGATTGGCAGTGCTAAAGAGTGTGCTGGACTCTACCTACTTCAAGCTGAAGAATTAGAAAGAGGACTCAAGAACCAGTCATATGCAGCAGCTAGTGTTCCAAGTAGTGACAATCCTGTAATGTTATGGCACTATCGATTAGGCCACCCAAATTTCATGTATCTGGAAAAATTATTTCCTTCTTTATTCAATAAAAATCAGAAGCATTTTCAGTGTGAAATTTGTCAATTGTCCAAACATACACGTAGCCAATACCCACCCCAACCCTATAAGCCATCCCAACCTTTCGCCCTAATTCATAGTGATGTATGGGGACCATCACGCATTAAGAATGTTACTGGTTCTAGATGGTTTGTCACGTTCATTGACGATCACACTCGTGTTACCTGGGTATTTTTAATGAAAGAGAAATCAGAAGTAGGAAGGATCTTTGAGGTTTTCCACAACATGGTGCAAACTCAATTTCACAACAAGATCCAAGTGCTTAGAACTGACAATGGTTGTGAGTACTACAATTCGATTCTAAGTTCTTACCTACAAAAAGTTGGCATTGTTCACCAAAGCTCTTGTGTGGACACTCCACAACAAAACGGAGTTGCGGAAAGAAAGAATAGACATATTTTGGAAGTAACTAGATCAATCATGTTAGCCACAAATGTCCCGAACCAGTTTTGGGGGGAAGCTGTCCTTTCGGCAACACACCTTATAAATAGAATGCCTTCCCGGATCCTTAACCTCAAGACCCCCCTCTCCACACTCCAAATCTTCTTCCCAACCAGCAAAATACTCACCTCCATTCCCTTAAAGATTTTTGGATGCTCATCCTTCGTCCACAACCACAACCCACACCGTAGTAAACTTGACCCCAAATCTATCAAGTGCATTTTTCTTGGTTACTCACCTCACCAAAAAGGGTACAGATGTTACTCACCCATCACCAAAAAATTCTACCACACCATGGATGTAACCTTCTTTGAGAACCAACCCTACTACCCCAAAGTTGGCATTCAGGGGGAGCAAGTACACACATATCCAATTGAAACTTTAGAATACCAACCTTGGATGTTTCAACAACCAGAAACTGCCCCTATCCCAGCTGAAAGAACAGCAGAACCTGAACCGATTGTTGTAACATAAACTGAAGCAGTGGCCGAGGCAGAAAATGAAAAAACAATGAAATTGGAACAACCCAACATAATCAAGGTACACACGAAGGAGGAAGGAAGTAGAGCCTAGCACAACTCCACCGCAAAGCCATGAGTCTCACCATATTCCAGAAAATGAAATCTCTACAGGTAACGTTGTCCCAAACTCTAAACTCCCTGTGAATCTTGACACTGTTGATATTGATATTCCTATTGCTGTAAGAAAATGGGTGAGAACTTTCACTCAACACCCTATTGAGAATTGTGTTTCCTATGGAAAATTATCACAAAACTACAGATCGTTTGTAGCAGCCATTGACAACATAGAAATTCCAAGGAATGTTCAAGAAGCTCTACAGAAACCTGAATGGGCAGCAGTTGTAACTGAAGAAGTCCAAGCACTGGTAAAAAATGGCACATGGGAAATCGCCACAATACCTGAAGGGAAGAAACCAGTGGGATGCGAGTGGATCTTTTCGGTAAAACACAATGCTGATGGGAGTATAAACACGTACAAGGCTCGATTAGTTGCAAATGGATTTACACAATCATATGGAGTGGACTATGAAGAGACCTTTGCACATGTGGCAAAACTCAACTCAGTTCGGGTCCTATTATCATTGGCAGCAAATCTAGATTGGCCCCTACACCAATTAGATATAAAGAATGCCTTCCTAAACGGTGAGCTAGAAGAGGAGGTGTATATGAAAATACCTCCCGGGCTTGAATCACGTGACACCTCAAACATGGTATGCAAACTCCATAAATCCCTCTACGGCTTGAAACAATCTCCAAGAGCATGGTTTGATAGACTAACAAGAGTTGTCAGGGAAGATGGCTTTGCCCAATGCCAAACAGACCACAGTATGTTTGTTAAGCACTCTCCGGAGGGAATAATGGCCTTATTTATTGTCTATGTTGATGATATTGTTATTACAGGAGATGATCATGATCAAATCAGCCACCTCAAGAGTATCTTAACCGAAGAATTTGAAGTCAAAGATTTGGGCCAACTCAAGTACTTTCTAGGAATGGAAATTGCTCGGACAAGGGATGGTATTTGTGTTTCTCAAAGGAAATACACTTTGGATTTACTCAAAGAAACAGGGATGCTTGGATGCAAAGTTGCCAATACTCCGGTAGAACCCATGAAACAAAGTGAAGAAGAAAGTGTACCTGCTGATAAGGATAGATACCAAAGCTTAGTTGGAAAACTAATCTATCTAACTCACACTAGACCATATATTGGTTTTGCTGTGAGCTTGGCTAGTCGCTACATGTCCAACCCAACTGAGACTCACATGAAGGCTCTAAATAGAATCCTTCAATACCTAAAGGGTACACCTGGCCGCAGCTCTATTTCCAGAAGAGCCACAACCAGGGAATTGAAGTTTATACCGACTCAGATTGGGCAGGGAGTTTATCTGACAGGAAATCCACCACAGGCTATTGCACCTTTGTATGGGGAAACTTGGTAACATGGAGAAGTAAGAAACAATCTGTGGTCGCTAGAAGTAGTGCAGAAGCTGAATTCAGAGCTATGGCACAAGGAATTTGTGAAGGGATTTGGCTCAAACGAATGTTGGATGAGATCAAAATTCTTACTAACTACACTATGAGAATACTTTGTGACAACAATGCAGCTATAAGTATTGCAAAAAACCCGGTTCACCATGATAGAACAAAGCATATGGAAATAGACAAACACTTCATTAAGGAGAAAATTGATCATGAGATCATAAGTGTTAACCACATCTCATCAAACAGACAAACAACATACATTCTAACAAAGGCACTTTCAAGGCACACATACGAAACTATCAGGTCCAATCTGGGTATGATAGATATCTACCACCCAGATTGAGGGGGAGTGTTGAAGATTGACGCTAATTAAGGAGAATCAACATATTCTGTTTTGTACAGTTTTATGACAGCTTTATGTCCATTAAATATAGATTAGTATTAGCTAGTTCCTAGCATTTCCTATCTTATTAGAAATAGCAATTATGAGGAGAATAACTTCCCTAATTCCTAGGCTAGATCAGCGCCCAGCCTTAATCTCCTAGTCTATATAAATTCTGCTTTGTATTATTGTAAAGACATAGAAAATAAAATAAGAAAATTCCGCATTATGTTTAGTGTCTGTTTGTGTGCAAGATTTCAGGCAGATCCCAAAGAATCGCATCTTGTAGCAGTAAAAAGAATTATGAATTATTTGAAAGGAACAACCAATGTAGGCATATGGTATCCAAAGGGTAGCATATGTAGTCTCGTTGGCTATTCAGATTCTGATTATGTAGGATGCAAAACGGATCGTAAAAGCACAAGCGACACTTGCCATATCTTAGGAAATGCTTTAGTATCATGGTCCTGTAAAAAGTAGGCTTGTGTTGCCCTTAGCACTATTGAAGCTGAATACATAGCAACAGGAATTTGTTGTGCACAAATTCTCTGGCTCAAACAACAATTATATAACTATGGACTTGATCTCGGATGCATTCCACTAAGATGTGACAACACCAGTGCAATAAATATCTGAAAGAATCCAATCATGCACTCTCAGACTAAACACATTGATATACATCATCACTTTCTGCGAGATCATGTGTTCAAAGGCAATTTTGAAGTAACTTTTGTGGATACACACAATCAATTAGCAGACATCTTCACAAAGCCTCTACCTAAAGACTCTTTTTACAAGATAAGAAGAAAACTTGATATTTTAAATGAAAACGATCTCTAAATTGCAAGGTATCTACACTTTGTCATCTCTCTTCAAGATCTAAAAATTCCTCTAGATAAGTTGTTAGAATTAATTCTGTGATGTTTATATTTGAATATGTGCTTTACATGTTGTATTTAATGTGGAAAAATTCATTTTTAAGCAAAAACAAGATAATGTAGTCGAATACATAGTACTCGTAGTCGAATACATGTTTCCAGAAATTCTTGTATTCGAATACAACCCATGTGTAGTCGAATACACGTTCCCAAAACAATCTGTATTCGAATACAACAAGGGTGTAGTCGAATACAGTTTCGCGATTTTCCCCAAATATAAAAGCTACTTCGCATTTTAGGTTATTTTTACAAACTCAGTATTCGAATACAGCCGTGGGATTCATCCTCTCCTCCAAAATCTCATCCTATCTTGCTTCCAACAAGTTACCCAATCAACCCACCTTGCATCTAAGATCATTCCCCACTCAAAATAATCTTTCAAACTCAAAATCTCTGATCTTCGTGAAATCCGTAAATTTTTTTAAAAACCCATTTTTCCCAAATCCGTGAATCTTCATTAAAACCATGAATGCTCGCAAAAGAGGATCAAGAACCAAGCATGCCGCTGTGGGTCCTTTAAAAAGGAGGGCTAGAAATGATAATGTGACCGAATTGTCTCGCTTGCTTCACTCACTAGAAGAAATTGATCAGTTCTGCACCCACTACTTCGACAAAAGGCTCATTACTCCCAAATATGGTACTCTTGATTCCTTTTCGGCTTTTAAATTTCATGAGTTACTCAAAGCTCAACACTTAGAGGCATTCATAGGTTACAACGGTCCCATTTATCCTAATTTGGTTAGGGTCTTTTACTGTAATCTCACGAAAGACGGATCTAAGCTAGTGTCTCAGGTTAAAGGTAAATACATTGAGTTAGACACTCCCATTATTGGAGAAATCTTGCAGCTTCTACTTGAGGGACATAAAATTAGACCCAGAAATCTGTGTGAATGGGTGAGTGTTACAAAATATGATGCATATGTTGCGTTGTGTCGCTTTGAAAAAGGACACAAGCTGGTTCCGAATTTGCTCGACAACGATATGGAGTTGGAAATCTCATCGTTGACTACAGGATCCTGCACTACTTTCTGAGTTACACTCTGGTTCCTAAGGCTGGAAATTACTCTCAGATCACATAATTTGAACTTCAGATTATATACTTCATGTTTGAAGGATGTCCGCTCAACTGGGCTTACTTTGTCCGCTCTGTGATGTTTGCTTCAAAAGACGCGGTTGGCTTACCTTATGCCAAGGAAGTCACAAGAATTTTGGATCACTTCAAAGTAGATTTTTCTGGTGAAGTCATGTACACACAAACCAAGGACAATCTGCTTGACCTGAGTGTGCTTCCGTATGAAGATCATATGGAATGAACAACAGCAGGCTTATGTTCATAAAGGTGATATGGATCAATCTTCTACTGCTGCCCAAGCAGACGACGAAGTAGAGGACACCGCATCCAATGATGATCATATTTCAAATCGCATGGTCATGGACAAGCTGGATTCCTTACAGACATTCATCACTACCCTATTCCAAAACATGACCACCTCCATCAACACCCGTTTTCAAACCATCAGAACTACTATTGCTCACAACCATGACACATTAGCTCATGACCTTAATAGTTTATCTGCCAAGATTGACCACCTTCACCTCCCACCGGATGTAGACATGTAGTTCGATACACAGAATGAATTTGTTATAATTTGTTTATTTGTGTAATGTTTTAGGTTGTTATCGTTAAAACTTCTTGACTATATCTCTCTTTTGTGATGTACTAAGTTGAACATGATTCCATTTTATATTATGTAATCCTCATTTGATTATCTTATGTGGTGCTTTCACTTTATTAGTTTTTATATGCTTGAGTTGTAGGTTTCTATTTTCTTCCTTCTTTTTGATCATGTCAAAAGGGGGAAATTTTTTTGATATATTCTTGTTCTTAAAACTTTTGTAGGTCTTCAACATTTTTTTTTATAAAAAAATGAAGTATACATGAATTACGGGGGAGCAACTTGTTAATGATGAAGTCTCTCAAAACGACAAAATTTTGTCATAATAAAAAAGGAGGAGAATATAAAACGCATGTTTTTGACGAAGACAAAGATCAAAAATTGTGATCAAAGCAACAAAGCTAAAAAAGAAGTCCAAATAACATATATCAATTATAATCAAACATATTAAATGTTTAAATAAATGTAAAGGTATATGATACAATCAATACTTCAAAAGTACATGAGAACCATTCAGCTTTGCATATGCATAAAAAGGATTTTCATTACATTAACAATGTTTAAAATTGAAGTTTTTGACAAACAGCAATATCGTATTCGAATACAACATATTGTATTCGAATACATATGATAAGTCAGTAGCAAAAACTTGACATCTGTATTCGACTACGAAGTGTTGTAGTCGAATACAAGTGCTAAGTCAGTAGCTCAGACTACACATATGTATTCGACTACAACCTGATGTAGTCGAATACAAACTGCAAGTCAGTAGCAAAATACTCTTATTTGTATTCGACTACATGATCTTTGTATTTGAATACAAGATGAAAATTTTGAATAAATCTGAACGTTATAAGAAGTGTATTCAAGTAGATACATACTTTATTCGAATACACCTAAAAACAATGCAATTTTTCAGATCTGAAATGGCTCTAGATCATTGCATTTGTTCATCAAAACTCTTGGAACAATGGCCATCTATCTGAAGTGATGTCTATGGAGTATAAATACCCCATAGTTTTAGATTAATGGACACACAGTCCTACAACCAAACCTTGAACAACTTTGAATAAATTTCTGATTTATTTTCAAAGTTATTTTTTCTTATTTCAAGTACTTCCATTATATTGTCATATCATTGAGAAAGGTTCTCAAAGTACTCTTGAAATAATCTTGAATTGATATCATTGAACCATTCTTATTCTTATTCAAAATTAAATTACATTGTTTGTAAAAGAAAGTAGTACTTTCTTAAAGTAGTCTACTCTACGATAGTGGTGTGCTATCTTGGAAGTTTTGTTAGAAGTTTGTAGCAGAAATCCTAGGGTGGGATTTGTACATTTTTTGACAATAGTGGAAAAATCTCTTGTAGTGTGCAAGAGGACTGGATGTACCATTGGTCATAAGGGGAACCAGGATAATATCTTTGTGTTCATTATTTTTCTGCCATTTATGTTGCTCATACATTATCTTAAATCAGAAAAATAAATCACCATATCTTTAAAAACAAGAAAATTTCTAAACACCTAATTCACCCCCTCCCTCTTAGGTGCACCTCTGTTCTTACAGATTCAGCATTGTTTATAAGGTCCATCACTTGTGGTCGCATTATACTTTCTCTATGTGTTGATGATATGATTATTACAGGTGATGATGTTAGTGGAATCAATGAGTTGAAATTACAGTTAGCCAAACAGTTTGAGATGAAGGACTTGGGAACCCTTCGCTATTTCTTGGGGATTGAAGTTGCCTACTCTCCTAGAGGCTACCTTCTTTCTCAATCCAAGTACATTGCCAATATTCTTGACCAGGCTCGTCTTTCTGATACTAGAGCAGCAAATACTCCTCTTGAGTTGAATGTGAAATATGCTCCATTGGATGGTGTTCCTTTACTAGATTCCACTTTGTATCGTACTTTGGTTGACAACTTAGTGTATCTTACGATTACTAGAACTGACATTGCTTATGTTGTTCATGTTGTTATTCAGTTTGTTGTCTCTCCCACTACAGTACATTGGACAACAGTTATTCAGTTTCTTCGTTATCTTCGAGGAACTCAATTTCAAAGCCTTCTCTTTCCATCGTCATCCTCATTAGAGTTACGAGCTTATTCTGATACTGATTGGGCTGGTGACACCATATATCGTAAATCCACCACAGGGTTTTGTATCTTTCTTGGAGACTCTCTTATTTCTTGGAAGAGTAAGAAACAAGACATTGTCTCTCGCTCCTCTACAGAAGCTGAATATCGTGCTATGGCATCCACTACTGCTGAAATAATTTGGTTGCTTTGGCTTTTGTTTGATATGGGTATCTCGCTTTCTGAGCAAACTTCGATGCACTGCGATAACAAGAGTGCTATTCAAATTGCTCACAACTCGGTCTTTCATGAACGCACCAAACACATTGAGATTGATTGTCATCTTACTCGTCATCATCTTCAGCATAAAACCATTACTCTACCGTTTGTCTCTTATTCTTTACAAATTGCTAATTTGTTCACAAAGATGCATTCTATTAAACGTTTCCGTTTTTTAGTTGACAAACTCTCGATGCTCCATGTTAATGCATCGTGAGTTTGAGAGGAGATGTTAGATAATGTTATTATATATTAGTAGTAAATGTATTTTAGACATTTCTATTCTTTTGTATATATACTCATTATAACCCTATTAACTCAAGTTTAGTTAATTCTATGTTATGAAACCCTAGAGTGGTTATCTCTCTTCTTCCTCTTTTCATTGTTAACAATCCGACCATAGATTTGGCACATGTATGACCGTATGCTTGTTGGTGGCACTCTTTGCTGTTGTTACGATCAATACAATAAATACAACATTTATTATTTATAAAATACCATTAATTTTTGCTTAAGATATTTACGATATTTTATAAAGCATCATGCTAACCATCGTTAAGGAAAGAAAAATAGTATCAGTAATTTTGTTTTGTAAATAGAAAAATTTCAACCTTTCAAAAATTTGAATTCATAATTTTCAATACATTTATATAAAAATTTTCTATATTTAAATCACTAACTAGTGTTCCAAAAACACTTGTTAATGGTCCTCTTTTATAGATGCATATATTTCTTTTCTATCATTATTTCCTCTTATATTATTTTTTATTTTTCATTCACCAATCAAATAAAATGTCATGAAAGTAAAAACTAAATTGTTCTAACTTAAGAATAAAAAAATTTACTTTTAAATTTTTTCAGAAACTAAATTAAGTCTTAAATTTTTTTTTCAGAGACTAAAATGAATCATCATACCTTTTGAAGAAAAAAAAAACTTCTATCTAAACAAAATTAAATGTTATTTTAGAGAAATTGAATGTTAGTTTATTTTTGGTGTAAACAGAGTATTATCCCATAGGATCACAACGGGTAAACTCTACCAATAATGTTTAATTTTTGATTTTATGAAAATGGAATTAATTAATACTAAAGAATTAAAAATGAATAATATGCAATTTAAACATTCTAACTCTACTAAATAATCACGGACAAATCTTCTTGGAAGCAAGTGTCCATGGTTCATTCCAATTTTTTTTTTGAAGGTAAGTGATAAGTGTACATACAGTAATATTTACGTAGTATACATATTATATATACTCGCACAATAACTTGTGTTGCTAGAGTAATTTTGGTATAGCGTGAAAACGCAGTTCCATAAATAAAAAGTATTTCATTTGAAAAAAAAGATATTTACTAAAACAAAAAAAGAAGCATTTGCTTCGTTTGTTTCATGGTTAGAAAAATAAATATCAGGAATGTAGAGGTTACAAACATACATTGTTTATTATGAAATTAGAAAAAATGAATTCTATAAGAACATGAGTGAAAAATAAAAGTTCTTATCAAGATGGGAATAAATTTTTTATAATTACCCATATTTCTATTTGTAAATTCATAAGTATATGAACTAATTACGATTTTTATAAGATATTCAAAAATAAAATTTCCATTAGTATTTCTAAGAATAGAATTTCCAATCATAAAACAAACCTCCCTAAAATTAAATATGATATATTTAATTCTAGTGTAAAGGATATATATATTTTACATTTCAATAAAATATTAAAATTTGTGAAGATCAGATGAAGTAAGAGAAAATAACTGGTATCACTCATCCTAAAATAACTAACAAAAGTTATTTAAAAATCATCACATATAAAAAGAAAAGATACTAAAAAATAAAAAATGAGATAAAAAAAGGTACACATAGTTTGAGATCGTCAACGCCAGGTGGTGGCAATAAGCAGCGGTTGTAAGCAAGCAGTTCGAGAGTGAGCAGTGAGCAGAAGCAGCAGAAGATGGAATTTAACCGCCGAAACATCCTCCTTATACCGTTATTATTACTAGCAACATCAACGTTAACACCGCTTCAATCTTCTTCATCTTCAGAATCAGAATCTTCAGAATCCATCATCATATCTCGATTTCAAACCTACCTCCAAATTAAAACCGACCAACCAAACCCAAATTACACCCAATCCACCAATTTCCTAACCTCACAAGCCAAATCCCTCTCCCTCCAATCCCAAACTATCGAACTCGTCTCCGGAAAGCCACTAGTTCTTCTCAAATGGGCCGGCACAAGCCCAAACCTCCCCTCCATCATGCTCTACTCACACACCGATGTTGTCCCCGCCGAACACGATAAATGGGCCCACCATCCCTTTGAGGCCCATATTGATTCGCGTGGTCGTATTTATGCTAGAGGCTCTCAAGATATGAAGTGTGTTGGTATGCAGTATCTTGAAGCTGTTAGGAAGCTTAAGGGATGGGGGTTTGTGCCTAAACGTGATGTTTACTTGGTTTTTGCTCCTGATGAGGAGATTGGTGGACATGATGGTGCTGAGAAGTTTTCCTTGTCTCAGGTTTTTCGCGAATTGAATGTTGGCATTGTGCTTGATGAAGGTAAATAATATTGTGGTTGTTTATTTGGAAGAACATGTACTTAAAAAATATTTAAAACTTCAACGACAACTATGTCATCCATTGAAGTAGACATTAATGGTCATAAATTATTAATTTTGTAGAGTAGCATTGATAATCATTAAAATTTTAGATGATTTTGAAGTATTGGTTTACGGTGATTCACTGTAAAAGTGACTTGTACACATGCAAAAAATGTGACTTTTGTGTCGTCTAGAAGTATACTTTTAGAGAAAATGTGTCATCTGGATTCTAGAAGTATACTTTTGAAAACATGTGTGGTTGTTTAGAAATGTGGGGTGGGGAAAGTTGCTCCCTGAAGAAAAATATTCTTCTGATGACACGTGGCGGAATTTCACATATTGTTGGCGGGATTTCATGTATTATCTTTCATGGTCTGCACGATATCTTTACAACTAGTTTGAAAATAGTAGAACATTCCAATTGATTGTGTGTGTCACTAGATATTTAGATAGTCAAGTCACAAGAAAATTAGGAAACCTTTTAGGCATTAGAAGGAAAAATTTAGTGATAAATTTGTGTTTGGTTTCACTATGGAAATCATTAGAATTGATTGTGCCTCAAGACAAAATCGATTTTAGTAGAAATTATGTTTGGTCACTGTTGCAAACTTAATTTTGCTTCCAAACCTCACTTTGATTGCAAGTGAAAAAGAGCAGTTTTTTACACTTGGTTTTGCATCTAACTTGCATTTAGAGTAAAATCATCCAAATATGAATCACTTTGTTCAAACTCATTTTTAATTTATAAAATCCATTTTGTGCAAAATAACTTTTATGGAAAGCTCACCTAAACATACTTCTTTGATGATATATTAAGTTTGAAACTTTGATCTCTAAATCTAACTTTAGTCATTATTAAACTCATTTCTACTTTTTATTCATTTGCAAACAAACAGGGCTGGCTTCTCCGGATGAGCATTACAGGGCGTTCTATGCAGAGAGGAGCCCATGGTGGATGGTGATCAAGGCTGTTGGGGCTCCTGGACATGGGTCCAAGCTTTATGATAACTCTGCTATGGAGAATCTCTTGAAGAGCATTGAAAGCATCCGAAGGTATCGTGCCTCGCAATTCGACTTGATCAAGGCTGGCTTGAAGGCTGAAGGAGATGTTGTTTCTATTAACATGGCCTTTTTGAAGGCTGGAACTCCATCTCCAACTGTAAGTCAATCTTGCTTTGTGTCATGTAAACCTTTAAGTTATAGTTGTGTGCGGTTATGTCACAATAGTTTATACATAAAAGACAAATGCAACCGGTATTGTTTCACGTTGCAGTTGGGATGGCTTCTCTAAAACTTTAATGTTGCAGTCACAATCATGTTTGCGGACAACTATTTGAAACTTTGTATAATATATAAGATTGATTATTCCATGAATTGTATATCATATATAATCGAAAACACGTTCTTTGCCAACATGTTTTTTTCTCTTATCACATTAATATTCTATTATACATTGGTGTGGAATATGCAAACAGTGCTATGCTTACCATTGAATTGTCACATTTCATATGTTTGTGTGTGTTTGTGCGCTAACAAATTTAAACAATTATTATGGTTGAATTCCACCCAAATGATGCTATTCTATCTTTTTTTTGCTGTGCACCAGGGTTTTGTCATGAATTTGCAGCCATCTGAAGCAGAAGCTGGATTTGATATTAGAGTGCCACCAACTGCTGATGCAGAATCACTGGAGAGACGAATTGCTGAAGAATGGGCACCTGCTTGGCGCAATATGTCTGTTTCTGTAAGTAGCTAATTATCCATTTTGGTTTATATTTATCATCCATGTATCGTAAATACATAATTCACTCAGCTAATAGGCGACTTCCTTATCTTTCACTTTTATAGAAATTTCCTGCCATAGGAAGTATTTCTATGATTAAGCTTGAAACTTTCTACTTTTTCTTTTTAGAACTAACATCTATCGATATTTTAGAACATATCAGATAATGGCCTTCATCTTCTGCAATTTTATCATCTTTTCTATGTGAAAAGGTTAATGTTATGGTTGATGCAGCTGGGTGTTCAGGTATAGAACAAAGAAAACAAGGCTGAAAATAGCAGTTCGTTTAAATTCCGCTATGCAATAGTGTTATAGCGTCACTATAGTCATTATTTAACAATATTTTGTTCTAAGTAGCATATTATGGAACAATCGTGTTCAAATTCCGCTATGTTGTAGCTTTATAGCACTGCTATAGCCGCTATTTAACAACACCACTTTCAGGGATTGACCTAACCTTTTGAGGTTATGACAGTAATGGGTAGGATAAAGATTGTTTTGGAATAAACTGAATTTAAAAGAATGGTTTGAAGCCAGCATTCTGTTTTCTCTCAATTTCATACAAAATAATACGATTAATTATTTATGACTTATTGAATTTCCTTTTGTTGAGAACAAACTACTTCTTATTAGATTCTCCCGCTAATCTATTTTAGCTTGGACAGTTCAAACAGAAGGTACCTGTAACTGATGCGTATGGGAAACCAGTTGTCACCAAAACTGACAGTTCCAATCCCTGGTGGGCATTGTTAGAAAATGCTGTCCAAGAGGCTGGTGGGAAACTTGGTAAGCCAGAGATCTTTCCTGCCTCAACAGATGCACGCTATTTCCGCAATCTTGGATTGCCAGCAATTGGGTTCTCACCTATGGCAAACACTCCTGTTCTACTCCATGACCACAATGAGGTGATTTTTATGATATATTGTGTGCCTAATTGATGTTGGTATGCTTATCGACAAAAGTGATGTCATTGTCTGTAGGATTATAATCTGATTTGTTGTTTAGAACTAGAAAGCGTGGCTTGCACTATGTCCTAGTTAAGAAAAGGTTTTCATGAAGATGGTTGCATTAGCTATGTTATGCATAAAACTGTGTAGTCCTCAACAACAAAAAATTAGGTTGACTTTTTCCTTAATTTTGTTTTCATGTTATTTCTTATTACTTTTCAGAATTTGGGTTGGGTCTAACTGAACCCTACAAAACTGATTTGTAAGGTGGGGGTTGTCTCCCACTTATAAACACTTTTTTAGGTCATTTCTCATCGAATGTGAGACTCTCAACATACACCCAGGATTGGATATCTTGAGTGTTACCTGAGTGGCCTCGTAACGACCATTGCCCAACAAATTTTGGATAGAATTTGATTTCATCTTAGAATTTGGGCTGTGTCTAACTCTACTCCACAAAATCAGCATTTATGGTTAGAGATGCCTTCCATTTATCATCACTTAGCTTTATTGGAAATGAAAGTGTTCACCATAAACATGTAAAATAAAAGTCAATGACTATATAACTACATCGACTTTGTGTTCTGGGAAATGTTGTAGGTTTGTTTGAGTTAGGTTGTATCCTTAGGGAGAAGGTTGTGTGATAGGACGCCTGGGCATATTCTAGAAGAAAGTGGGGCCATGTGAGAGAGAATGAGTTAGTTAATGAGGTGTCATGTGAGGTAACCTGATTCTATCAGAAGGAGGGTATTATATACGGATAGGTTGGTGTGCGAGAGGATTCAGAAAGCTTGTTAGCAATTGGTTAGGAGAGATTTGTCTCTGCTTTAGGAGTTTAGCTCTGGTTAGGAGTTCACAGAACTCTGGTTTATTATTTCAGTTCTGTTTTCATCCAGTGTAAGAGCTTCAAGCTCATCATGTTCAGTAAATAAATTCAGTTTTCATATCTTAAAATTGTGAGTTCTATCATTGGGCCAGAACAAAGTGGTTACAATGCACTTTTTGTTGTTGTTGTTGTTATATCCTATTTTTATGCAGTTTGTTGGTGTGAACTGATCTTATATTAGTTTGGAGTTCAACTTTGACTTATGTGTTGCTTCTTCTCTATGCAGTATCTCAACAAAGATGAATACTTGAAAGGGATCAAAATATACGAGTCAATTATTAAATCATTTGCATCCTTCGACGAACATGGAAGAGATGAAAGGTTCAAAGATGAGTTATGAGCAAGTGGTGTGGCAGTTTCCCTTTCTTAATGCCAACACTCTGGCTTTGTCTCAGATGCAACATTATTTGAAGTGACTCAATTTTAGTTTTTGGTATGCAACAATAAAGAGGGTATATGATATGTAAAATAAAGAGGAAATAAACCCTTCGGTTTAACTTTGGCCATAGAAACTTAGCTTTGTGTTGAATATTTTTCAGAACTTAATTTTCTGTGCATAATTTTGTAATGGAAAACCACTGTACTATGTTCATAGGTTAGCTTGGTTCTAAAAAATGTTTATTAATCAAACTGGACAGACTAAAAGTTTGTTATATGAATGGAAATTACTTGAAACATGAACTACAAATGTTTGAAAAGCATTTCATGTTATGATGATTAAGTTTCTATTTTCTAATGGAACTTTTCTGAGTATTTGATAAAAATTGTTATTTATTTTATTTTGACGTGGCAATGAGCGCAGTGGATTGATTGAACCTCAAAGAAAAGAGGACTAGTGTTACAGAACCAAAGGTTCCTATGTTTGAAGGATTATAGTTTCTATTCACAATTTTAAAAAATTACACATGGCTTCATAAGTATACTATGAGTTGTTTGAAGAAACTTTGGAGAATAGAAAAAAAAATGTTGCACCCAAAGTACTACATTGCTGATTGAATTGTAATTTTTTATTATTATAATAATAAAATAAATATTTTTTTCTTTTTGTATTCTGATAAAAGATGTATATTAATATTAATAAATTAATTAATATTAGAATACATGTAACTGTGATATTAACCAAGTAAATACCTTGTATATACCACAATATTATATGATTGTTATCAAATTTAGTTTTCATATTATCAATATTCTAAATTATCTAAGAAATTGCAAGTTTGTTCTTGCATTAATATGTGTGGAGGCTATAATGATATTAAATTGTTAATGTTCCATATACATTTGAAATAAAGTGAATAATGTCAGTGATATATTTGATAATAAATTTCAAAATGTGGAATAAATTTGATTAATATCTTGCATTTTTTTATAATAATATATTTAGATTAAGGAGGCACATCCTTATATAAGGTTATTGAGAATTACCAACCTTGTTTAATATTTTATAGTGTAAGTTATATGTAGTCCATCAACTGGATAATTACATACTTAAAGTTAAGTTATACCGGATGTATAATATGAGACATATTGATAGAGTTAGGGGTGGGCATGACTTAATCCAATTCTAAGATATATCTCTTATATGTTTCATTTGATCCGAAAAGCATGACTCAATCCAATTCTAAGATATATCTCTTATATGTTTCATTTGATTTGAAAAAAAACTATATTTACTTGGGTCGAAGGACCAATTAGTCTAAATATTTGATTAGACCAAAATTTAAGGATGAATTGAGGTTTCGTTCATTCCATCTCTTATTCACTCCTATCTCATAGTTGTTAGCTCTATAATGTTGGTAATGATAATTTTGTAAACAAAATATTAATGTGAAATTTATGTAAGTTTAGCTTAAAAATTTGTAGTAAAAAATTATCGTAAAATTATATGTTGAGATTTTTTTGTTACAAAATAGAAAGATGAAAAAGACAAGAAAAAAAGGACCGAAGACAAAAAAACTTAACACAAATGATATTCCCTAGGAGCACAAATGACATGTGACGAAGAGTCTTATTGAAAATGATAAGGTTACTAAAATTTTCAACACATTTTTTTAGCTAAAAAATTAGGAATAACATTGTCGTCACGAAAGGTGTGACATACAACAATAATCTAGTCTCTATTTAAAAATTATTTGATAAACCAAATTAGAGTGAGACACAACACATGCTTATAGCCTAAAATCCAACACAAATATAAACCATGATACAAAATTTGAATTTCAGCACGGGATGATGACATTGTCATGAAAACCATGGAGGAAATAATTAAAGTGATCACAAATTAAGCTACCAAATCCACTTTAGATAGACTCGAAGAATACATTACCATCAATATTAAGAGCCACTAAACTAATACTTGGGCAAGACTAAGAGACAAGACACACTGAATAAATCAAAATGAGAAAACAACCCATGATGAAAAGGAGAGAATACACGAACACCAATATCCTCAACAGACATCCATTGTTTCCTCAGAAACTCTTTCTTGCGAGAACTCCAAATCTTCCACAAATCTTTGTCACATGCACTACAAATAAAATACACATTCATAACATAAGACCACGAGACATGCAGACAAACCTATAGGGAACAAAATAATGACAACTTTTTGTCAAAAAAAAAAAAAAAAAGAAAATCATGCACAAGAAAAACTAGAACATTCGCAAAACATGAAAACACCAAATCCAACTTCAACTAATCTCCCTCATCAACATTTTGGTGTCCAAAATCCATTCGTAACCAACTTTAACGTAAGTCGTAAATTGGGTTTGAATACATGGTAAAATATTAATTAACATATTTAATTTTTTATTTTTAATTTTTAAATCACTTTATGACTTGTTTCAATTGTTCTTCAAATCAATTTAATCTCTTTTGAACAAATTCGAACTTAGACCGATTTCTAGAAAATCTAAGGACTTGTTTGATTGTGTTTTACTTTTTAATTTTTGAAAATTATAAATATCTTTTAGAAAATTGTTTTTAAAAAGAAAATTTAAAAAAAATCTATTTGATAACTCTAATTTTTAAAACAGTTTTTGATTACATAGTTAAAAAAACTGAAAAATTAAAAAGTAAAATACCATTTATCTATTTTGTTTTTTTAGTTTTACAAAATATAATATTAAAAATAATTTTAGAAATAAGTAATTCAAACAAATTTTTTAGTTTTTAAATTTTCAAAAGCTAAAATAGAATTTTTGATACGTGAGTCAAACAAGCCCTAAGTGTTCCAATCTAAAAATTAATCAAATAAAAATATACCTGTATAAACTAGTCTCAACCGGTCTTATTCACACGTAAATCTTACAAGTTTAGGAGGCAAATTTTATTTATATTTTTTTTTTGGCTAAATTACATTTGTGGTCCTTTAACTTAATCTCAGGTAACGTTTTAGTCCTTTATCTTTTTTTTTTCCCGATTTAGTCCTTTATTCCTAACAATATCAAATAAAGTATGAAAATATGAGTTTATTTGAAGATTTGCATTACTAATTTGATGAAATTTGTATTATATTGAAGAATATAATTAATTTTATGAGTTTTGATTGAATTTTTTTTTTGAATTTTTGTATAAAGAAGGATAACATTGTTGAAATTTTAAAACATAAAATATCAAATTGTCACTTAAAATTAAAATAAAGGACCAAGTCGGGAAAAAAAAAAGATAAAGGACTAAAACGTTACCTGAGATTAAGTTAAAAGACCACAAATGTAATTTAGCCCTAAATTTTATTTATATTTTTTTTTTTGACTAAAATGGGGTTTGGGTGGTAGACCGTTTTTTAAAGTGCTTCACCTCACCTTAAAACCGTGGCGCGATATATATAGCTCACTCTTACGGACAGTGTGCAAACTCTTAGTTGTGTGTGCGCGAAAAAGAGTGACTCAAAAGAGCGAGTTATGTTTCCGAATGAGAATAATAATAACGGCTACCACCACCAACCACCACCGCCGCCGGGAATGTTACAAACTCATAATCACAGAGACCGAGCCCGCCGTGGCACTCGCCGGTCACGTGCTTCCACTTCTTCTCCCCTTATTAGGGTTTCCGATACTGAGCAACAGCAACAACTTCAACCTCAACCTCATCGACCTCCTTGCACCGATTACGACATGGCTTATTTCCATTCCTACGCTCACCTCGGTATTCACCAGGAGATGATCAAGGTTTTCAAACTCTACTATTTCTATTTTGCTACTTTCTTCGTTTCAATGTTTCTCAATTACACATTACTCATGGTCTGTGAAATTTGAATGTCATAAACCCTAGTTTACTTTATATATTACTCCTCGTTCTTAGAGTTAGCTTTCAGCTTTCCTTTTATACGTAGTTAACTTATATAGTATACCTTCAATTTGGTCGATACATTATATAAGATGTAATAGAGCATTGCTAAATCTTAGGAAAGAAACCATGCAAGAATGGCAACAATGAATCTTGAACAAAGAGAAAATATGCAAGTTGGAAATGAACGGAAATCATGGGAAGATGGGCCTATTAGAAGGATTCGTTTTTCTTCGTTTATACAACCCTTTGTAAATTAAAGCATTCTCATGTAATAAATGGTTACTGTCTTAACTATTCGCGATTCATCAAATAGTCACTAGACCGGAATAAATAGTCCTTAAATTATTCTCCAGAAATAATCCCTAAACAGTCTATGAATAGTTTAGTAACTATTTATTACATTTCTATAGTTTAGGGATAAAATATGAGATAATGTGATAGTTTAGGGAGGAAATTGAAGGTTTACTCACAATTTAATTATATTGTAGACTTGAAAATCTGAATTGAAATGGAGGAATGGTGCAAAAATTACAAACACTATATGAAAAAGAGGGATAAGTGAACTTTTGATTTACACTTGCTAATATCTTCCACTTTTTTTTCTCCATTCTTTTAGTCATTCGTGTTTTCTCTCTACAATTCATCTCGAAGAATGTAACACGGCTCGAAGAAATTAAATTCTTTTGTCTCGTTGCAAAATGTGATTCAATTGTAAATGTAAATGCAAATGCTATTCTTGCCTTGGTTAATTTGATCTTCTGGACTTGTCCTTAAAATTGTTTTTCCTTGATAAAATATATCGATTGTATCATTTACTTCAAATTGATTAATAGATATGGTTATTCTTCACTGTTCTGTGCGATGAAATTTCCTTTTAGTAAAAGTAAAATGACTAAAGTATCTTGTTATTTTTTTCCTGTTATAGATGGTATACGATCCACCTCTTAGTTGTACTTTTCTTTCCTTTGGTCTAATATGACATAATTTTGTCCGTAAACTTAAGAAACCACAAATGAATGTGCCCTAGGTCCTTGCAACAATTTTTTATGATTAACTCTTATGGCTTCTATTTTCTGTAGAGCACACTGCACTTGATATTTTTATTGGGGTTTCTTTTCATAGCATAAAACAGATATGTTGAGGGTAGGGAAGCATTACTTCAGTAATGATTTTTTTTGTTTGTAATTTGTAGTTTCGTTTGTTTTCTTCTAAGAAGAATTCCTTGTCCTCTAATGCATTTTAATTTCTTCTCTTTTGTAATTATTTTTTAGTTAATACAAAATTAATCTCTTTATTTGTTGTTTCTTTTTCTTTTCTTGCCCTGGTTTGGTACAGGATCATGTGCGGACTGAAACATATAGGGAAGCAATCATGCGTCATCAGAGTTTTATTGCTGGCAAAGTAATTTAGCAATCATACATACATTGTTTTAATAGATTTGTAAAGATTTTCTATGTTGATTTTGTTTTGAATGGCGGAAGTTGGTAGCAGTGCAATTTAATTTTTTATTTTTGGAGAATTTGGTTTAGAGTTTCTAAGCTTAGATTGATTTGGATAAATTCCAAAGTAAAATTATTTTTATATTACGTTTGAAATAATATTTTCTACAGGACTTCCCTATATCCATGTCATGATTGAGAATGATTATGATTTAGACTTTGGTCTTTAGATATGATATTCATGATAGGACATGGCAACTTTGTTTGATCTATGCAACTAACCACCTACCGAACAAAGTTTTGCTAGATATTCCTATGCCGATCTATGTTGGGCACACCGGGGCATTTGCGCCCATTACGATTGGCATATGTTCAATATTATATATTTATATGTCAGCTGCTGTAGGATATATTGTACATAAGAACTCACCATACAACGTCATATGTATGAGTGTGGCCCCCACAACTTACAATTTATGGATCCTTTACTGATTATAGTTTGCACTTAGAGTTAATTGTGAGCCTTTACCACCTTGTCGTAGAGGTTCTTACAATAATAGAATATCCCGAAGCTGGTTTCATGGGAGGAATTTTATTAACAAATAAATTTGAATTTCCTTGTATCTATTTGTGAACTCTTGCAATATGATAAAATCAATACTTGTTGTAAATTCAAATATGATACTTCTATTCATACTTAATTGTTATTAGAACTCTTAGTCAAAAGAGAGGACTTTGTTCATCTCCAAGTGAATTAGTTAGCTTACACCATGTGGAGTGCCTCTTGTTGGGGTTTATGTTATTGTACAGTTGATAGGTTAAACATATGCCACATATTGGAATAAGATCTAATTATTGATGGCTCTTTCATAGTTTTCTTTTTTGTATGGTTTGGATTGAAGTCTACTCTGGCTTTTCATGTCCCCCTGTCCTCCTACATCTGTACATTATTTCTCTCTTTTCTCTCTTAAGTATTGTCTGCCTTCAGGTCGTAGTTGACGTTGGATGCGGTACAGGAATCCTTTCCATATTTTGTGCTCAGGCCGGTGCAAAGCGGGTAAGCTATTGCCATTGGCATACTTTTAATTGGTATCGAAAGACTTGTGTTATATATTTTGTTAAAAAATGTTTTTTTTTCCATTAAAATAAATGCAAAACTGTTTAAATTTTTTGCAAATCCTTTTTTCAGTTTCCACCTATATGCAATGATGTACTTTTCTTACACGTTTTATCATAGAAGAAGGAATATTGCTTTTAGTTTCTTTTTCAATATAGTTAGATAGATCTGGCATATTCTGTTTTATTGATTTAGTTTGTAATTGTTCAAATTAGGATTCACAGAAAAATTTTATTTTGAGTTTTAATGCCCATACATATTATTTATATAATCTGGAAATGCTGTGGCTGTATCATGGATATGTTGCTTATTTGCTTTGTATTTGTTTTAAGTTCTATTCTTCTCTACTCCTTTTGTTTAATATTTTTTAACTGTGGAGGATCTTGGGTATGTTTATTTAAAATTTTGGAAGTTGACTCATACTCTTTGGGATTAAGACCTTCTAAGACAGTACTTTTTGAAGCCTGTCTTTTGTTTTCATAGTTAAGCTTTTAATCTAGTTTTTCAATCTATGATTTATTCCAAATTCTGAAGTGTTTGACATGGATGAGATTGTGGAATTTTATCTTTCCAGGTGTATGCAGTTGATGCTAGTGACATTGCTCTGCAGGTAATAATTTCAAAGATACATTTTTAATTGGTATAAGCTTCATTTAGTTAATATGGGTAGGGCAAAGAGTTCAAGATCATGGCATATTGTTTACAAGAAAGTAGAAACTAACTAGTATCCAATTCACTCTGACTAATTTTATTCCTGCGCAACAACCAATTCTTATTCGACTAGGTGCTATTGGTTGCATGGAAAGAAAGGACTGGCTGAACTGAGCTCTCTAATTAATACTACTAGAAGTAGAAAACAAAAATAGAATAAAACATGAATTTTATTTTATGTATACTCTCCCCAGTTCTGTTGCTACCGTGCACTTTACACATTCAATAGGTCATGCACTACCCCTTTTAGTCCATGGTTACAGGATTCGATGGTGACCCCAGGGAACCGCGAATTGGTTCGTGAGAACGCAGTACTTTCACATATTGGTTCCCTCAAATTCGCAAAGAATTCCCAGAAAGCAACGAACCAAAAGTACCAGCTAAAAATCAATATTTAAATACTGCGTTGGGAAGTGTTCATTGCCTTATGAAAGCGAGAACTGACTTTACCCACAAGTGTGTTGGTTTATTGCATGTTTCTTCTTATATTTATAGTGAAATCACCTCTACATTGTTTGCTAAATTTTGATATGGGGCTTTATGCTTTAGCTGTACTGTTGTGCTATCTCTATGACAAACCACAATGACTATTGGACTACCACTAGTTAAATCACCTCTTACAAAAAAAGGCTTTTTTTTTTGGAAAAACAAATTATAAAAGACGTAATACTATTATATTACTTCCTATTATTTCATAATATTATGACGAACTGATGCGTAGCAAAGCTTTACCCTGTATGTACCAAATTCTATGCATGTAGCGTACTGCGAACCCATACCTGTACCACATATCGAAGCAAATTACAAATTACGTGACTCTGTTCTAATCATATGGCCATGTTTCCTTTGTGCTAAAATGTAACTTTTATTTAAGAATTATGTCTGGTGTGTTTGAAAGGGGTGGTTTTTATTCAAGAATTGTGTAGCCGACCTTACCTAGTCCTCTCATGAAAGACGAGGTTTGAAGCAATGGCTTCAAATAGCGGCGTTATAGCGTAGGGGAGTTTGTACAAATCACTATTATTCCACAATATGCTATTTAATACAAATAGTTCTCAAATAGTGGCTATAGCGGTGCTATAACAACGTAGCAAAACGGAATTTGAACAAACTGCTATTTTCTATGATTTGTAATTGATAACATTGGTTTGAAGAAAGATATAATGCCAATTGATTATCCCACATGAGTTCACTTCCCTAATCCCATCTAAGAACTCCTTAATTGCAAACAACAACAACAAAAGTTGATTGCCAAAATAATAAGTACAAATAAGGAGTTCTTTACATGGAGTTAGGGAAGTGAACTCATGTGTGATAATCAGTCGGCATTATATCTTTCTTCAAACCCCGTCTTTCATGAGAGGACTAAGCACATAAAAGCTGATTGCTACTTTATCCGAGAGAAGATCCTTTTAGACACCATCTGAACCTCTTCATTGAGCTCCAGCAATCAGTTGACTGATATCTTCAGCAAATCTCTACGGGGACTTCATTGTTTTTACATGTAACAAGTTGGATGCTTAAGTTATATATGCTCCAACAGGAGGGAGAGTGTTGATTATAGTCGTAATTAAAATTATTCTCTGTATTTTTTAATAGTTTCCCTAGTTTTCTACTTTTTCTTATTTTGATAGATTCTTTCTTGTATATATATGTACAGCCCCATTGTGTAATGTAAGTCATCCATTCTAAATTATTCAAGCAACTTAACATGACCTTGATGCCAATTAGAATTTGGGCTTTAGGGCCTAATTGAATCCCACAAAACTGGCTGATATGATGAGAATTGCCTATGCTTTTTGAACTCTTCTCTACTTGGGGTTTTCTGCTAAAGTTCTACTGTTTCTCTTTTATAAGTTTAATGTTTGAGTCTGTCAATGCAAATTGGTTGTTATGATGTTTAATAGCACTTTTTACCACGAGTTATTGGTTTCAATTAGTTGTTTTCTTTTGCAAACAGGCAAATGAAGTCGTTAAAGCAAATAACCTGTCTGATGTTGTTATTGTATTGCATGGACGAGTTGAGGTAGGCTCTTCTGAACAATATATGTTTTTCATTCATTGAAATATTTTATGGCTTAAGTGTTGACATGAGGTTTGATCTCTATAATGTCCAAACCATTTGTAATATGATTGAAAATCAAATTGCAGGATTTGATATTGAGATAACAATTATTGGTGCAAATTAGTGAGTTCACTATTTGATCAAGTAAATTGTTGTTAAGTAGAGTTTTCATCTCAAGACAATTGATCCCAAAATTAAATAATTGTTATGACTCACTCATAAATTTTAATTGAACTAACGAATAAAATTGGCAAAACGATAAATACAATAACAAAAATAATAAGGCTAATAACACATTTTTATTCTTGAAAAGGTAATGAACTTTAAAATTTACATAAATTGGTTAGACAACAAATCATCTAGGTGGTCCTTGAAAATTTGAAATAAAAGTTAGTTCATAACAGAAACAACTAATTGATGGCATCTCTAAATAAAATTTTGAAATTAAAAAAGAGAAAAATGAAGACAAAACCTCTAGATAGTGAAAATCTCTTTGCTCCGGTGTCTCTAATAATATGATGACAGCTTTTTTAAAGATAAAAGGTTGTCATTGCTATCTGTCTTCTTTTCTCCTTGAATGACTCTTCTTATTTCTTCCTTTTCTTTCTGTTCTGTGCCACAGCTAGGGCTGTTCATGGTTGGTTTTTTTAAAAAACCAAACCATATCTATTTTAAAACTAATATATGGATATAGATTTATAACCAAATCCATTATTTGGTTTAAAACCGGTTATAAAATCAATTGTAAAATTGGTTATAGTTAAATAACCGGTTTATAATTAAGCAACCGGTTTTGAAAATTTTAATTTTAAAATCGATTTTTTTTTCAAAATTAGTTAAAATTTGATTCTTTTTTTAAAAATCATTTATTCATAGTTTAAAAATCGGTTATTTAAAAAAATCGATTTTTTCGATAAATTTTTTTAAAAAAATTCTCACCAAACTTTTCGAGAGAAAAATTCGATTTAAATTTTTTTTGAGAAAAACAAGTTTTTTTATTTACTTTTTTCCGATATTTTTTCGAAACAAAAAATGAATTTTAAATTTTTTTCAAGAAATAAAATCTCAAAATTAACAAAATATTGATAGTGGATAAAAACCAAATCCAAATGTAAAACATAAGTGGTTATCCAACCGGATTATAACCATATGATTTTAACCGGATATTTAAAATGGATTTGGATCCGGTTTTGGATTTGGGTCTTGTAACTGGATTTTTTGCACATCCCTAGCCACAACTCTGTTTTTATTTCTTACTCAAGAGCCACTTATCCGTGCAAATTTTCACCTCAGTTTGAGATTTGTTTAGGTTTTTATCATCTTTGTACCAATAGATTGTGTATTCCTTTTTTTTAAATTCTCCTTCACAGCCTTTCTTTTTCAACCAATATTTTAACATTTGAACACTTGGACTTGTGCTATCAATCATGTGCACAGACTTACGAATATAGTCTTATGAAACATGGACTCCGACACGAACACCTGACACGACACAAACACATTTACATTGTTAATGTATAAAGTATAGGACACCGACATCGATACACATATATTTATTTATTATAATTAAATAAAATATAAACATTATTTATAAAAAGAACTAAATTTAATATCTTTAACTCCCTGTTATAGTTGTGACACATCTTTAACCCCCATATATGCGTCTGGGATGTGCCCAAGGGGTGTCTAAATTGTGTCGCAACAAACAAAAAACATGGTTTTTGTCAAGCACTTGTTTAAGTTGACGGGAAGGTATCGTATGAGTGTTGTACAAGTGTCTGACACCGACACGTGTATAATTCTCCTTTGTAAACTTTATATTCATTACTAGGATCAAGCTTTATATTTTTTATATTCACCTTAGCCTATGGTTTTTGCAGGATGTTGAAATTGAGGAAGAGGTGGATGTTATAATTTCAGAATGGATGGGTTATATGCTTCTATATGAGGTGCATATTGGGATACTTATGATTTTGAGAAGTTAAAACAAGTTATCATGAAATTGGTGGAGGAAACCATAAATTAACTTCTGAGGGAACTGATATTCTAATAACTTGAATGAATTGGCATCAAACAAATGTATTTTTTTTATCATCATTATTGAAATGGGTACAATACTGATCTTTCACAAAACACATGGCATCACATCACTTTATGTATATAGTCAATACCATCAAGTAAAAACTGGTTGTTGTGTTAAATATATAAACCATTCACGTGCTTTTCCAAAAGCTGAAGTTTTAGGAATAGTTAGTTCACGGCATGGTTTCAAAGTGGCATGATCAAGTGGTCTTGTGAATTTGGTCTTTGCCACATTGTTCTAAATAAAAATAATGGTGCAGCAAAGGTAGGGTTACTTTTGCATTATCCATGTTCTCGGTCCAAAAGGCTTGCATGAGGGGGCATAGTAAATACAAAACCATAGATGTGCTTTCATCCAAAAAGTTAAGCTTTTGAGATAGTTGATTCATGACAAGAAGTTTCCGTTAGATGACAAATTAGTACTTAAATTTGTCTAAAGCAAAAGTTAAGGCATATTATTTCTACTGTTAACATCTATAGAAATGTGAAAGCCAGACGTAATTTATTGGGATGTATGTATCTTTTTTGGTGGACGAACCAAAGTAACCAACAAAATCTTGGAGTGTTGTTTGTTTTCTTCCTTTTGTTTTTGTTTTCATTTTTTACATTTTGGGTAGGATTCTAGAAGGGTCGCGTTACTACTTCAGTTCAATATGGGTCTGCTCCTGTTTGAAATGATACTCAGATGTCAGATGACTTCCTTTTCCCATCTTCACAGTAAATCCACTTCTATAATTTATATTGGTTTGAAGATTTTATTTTCTTGTAGAGCATGCTTGGGAGTGTGATTACTGCTAGAGATCGCTGGCTGAAACCTGGTGGTCTCATTCTTCCCTCAAGTGCAAATGTATGTATATGGCTTATAGTTTATACCTTTATGGATACCTTTTATTAAAAGTTATTGTCTGGTACAATCCCAGCCCATAAGGATTCACAAACCTAATTGCGATTGTGGTTACTTTACTTATACATGAAGCTTACAATTGCTAGAATGTGGTCTGGAATGAATGGATTTGGTTAATCTTGCACACAGTATTACAATAATTTTGACCTTTTAATGTCTTGTCCAAAAAAGGAAAAAGTGCTGACCGCTTGGTGTATTATTCTCCAGTTGTACATGGCTCCTGTCACACATACCGACAGATACAATGACAGCGTCGACTTTTGGCGCAATGTTTATGGAATTGATAGTAAGTTCACTGCTTAATAACTTAGATATCATCCTAGATTGTAAATAAGATTTCAAAATCTATATATTATTGTACTTGGTAAAGACGTATGCTGAAGCTGGATTTGCTTACTGGTATTTTGATTTACCATATAGAGGAACAGTTTATCATCACTCTGCAGCATTCTTTTTTACTGCACCCACTTTATCAAGGCCATCGTCTTGAAATATCTTTTCATTCCCTTGTTAGATTGTTCCTTTGTTATCTCCTTGAGATCATTATGCCTGGACTTAGTACTTGTATCTTGTGTGCTGATAGAACCCTGAATGCAGGCAACGCCCAAGAGGGTCCTTTAGGAAAGAACTGAGAAGCCATTACTAGTCTAATACTAGGAGAAAACCTTAATCTGTTAATGAGGCCCAGAGTGATTAGTGGCTCTCTCCTGATAGAGTGTGCTGGCTTGGGAGTCTCCACCCTTTCCTTTTTCTGTAATTCCTTTTAATTGCCATTAATACTGCTGATAGTATCTCCTATCATGCTGATAGTTCCTTGAACCTTTAGTGAGGTATTTATAATATTACTAGGGTAGAATAGTCTGTAAATATCCGATTGCCTTTCACCTATTGCTTTTCTTAACAGTTTTTACTTTTGGTTGCAGTGTCTGCCATGTTATCATTAGCAAAACAGTGTGCATTCGAGGAACCTTCTGTGGAGATGATAACTGGTGAAAATATTTTGTCATGGCCACATTTGGTGAGTACACGTTAGTGTTATTGTCACTCTTTACTTTGACTTCTCTTTACTATTATGCATTCTGAATAACATGGTTGCCAAGGTTATACTTGTATATTTCATGCTTGAGTTGCGTTTGAAGAAAAGTTGGTTAACTTCAAGCTGCGAATAATGGTTTTCTGTAATACAATGTATAATATATACAATTTGGTCTCAGTCAGTAAGTCATCTAGGGTTTCTTTCTTGGTCTTCTAATGAAGGGTTGACAGAAGTTGTGGAATAACAAAACAAATCCTGGAGCGATCCCGCTATCCCGGTGCCGTGGAGGGGCTGGCTGTGACGGTAGCGGCGCTCCCGGCCGCGAACCTCGCTATCATCGCGACAGCTATCCTAGCCCAACCCGCAATTGAACCCGCTCTAGAGCTTCTTCAAAAACACAAGTTTTATTTTATTTTTTTTATTCTTCATTAAGGGTATCTAGGTCACCGCTTCCACTTAAGCCCAAATTTTTTATTATTATAAACCCACAAAGGGGTTGGTTCAGAATCGTGAAAAAGAAAATTTTTCATTCTTCCTCGTTTAGTTCTTGCTCTGTCGCCATTGTTCTTGCTCTGTCATTTTCGCTATTTTCTTAGTCCTTTCTACATCGTTCTGTTCCGTTCTTGCTCTGTTCAACATCGTTATGTTCTTGCCTTGTTGCTTTATTTCTTTTTGTGACTCTGTTTTGTCTGCTTTGTTTCTTTTGCTCTGTTCTCTATTTTGTTAATTATGATTACTATTAGAACTTGATTTTGATGTTGAATTTTGGTTAAGTATGATTAACTCTTTAATTTTGTGTAGTTTGCTATTTTTTTAGTATTTTGTTATACTGTTTGTAATTTATGTTTATTTTATATACTGTTTGTTGGCCTTTGCAATAGCGGTCATTCCGCTATCTGTGATCCCGCTCTCCCATTTTATGGTTCAGCGGTTTGTGCCGCTATCCGAGACTGACATCATAGACAAAACAATATGAAACCATGTGGTAGAGCCAGGATCTTTTATCTGTGCTGTTTAATGTTCAGCTTATGATGGTATTTCACCGTTGGCGATGCACATTAAAAAAATCATGAGCTGCTTCTATATGATACAACAGCCAAAACATTATTTTTCATTACGGGGTAAACTATATCGTTTCGCATTGACTAGTGGTTATAACCTCCCTCACGGGCTAGCTTTTGGAGTTGAGTTAGGTCTAAGCCCAAAAACTTAATATGGTATCAGAGACTATCCTAGACATGTTCGGCCACTCATCATAAGGAAATCAACATATGTCTATTATTGCAAGTTCACTCTCCAGATGTACAGTGTTGGGCGAGATGGGGTTTGTTGGAGATCCAAATTGACTAGTGTTATGTCCAAAATAATGGTTATAAGTGGGGGAAAACCCTCGTCCCAAAGCTAGCTTTTGGGGTTGGGTTAGCCAAGTATTTATTTAGGGGACGAGGAGACATTAGGTCAAAAATTCATTTGTACGGGTTCAAATTCAGTCTGTTACAAAGCTAAGAAGTTACCATTAGTGTTAGTGGGATCGCAGGATGGCTCGTAGGATCTCGCAGGAGTATACGATCAACGAAGAAGAAAACATACTACAATGCTGGTAAGATCGTGATTTGTGGGATCGGGGGAACCAGTTGTAGGATTGGTGAAATCGTGAGTAGGATTGCTGCCAAAATCCCCCAATCTAGGCTGGATCTTTTTCCTCAACAAATTTTTAATGCAAACAGGTTTGGGTCGGATTTGTAGAAAAAACCAGATTTAAAATTTAAAATAAATGACTAGTGAAGCGTTTTGGTGTCTTCTTCCTTGTGTGATCAGTTACAGCAAAGTCCCTTCTTCCTTGCATGTGACACTGATGGTTGATGCTGCCTCATGTTGGTTGCATTTACCACTGAATGAGCACTTAGGAGTGGTTCAACTTTGCTGGCTCCTGAGGCTTGAGCCCTTACCGGTTTTTAAAATTAGTTATATACATACATAATATTTTATTAATAATAAAAAAAGCACGAGGCAATTTAAAAAAGTTTACACCTGAGATTTGTTTCTACTGAAATTTGTATTACTCAATATTGTATTGTTAGTCTCTACTACAAGTAGTCAATTGTTCAACATTGTCATTTGAGATTTGCTTGTATCACACCATTTGATGCGGAAGATATCATAGCGACATAATATCATATAAAACTGGATAAAGATAGGATCGGATAATGACATGATAAACATATCATATCAAGTGTTTGATACACACATGATAACCAACATGATAACAACATTTTTATTTTGTCATCTATTTGATACACATCTCATCAATATAATATATATTATATAAATAACAAAATTACTATTGTGATTAATTGCATATTAGTTTTTTTTTAAATTAACTTATTATATTTTAAATATTATAAATTAACAGAAAAATACTAAAAATTAAATAAGTAATGAAATGATTTATATTTAAAACTATCCATTGATATTACTAAATAAACAATTTAAATTTAAAAAAAAAATCATGAGTAATTAAATAAAGATATGATATATATTATATGTAAATGGTAGAAGTACCCTTGTAAATAAATAATGTTTATTTTAATATTTCCATTAATTTTCATAATTTTGAATACTAATTTATTAAATTATATAAAAAGACAACTATCGTTGTGATAAAATCATAAACATTTTTTAAATTAATTATTAATATTTCATTTTTAAGTTTAAGATCAAATTCTATTAATTATTTTTATATTTATATTTTTAGATTATATTTTATAAATTTTTTATATTTATATTTTATTATATTTCAAATTATATCTTATAATGGTAATTGAGTAAATTATTGTTTTTATCATATGATGTTGGTGTCTAACCTAGCTCATATTTAACATATAAATTTCAACTAGAAAAACATGATATGATAGAGTTTTGGATTAATTTATCATATTCCGTTGGTTCATCAAACATTGGATTCAGACAAAATATGACAATTTATTCTTATCATGTCTATCAACCCTTAAAGAAAATTAGTTAGTATTATTTAACTTTTCTTGATAAGATAAAAAAGATATTTGTATTCCTCAAACTACCATTCATTGGAATTTGTTTTATTAGAATAAAATGTTGCTGGAAATTTAAATTCTAAATGAATTGAAAGATAAAACTATTTAAAATTTGCTTACATTTTGAACCGCCAAACTTGTATTTTTTATTGCTTATTACTCCTCTCTCAGTCTCCCCCCTCCAACCATTCAGTTTTGGCTCTTCCCTTGCAAACACTCACGTGATAATCACTTGTAGTAACTATAAGTATTAAAATATTATTAAGAAAATAACTATGAATAAATATCGAAGTTGTTATTTGAATTTTATTTATTATCTGTTAATTATCTAGATTATCATATTTTTATATTAAAATATAGTTTAATCTTTTTTGTCGAATCTTATGATCTTTACAATTTACAGTTTTGGGTAGGATTTTAACTATCTTGCTCCTAACCGTATCCCCACTTTGCAATTCCTTGCCTTCCGTCATTCTAGTCCTCTTTTTATTCTTTTTTCTTCTAAGAGATCCTCATACATTATATTCTTCAATTCTTCCAAGTAAGCAAGTGGGTTTTTTCTTTTTTCAACTTCAGTATTCTCATAGTTGGCATGATTCCCTTTCCCCCTTTCTGTGCTATTTAGTAATTGGGGACTTTCACAAAAGCAGTATATGCTGAGAATACCTTATTATATGGTACATTGTGGGGTCTATGTATATGCCTGCTTGTTTGTTTGTAATATGTTGTTTTTCAATTTTTCCTTCCTAAAGGTTGTATTAGTATTAATTTTGAAGAAATTGATCATTTACTATTGCAGGTAAAACATATTGATAGTTATTCTGTTACCATCAATGAGTTAGAAACTGTAACAACGAAGTTTAAGCTCAAATCAATGATGCGAGGTAATCTACTTTTGCCTGTCCTTTCTTTCCGTTAATTTGTTGACTTCTGGATATTTTTCTTGCTGCTAATATCTGTGCCACCTGCTTCATGTTTGCTTGTACCGGCATGATGTTCCGCGTTCATCCAAATGACTAACCAATAACTGCATTTAATAAAAACTTATAATATTTGCTGTTTTCTACAGCTCCATTACATGGTTTTGCATTTTGGTTTGATGTTGAATTTAATGGGCCTACAATAGAACCAACCAATTATCATTCATCAACATCATTTACTGAGAATCATCAGGGGAACGGTAGTCTGAGCAAAAAAAGGCCCAATCCAAATGAAGCACTGGTCCTATCCACTGCACCCGAGGAACCTCCAACACATTGGCAGCAGGTGCAGCCTTTATTATTTTATTTTTAGTTTCCAATTTCAATAGGAAGTTCTAGTTTTCATTTGTTCAGAAAGTCTATATTGAAGTCTTTTGTCACTGTTTATCTTTAGCATATACAACACAAAAATGCATAGCATGTCTCTAAAGCTGATTGCTTTTAGTATACAACTCTGAAGAAGTTTTACAGTTGGTACTGATTTTGGTTGTCTTAAGTTTATTAACCAATGTATTTTGCAGACCCTGATATACTTCTATGATCCTATTGAGCTGGAACAAGATCAACTAATTGAAGGTTTAGTGACGTTGACACAAAGCAAAGAAAATGCTCGGTTTATGAATATTCACCTTGAATATACGTGAGTCGAAAAAATATTATTTTCCACATAGTATCTCTTTACAGTCATTTGTTATGGATTCTAACTTCATTCCTTTCCATTGCAGTTCAGGCAATCGATCTTATGTGAAAGAGTCTGTTATGAGATGATCTGAATATGGGACTGTTGCATATATATATCTTCGCGGGCTTCTTTCGCCAACAGAATTAAGATCTAATTGTTTGGGTCACGGAAACCACTAATCCTTGCTTGGTAGATTAGAATGAGCTACTGAAGGACCTGTAAGCATATTTAGTTAGGTCAATCAAATGGGATTTTCTTTGTAACTCATTGGTATTAAATTATACAGGAGTGGCTGAGTAATGTCACAATTCGTTTATTATTGTAATTTTTTTAAGCTTCACTCTGGTGGGGCTATGCCATATCAGTTTTCACTTAGAGCTTTGCTGGAATACGATGAATTATTTTTAAACCACGTTCTTGTCAATTTATCTGGAACCGTTTTCAAAATTGTGGCAACAACCCAATGGTAAAGTAAGGATATCTCCATTTCTCGAGGGAGAAATGAAGAGCTTCATTATTAAGATTTTTGGTGTATACACAATTTTAGTAATGAATTTCTTCATTTCTTTCGAGAATTTGAGAGGTTTTAAGATTCTAAAAGTGTGATAGAAGTGAAAGCTTTGACACACAAGATCAGGTCTTAAGACATGTCCTTGTTCATGTTTTACTGTTTTTCTTTAGCATGGTCAATCACTGCGTCCAATGATGGTAACCCCATTGGTAATCCAAGACCAGTTGATTTTGGTGGTCTTTGAGAAACTCTTTGGTAGGTTGGATTACAAGATTTTTTGGGAATTGTGCTTTTACTTAATATTAACTTCAGACCATTTATATAGTTTTGATAGTGTTTGAATCATGGTTTCAAAAATCTGATTTGTAAGTTTGATTCTCAAATGGTTCTTAGGTTTATTTAAGAGGCTGTGCTGCTTACTCATCCTTATTGTTTTCTGGTAAATTATATTTGGTCTCTTAATTTTAAAGGAGTGACAATTTGTCTTCATGCCCACCTTATGTGAAGGGAACACTAGTGTTGATTAGCTTGCTAAAGTGGAAGTCTTGCTTGTTCAGGAGTTGAGTTTGAGAGTGTTTTCTATTTGTTCTTCTCATTTGTTTAATGTTTGTTTAGCAGACTCTAATAATCTAATTGAGATTGAAAGTGTCTTTCTATTTATTCTTGTCATTTGTTTAATGTTTGTTTGTTAAATAGACTCTGTAAAAATCTAATTTTCTAGAGTTTAATTAACCATTATAGTTTGTTTATTACTACTAATATTGTTACAATGTCCCATGGATATTGACACGATGGTTTCATTTCAATATCTTTGGAGGTTCTATTCGAATCTAAAAGTTAATTCTATAAAATCATAAAACTTTAACATCAAGATTTTAACATTTGCAAATATAAAATTTTAAAGTGTTTAACGTATTAAATTAAGATATCAACGCAATTTTTTAAAGTTAGAGTTTATTATAAAAAAAAATTGGGATCTTTTTTCATTTAGAATCTATGTCAATGTTTTAAGATAATATTAAATATAATGTTGATTTGATTTAATGTAGATATGGAACAGTTTAAAACTGTACGGTTATCAAAGAAATATACTTAGCTATTCTCGCTCTTAATCCTCAGTCCTCCACAAATTTTGTGAAATGGTAAAAGAAACCTTTGACACCTTTACTTAAATTTGGGAGCAAACAGAGTGAATATTATTTTTCCGAAAAAAATTTAGTTTGAGATTTTTTATATTTTGTAAAGCCTCAAACACAAATATATGTTTCAAATGTATCATTTTTTCAAAATTTAGAGTTTTAGATTTTTCATATTTTAAAAAACTTTTAACATGAATTTTTCTTATTCAACATAAATTTTTCAATAATTTCAATTTTTAAAAATTCATGGAAACATTGTAGTATGTCATAATTTTTTGATATATTTTGGTTTCTTTTATACCGAAGTATTTCAACGTTTTAAAAATTGGTTGGTGTTCTTACCCAACAAACTTGTAAGGTAGAATGGAGAGAGGTGGTAGGAAGAAGACGACAAAAGATTGTGGTGGGGCTTAGGAGATGGGACATCATTGGAGACAGCAAGAAAGGCAAGATGACAAAGAAGAACATAATTTTCTACTTCATAGTTTCCATACAATTTCGACACAAAAGAAATCTTTGCGAAATATGGAGTCATTGACGAGGCGGTTATCCTACAAAGAGAGACAAACAGGGGTTATCCATTTTACAAAACATTTTTGAAGAGTTTATTTTATTCATTTTTATAAGATATATTCTTATCAAATTATAAATGTATTAATCTTTTTCTCTAAAAAATACTTTCATTTCAGTACCATTTACATCTATCTCTTAATCATTGAAAAATAATTTTAGAAAAGAATATACATTATCGATCGATATAAAAACTATTCATCTCAATTATCGCATATTAATCAAAGAGCTTTTTACATATCAGATATAACTTAACAAAAGTATTATGTTACGATCAAATACGTCATGAAGTATCCATAAAAAAAATTAATTTATATACAATTTTAATATAAAATGATTTTATATAAACAATCAATAACAATATTTTAATTATTAATAATATTTCATTTTTATGATATTTATTTCTAAATTCACGTATATCATTGATTATGATGTGTAAACTGTATAATTTTTTAAAAAAAAGTGAATGCATGAAAATTAAATTCTAAAAAAAATACATAAAATAAAAATTAGTCTCTTAAAAAAAGACTTAATTGCAATTTTTGTCAACAATTCTGATCACTTATTATATTTTTGAACTATAAAATGAAGATTTGATATATTTTAAATGACCTAGAATTATCTAAATGTCTTAATTATTTATATATCATTAATTAAATTATAAAAATAAATAATTATTGTAATTAAAAGTTAATTTTTTATAAAATTTTATTATAATTTCATATGTATTATTCAATCTATATTATGTTCTATTATTTAAAATATATCATATCACTATTTTTTAATTAAAAATTTAAAATAAAAAAATAAAATTATTAAATTTTAAAATAGTTGACAAATTTAATGAATTAATAAAAAATAGAGAGATTAAACATTCGATTAAGCTCAAAAAAACTAGTTTAGAGATAAATAAGTTACATTGTCGGTCCGTGTCCATCAATTATTTCCAAAAGCAAGACAAAAAGTGGATTTGGTACATTGAATAATTGTTTCGATAGTTTGTGGGGTACTTTTGATGGCCTCGTGCTACAACAATTCATGATACCTTTTCCCTAAATTTGGCTTCTTTAATAAATACAATTTCACTTTTCTTTTACCATGTTTTCGTTATTCTTCCTCTTTCAAACCAAACACTTCTCATAATGGAGTCTTTCGGTTTTAAGGAGTTATTAAATCATATATTCCATTGATAATTTCATTCATATTAATTAAAAAAATTATATAAATAAAATAAACTTAAATATAGTTTTAATTCCTCTATTTTTATCAATTCATAAAATTAACTCCTCCATTTAAAAAATTGAAGTTTTGATTCATTTATCAGAATTTTGAATTAAAAAATGACTATTTGATGTACTTTAAATAAGGTGAGATACAATTACATGATATAAAAATATCTAGATGCATTGATTATTCATATGTCATTAATTAACTTACAAATATGAAAAATTTCTAAAGTTGAAAGTTAAGTTTTTATAGTGTTTTATTCTAAATTTATAGGTGTTAAACATTCTACATCATTGTATAATATGACATGTTATTTAAAATATGTCACGTCTTTATTTTTTAGTTAAAAATCATAAAGAAAAATCAAAATTGTCGACTTTTAAAATAGGGGGACCAATTTTATGAATAATAAAAATAAGAGGACTAAAACTGCAATTAAGCCATACAAAAAAAAATACTTTTACTAAATTTATCATTGTTAAGTATTGATTCATTATCAATATCATAAATACAAAGTGAAATATATTAATTTGAAATGATGCAAATAGTATTAATTATGTTTAATTATAATTTTAATCCCTCTATTTTCACTAACTTACGAAATTGATCCCCTTATTTTAAAATCAAAAGTTTGACAGTTTTTCAACTAAAAAAATGATGTGACATGTTGTAAATGATGTGGCATACGATCTAATGATATAAAATTATCTAAATCCATTAATTATTCACATGTCATTAATTAAATTACAAAAAAAAAAAATCGAAGTTGAAATTGAAACTTTTAGATGATTTTATTGCAATTTCATGCGTCTTAATTATTCAACAACGTCATATCATATGTCTTATCATTTGAAACATGTTGCATTATTATTTTTTAGTTCAAATAATAATAAATAATTAAAGCTGTCATATTTTAAAATAGAAGGACTAATTTTATGAATGATGAAAATAAGGAGAATAAAATTAAAATTAAATCTATTAATTAAAAAGTACAATTGAAAAAATATTGTTCACAATCTTTACAACATAAATCGTCTATTCAACAAAACACTCATTCCTGTAGAATAAATTTGGTTCTAATTCTCTTTCTAATTTAAATTACCGTTTTGAATTTTTCTATTTTCCTTAACTTTCATTTTACTTCCATTTTCTCGTGATGTCATTCTTATCTTTGATTTCAGCAGAATTCTAAATTTAAATTCTCTACTTTTAACTTATGTATCTTTTCCTACCTTTCTCAATGTCTATCTACAATTGTTTTCTCTCTCATGATTATCTCTTCATCCTAAATATCACACTCTCATAAGTATCAATAACTTTTCAATTCACAACTCGCAAAAACATTTCCATAAAAAAGATGCTTTATTTGAAATTCAAATTCCCGACCAAAAGCTTCTGCCCAATGGACTTCAATTCTCTAAGTGGTATCTCCATCAACAACAACACCTTCCATAAATCAGTAAGAGTTTGAACTACAATGTGATAGTTTTGTGTTTGATTGTTTTGTTTTTCTTTGTTTTTATTGTATTTTGTTTTAAAAGAAAAGGAAATATTTTGTATCATATTATAGTTCAAACTCAAGTTAAGAAATTTTTTACCTTGAGTTTGTGGAGGACTATTAAGATTATATATTTTAGTTATTAGTTTAGAATATTAGTTAGTTGGTTAATTTAGCTTGTTACTTAGTTAAACTCGGTTGGTTAGTTGATTAAGTTTAAAACTTACTCTATAAATAAAACTATTGTATTTATTATTTTAGTATCTTTTTAATTATTAATATGAATATTTTAAAGAATTTTATTTTGTATCAAGAATCTTATTTCAATATGAAATTCATCTTCAAATCTTCATTTGTGTGATTTTTAATTGATATAAGTTGAGCACCATTTACCTATCTGTTACAAAAAAAAAAAAAAACTTGAGCACCATTTAATATGACCTTTAGATGAAGTAGATTATTTATTAGTGCACAACCGCGTGGTTTTTCTATATAGATAATTGGTTCGTTGTTTTAATAAAAACATTTAAATATCTTTTTGGTTCTTTAACTTTAGTTTTAAAGTTTAGCTTGATTTTTTAACTCTAAAAACAGTCAAGTTGGCCATAACACTTATGTAAGTTAACACAAACTGATCCTTTGTGTCAAATATGTGTGTAACGACGTTAAACCGTGATGCTGAAGCATTTGAGGTGTTTAATACCAATTCTTAATCCCCAAATTAATTTAGGGATTAAGATAGTGATATTTTTGTGCTTTCTTCTAGAGATAACCCAACAAACATGAGGTCAACATGATGCAATTTATTAGTGATTTAAAAGAACAAAAATAGCTAAACCTAATAATCGTATAGTTAACATATGCCTTTACTAGTTAAGGAATAAAAAAATTATATATAAAAAGTTAACTATGAATTATTGAGTCAAAGCCCTCTTTGGTCTCTCCCCTCTCTTCCTAAAAAGAGCCGTTTCCCTCTGTCCACCACATCCTCATCTTGAGCAAGCACGCCAAAAAATAATAATTAACAAATTTTCAATCAATAATCATATTCCTCACTCTTCACCACCAACAACACTCACACACCAACAATGTCAATGCTGCTACATTTGTTCATCCTAATCCTAACATTAACACTAACCATTTCCATTTCCATTTCCATTTCCTCTCCCACACCTCCCTACTTCCAACATCTCAATGTTGAAAACGCCATCTCAGAAACCAAACTAAAACCATCCAAACAACATTCCCAACTCGAGAAAGAACAACAACAACCTCAATGGAAAACAAAACTATTCCACAGAGACCACATAATAAATCACATAAACACCGCCACCAATCACAAAACCCGTTTCATCTCACGAATCAAAAGAGACATAAAAAGAGTCTCTTTCCTCCATAACCGACTGAACAAACACACACAAGTCACAGAACAAGAAACAACAGCAGACACTAGTTTCGGATCTGACATAGTTTCCGGTTCAGAAGAAGGAAGTGGAGAGTATTTCGTTAGAATAGGAATTGGTAGTCCTGCAATTTATCAATACATGGTAATTGATTCAGGAAGTGATATTGTGTGGATTCAATGTCAACCTTGTCACCAATGTTATAACCAATCTGACCCAATATTTAATCCTGCTACTTCTGCTTCGTTTATTGGTGTTTCTTGTTCCTCTTCTGTTTGTGATCAGCTTGATGATGGTGTTGCTTGTCGTCAAGGAAGGTGTGGATATCAAGTTGACTATGGTGATGGATCGTATACCAAAGGTGTGTATCAACACAGTTTGCTTTGCTTTTTCCTTTTTTGACTTCACTTTCTTGAAAAATTCAATACACTTTTTCATTTTCGGTTCACTTTACAGCCTTTTAGTTTTACAACTAATATGATAAATTAAAATCAATCAATATAATTATTTTATGAGATGAATTCATAATCAATACTATTTGTTTCTAATGTTGCTTAAGGGACACTTGCCCTTGAAACGATAACGATTGGGCGAACTCTTATCCAAGAGACAGCCATCGGGTGCGGGCATTGGAACGAGGGAATGTTTGTTGGAGCGGCTGGGTTATTGGGCCTAGGAGGTGGGCCTATGTCCTTCGTGGGCCAATTGGGAGCCCAAACCGACAGAGCCTTTGGATATTGTCTACTCTCTCGAGGCACTGAATCATCAGGTTCACTCGAATTTGGACACAAAGCAATGCCGATAGGTGCCACGTGGGTCCCTCTCATTCATAACCCATTCTTCCCTACTTTCTACTACATCTCTCTTTCGGGTCTTGCAGTTGGAGGCATTCAAGTACCCATATCTGAACAAATCTTTTCGGTAACCGATTTAGGAATCGGAGGAGTCGTTATGGATACCGGAACAGCCGTTACCCGGTTCCCTACTATTGCTTACAACTCTTTTCGTGACGCATTTCTTGCTCAGACGACGAACTTGCCACGTGCTAACGGAGTATCTATTTTTGATACGTGTTATGATTTAAACGGGTTTGTGACTGTTCGGATTCCAACGGTGTCGTTTTACTTTTCGGGTGGTCAAATACTGACACTTCCCGCAAGAAATATTTTGATTCCGGTTGATGATGTTGGAAGTTTCTGTTTTGCATTTGCTGCTTCTCCTTCTAGTTTATCTATTATAGGGAATATTCAACAAGAAGGGATTCAGATTTCTGTTGATGGAGATAATGGTTTTATAGGATTTGGACCTAATGTGTGTTGAAGTATACATTGTGTTTTATATGAGCAACACAATGCCAGATTTTGTTAGTAGTCTATGAATGCCAGATTTTGTTAGTAGTCTATGAGCTAATTCCAGCGCAATTTTGTCGCAATTAATTTAAACTAGATGTTGCGCATATATTTTTATTTAAACTTAATTTAAGTAAATTTTTAAAAGACTAATATAAAATTTTATGTTCTAATTGTCTCATAATCAACAATTTAGTAATTATATCAATAATAT